>NC_132790.1:53626477-53927500 GCF_048418805.1 Vulpes vulpes | reverse complement strand
ACGTCAGGCTCCCGGTGCATGGAGCCTGCTTCTCCCTCTGCCTCTCTCTCTCTCTCTCTCTCTCTCTCTCTCTCTGTGACTATCATAAATAAATAAAAATTAAAAAAAAATTGTGAACTTTACGTTACAACTTTATGTTTTTATCTCAATAAAAAATTGTAGTTTGTTTTGTTTGTATTAGACAAAGACCAATGATTGCATACACTTCTATTTAAGATGAGCTCATTAAGTAATTGATCCATTCATTAAACTGAAATGAATTATCTCCAACAGTGTAAGTAAAAGTGCTCTAGTTTTTCTATATTTTCACTGCTCTGATTTACACTGACTATAATTTGCATGACTACGCATTCTTTAAATGACCATACTTACTTATGGGAAGAATAAGAAACCCAACCACTATTCTAGGCTCATGTTTTTAATTAATGTAATTATATCCATTTGAGGGAGTCTTAAAAAGCTTTTACTGGACATTAGACAGAGCTTAATAGCTATAATTTTCAGATTTAATTACTTGGTCTAAGTACCCACTTACTTATTTACACATATATACAAAAAAGAAAGAACAAATTACAGGCATTTCTGTTTTTGGAGTCTTTCTCTGGGTTCATATTATGACAAAATTCTTTTGTGTTTAGGACGAAGATCGATATGGGTGATTCAATAACAAATTCATTTTGAACTACAAGTATTGTCATAGTCACATTACAGCTAACATTAGAGAGTGCCACACAGTAACAGCATATATCTAAATAATTATTATTTGCTTTGTCTATGAGATATTATGCAAATAAACTTCTAATTCATTACTTTTTCCTTAAGGAAAGCTTATTGCCTCAGAACTGTGTCTATTGAAACTTATATCGTTGAATGTTTGATAGACTATTACTCTTTTATACATTTTTAAAAAAAGTATCTTTGGTATCTGGGGCTTGGGAGATTATTAAAGTTTTACGTAAGAAATGAATTTGTTGATAAAAAAAAGTTAATGCCTAGAATTGATAAGGATGTGAAAAAATATATGCTGTCAATACTCTGTTGCTGGAGATATAAATTGTTGCTAAACTTCTGGAATACATGTTGGTGGTTCACATCAAGGTTCTAAAAATGTATGTACTCTTTGACTCAACAATTTCAATTTTAGAAATATGTCCTAAGAAAATAATTGAGTAAATGTGCAAAGTTCTGTTCATTGTATCACTAATTCCATATAAAAGCTGCACTGTAGGCCATCTACATATCTACCAGTAGACATTAAGTTAAATTTGACATATTTATGCAAGGAAATACACTGTGGCCATAAATTGATATCCCTTATCATGGGAGGATGTCCAGAATATATTATTGTTTAAAAAAGCAGGTTATCAATTAGTATTTATCAACTAATTCCATTAAAACGGCACATAGAGCCTTTATACTTTCCTATATTTTCTGAATTTTTACAGTATGTGTTGAGCTACGTTTATGATCATAAAGATCCGTGAAATGATTTCTGTCTCACAAAAAGGATCCCTTTCTTTGCAATAACCAGTGGTTACCACTTTCTACCTTATTTTTTTTAACTACTAAAAATATTCATATCCTAGGATTTCTTCGAGCTTCCCCACAAAACTACCCTGCAAAGAAGGGAAAGTAGGTATCTCCCACTGAATCATAGTTTAAGAGAGATGTCACGGTCAGGCCAAAGGTCACCCCAGGGAAGGGCAGCGATGGCCAATTCCCCAGTCTTTAGTCAGTTGCCCCATTCAAGGCTCTTAGGTGAAAAGTTGCTACAATGTTTCACTATTGTCTGATACACCTTGTAGTAGCTTTAAGGAGCTAAGTGGAGGTCGCCTTACTGACCTCACCAAACCTGTGCCTCCCCCAGCCTTAGGGACTCTCCCTATGCCCTGACATTCTTCTCTACTAACACAGTCATCACATCCCTCCTTTTCTCCCTCTATGAGAATCCTGCATAGGCTTCCTTCAAGGGGCTTTAATTACTTAATTTGTCTCATTTATTGGGGGTAGGAGGGAGAGTTTGCTGACAACTCTGTTTCCATCATGTTAAGTATCAGGTGTACTGAAACCACACATTAAATGTGTTCTGTCATCTGGATAAAAAGATCATTTCACTTGGCTGCTTTTAGGAGGAAAAAGTCCTATGCCTATGATCTTGTTCTATAAACTTAAGGATGACATAAATAAAGGGTAGAAGGATAGGATATTCACAAGTTTTACATGAGCTGTATTAGTCACAAATGTCCTTCCTCCTAGCAAAAGAAAGAAAGAAAGATAGAAAAAGGATAGTCGTGGAAAGATCAGACTCAGAAGTGCCAGTTGTCCAAGAATTGCGTGCAACTCATATTATCACTGTTCTTATATATCATGGTATTCCACAGCTGACTTTCAATAAATGTCTATTAAATATAAATGGAGTTAACATTACACAGAAACAATATGTATTTTACATATTCAGTTGTGTGCCACCGTTGGATCTTGCTGTGCTGAGTATATGCAAGAAGGGCTCCACTCTAACTAAGCTAGATCCAAATTCATAACAAGATTGGCAAAATTTTTCTTTTCTTTTCTTTTCTTTTCTTTTCTTTTCTTTTCTTTTCTTCTTTTTTCTTTTTTTTTTCTTTCTTTTCTTTTCTTTAATTTTATTTACTTATTTCAGAGAGAGAGAGAGAGAGAAAGTGCAAGCATGAGGGCAGGTGGAGAGGGAGAAGCAGACTCCCTGCTGAGCAGGGATCCCAATGCGGGGCTCAAGACCAGGACCCTGGGATCATGACTGAGCCGAAGGCAGATAGTGGACCGACTGAGCCACTGAGGTGCCCCAGCAAAATTCCTATTTATTAAGAGGAAAATTGCATTCTACAGAGAACATTGAAGTCCATAATTCTGTAATTGGAGCAGTATTTATATAAGAGAAAAAAGTTATAGTGATCAAGAAAAATGTAAAATATGTTTGTCTCAAAATAGTCAAAACTGGACATATTTCATAAAGCTTCCACCAAAACTGGGTTATAAAACTAAGTATAATTGAAATTGAGTTGTAGATCATAAAAATGAGGCAAATTTGAGTTTTTGCAATTAATTGTTATAATCAGTGTCTCTGTGATTTTTCATACTCTCTTCAGGGCAGTCTGGAATTGGCCACATCTTCCTTGGGCTCCTCTAGCTTGCCCAACCAGGTGCTCAGTGTCTTTCCAGGACTGCATTCTCCATGTGACTTTGTCATTCACTCCTTTCCCCAGTCCCTCCTGGGTAACCTGATAAACAGCCTAGGATGTAAAGAAGTATTTACTTTCCATTATCCTGTGTATTTAGTGCATTTTAAGCATGGCCAACATCTTTTTTTTTTTTTTTTTAAGATTTTATTTATTTACTCATGAGAGATGCAGAGAGAGAGAGAAAGAGGCAGCGGGAAAAGCAGTCTCCCTATGGGGAGCCTGATGTGGGACTCAATCCCAGAACCCCCAGATCATGCCCTGAGCCAAAGGCAGATGCTCAACTACTGAGCCACCCAGGCATCTATAAGCATAGCCAACTTCTAAGAGAATGAATCTCCCTAAAGGGGAAATGTCAGGCAAGAGCACAAGGTGATATAACATATTTTGGTCAGGAATACCTCTAGGAGCCCCTCAAATATTATTGAGTCTTGCTGTCTAAGATAGGCTCCTCTGAGTCGGGCTCTCTTCCCTGGTGCAGCAAGGATGGTACAGGTCACCCCACCATGCCCACCCAGTGTATGCCCAATTTCCCCCACACCACAAGATAGCCTGCTCAACTCCTCTCTCACTGGAAGGGTTCTACTTGTTTTCTCAAGGAGTCTTGGGAAACAAAGTTGGCCTCTCTTTTGGGAGAAGGAGTAGAGGATGCTGATTGGAGGACTGTTAGCTATGTTTGTTCATAGGGACAGCTCAGAGGACTACCATTCTTGTCAATAGGAATTCTGTTTGTCACTTTTGTTGGACTTCTAGACATGGGCTCCCTCTTGTGGCTCATAGGATATGAATATAACACAAGATGTAGGAAATTATATCTGCATTTTTGCAGTTGCAGAGATTACCTGGGCATTGGTAGAAAAATGATTACAGCTAGATTGATCTTTTTTTTTTTTTTTAAGAGAGAGAGAGTGCGAACCTGCAAGTGGTGGGGGAGGGGCAGAAGGAGAAGGATTGGGAGAATCTTAAGCAGGCTCTAGGCCTAGTGCAGACCCAAAGCAGAGCTTGATCTCACAATCCAGAAATCAAGATGTGAGCCGAAATCAAGAGTTGGATGCTTAACCTATGGAGCCACCCAGGCACCTCTGATCAATAATTTTTTAGAAATAATCTCTATACCCAATATGAGGCTTGAACTCACAAGAAGAACTCTTGTGAGAGTTCTCTGGAGAGAACTTACTCTACCAACTGAGCCAGCCAGGCCCCCTTGAACTGACCAATAATTTTTAAGCAAACATTGTATAGATCTAAATTAAGTTATTTAATCTGGAATCTACTTAAGACTCTCCCTCTTCCTCTGCCCCTCTCTGCCTGCGCTCTCTCTCTCTCCCCCAAATAAATAAATAAATAAAAATCTAAAAAAACCACATTTTAACATTTTGCTATCTTTGTTTTATCTACTGTCATCAGTCTTATCACCCAATTTTTTTTCCTTGAGTATTTAAAGGAAATACCAAAAATCCTACAATTCAGTCATAAATATCTTTAGAATATTCTAAAGTTTTAAAATATATTAGGGGAGGGGCAAGATGGCGGAGGAGTAGGGTCTCCAGGTCACTTGTCCTCAACAAATTACCTAGAAAACCATCCAATCATCCTGAAAATCTACGAATTCGGCCTGAGATTTAAAGAGAGACCAGCTGGAAGGCTACAGTGAGAAGAGTTCGCGCTTCTATCAAGGTAGGAAGACGGGAAAAAGAAATAAAGGAACAAAAGGCCTCCAAGGAGGAGGGGCCCCGAGGAGCCGGGCTGAGGCCGGGGCGAGTGTCCCCAGGACAGGAGAGCCCCGTCCCGGAGGAGCAGGAGCTGCACCGACCTTCCCCGCGGAAAGGCCTCCCGGGGAATTGGAGCAGGATCCCCAGAAAGGCGGGGATGCCCTCGGACTCCCGGGGACAGTAACAGAGGAACTGCGCCCCTGAGAGTGCACCGAGCTCCCTAAGGGCTGCAGCGCTCGGCGGGACCCGGAGCAGCTCGGAGGGGCTCGGGCGGCGGCTCCGCGGAGGGGGCTGCGCGGCTCCGGGAACAGCTCAGCGGCGGCGGCTCGGGCGGAGGAAGAAGCTCCGCGGAGGGGGCGGCGCGGCTCCGGGAACAGCTCGGAGGGGCTCGGGCGGCGGCTCCGCGGAGGGGGCTACGGGGCGGGAGCGCGAATCCAACAGCGCAGGCCCCGGAGCACAGGGCGCCGGGACACAGCCCAGGATCCGGCCTCCCCCGGGACAGGCAGAGGCCGGGAGGGCCCAGGACAGCAAGGACGCTCCTGCCTGGAACTGAGCAGATCAGCGGCCCCGCCCGGGAGCCCCCAGGCCCTGCAGCCGGAGAGACCCGGAGCTACTGCGGGAGCTGACCCCAGGGTCCCAGAGCTGCCCCCGCCACTGTGGCTTCCTCCTGGGGCCTCACGGGGTGAACAACCCCCACTGAGCCCTGCACCAGGCAGGGGCAGAGCAGCTCCCCCAAGTGCTAACACCTGAGAGTCAGCACAGCAGGCCCCTCCCCCAGAAGACCAGCGACACAGACCAGTTCCAAGGGAAGTCAAGGGACTTAAAGTACACAGAATCGGAAGATACTCCCCGTGGTTTTTGCTTTTGGTTTTTTTTGTTTTTGTTTTTGGTTTTTTTTTGTGTTTTTTTTTTATTTGTTTGTTTTGTTTTGTGCTTTTTTTTTTTCTTTCTTTCTTCTTGATTTCTGATTGCTTACCCAGCCCCACCCCCCCTTTTTTTTCTTTTATCTCCTTTCTTTCTTTTTCTTTCTTTTTCTTCTCTTCCCCCCCCCTTTTTTTCCTCTTTCTCTTTTTTCTTTTTCTCTTTTCTTTCCTTCTCTCTCTTTTTCTCCTTTTCCCAATACAACTTGTTTTTGGCCACTCTGCACTGAGCAAAATGACTAGAAGGAAAACCTCACCTCAAAAAAAAGAATCAGAAACAGCCCACTCTCCCACAGAGTTACAAAATATGGATTACAATTCAATGTCAGAAAGCCAATTCAGAAGCACTATTTTACAGCTACTGGTGGCTCTAGAAAAAACCATAAAGGACTCAAGAGACTTCATGACTGCAGAATTTAGATCCAATCAGACAGAAATTAAAAATCATTAAATGAGATGCAATCCAAGCTAGAAGTCCTAACGACGAGGGTTAACGAGGTGGAAGAACGAGTGAGTGACATAGAAGACAAGTTGATGGCAAAGAGGGAAACTGAGGAAAAAAGAGACAAGCAATTAAAAGACCATGAGGATAGATTAAGGGAAATAAATGACAGCCTGAGGAAGAAAAACCTACGTTTAATTGGGGTTCCTGAGGGCGCCGAAAGGGACAGAGGGCCAGAATATGTATTTGAACAAATCATAGCTGAAAACTTTCCGAATCTGGGAAGGGAAACAGGCATTCAGATCCAGGAAATAGAGAGATCCCCCCCTAAAATAAAAAAAAACCGTTCAACACCTTGACATTTAATAGTGAAGCTTGCAAATTCCAAAGATAAGGAGAAGATCCTTAAAGCAGCAAGAGAAAAAAAGTCCCTGACTTTTATGGGGAGGAATATTAGGGTAACAGCAGACCTCTCCACAGAGACCTGGCAGGCCAGAAAGGGCTGGCAGGATATATTCAGGGTCCTAAATGAAAAGAACATGCAACCAAGAATACTTTACCCAGCAAGGCTTTCATTCAAAATGGAAGGAGAGATAAAGAGCTTCCAAGACAGACAGCAACTGAAAGAATATGTAACCTCCAAACCAGCTCTGCAAGAAATTTTAAGGGGGACTCTTAAAATTCCCCTTTAAGAAGAAGTTCAGTGGAACAATCCACAAAAACAAGGACTGAATAGATATGATGACACTAAACTCATATCTATCAGTAGTAACTCTGAACGTGAACGGGCTTAATGACCCCATCAAAAGGCGCAGGGTTTCAGACTGGATAAAAAAGCAGGACCCATCTATTTGCTGTCTACAAGAGACTCATTTTAGACAGAAGGACACCTACAACCTGAAAATAAGAGGTTGGAGAACCATTTACCATTCAAATGGTCCTCAAAAGAAAGCAGGGGTTGCCATCCTTATATCAGATAAATTAAAATTTACCCCAAAGACTATAGTGAGAGATGAAGAGGGACACTATCTCATACTCAAAGGATCTATCCAACAAGAGGACTTAACAATCCTCAATATATATGCCCCGAATGTGGGAGCTGCCAAATATTTAAACCAATTAATAACCAAACTGAAGAAATACCTTGATAATAATACACTTATACTTGGTGACTTCAATCTAGCTCTTTCTACCCTGGATAGGTCTTCTAAGCACAACATCTCCAAAGAAACGAAAGCTTTAAATGATACACTGGACCAGATGGATTTCACAGATATCTACAGAACTTTACATCCAAGCTCAACTGAATACACATTCTTCTCAAGTGCACATGGAACTTTCTCCAGAATAGACCACATACTGGGTCACAAATCGGGTCTGAACCGATACCAAAAGATCGGGATAGTCCCCTGTATATTCTCAGACCATAATGCCTTGAAATTAGAACTTAATCACGACAAGAAGTATGGAAGGACCACAAACACGTGGAGGTTAAGGACCATCCTGCTAAAAGATGAAAAGGTCAACCAGGAAATTAAGGAAGAATTAAAAAGATTCATGGAAACTAATGAGAATGAAGATACAACCGTTCAAAATCTTTGGGATGCAGCAAAAGCAGTCCTGAGGGGGAAATACATCGCAATACAAGCATCCATTCAAAAACTGGAAAGATCTCAAATTCAAAAGCTCACCTTACACATAAAGGAACTAGAGAAAAAGCAACAAATAGACCCCACCCCCAGCAGAAGAAGACAGTTAATTAAAATTCGAGCAGAACTCAATGATATCGAGACCAAAAGAACTGTGGAACAGATCAACAGAACCAGGAGTTGGTTCTTTGAAAGAATTAATAAGATAGATAAACCATTAGCCAACCTTATTAAAAAGAAGAGAGAGAAGACTCAAATTAATAAAATCATGAATGAGAAAGGAGAGATCACTACCAACACCAAGGAAATACAAACGATTTTAAAAACATATTATGAACAGCTGTACGCCAATAAATTAGGAAATCTAGAAGAAATGGACGCATTCCTGGAAAGCCACAAACTACCAAAACTGGAGCAGGAAGAAATAGAAAACCTGAACAGGCCAATAACCAGGGAGGAAATTGAAGCAGTCATCAAAAACCTCCCAAGACACAAGAGTCCAGGGCCAGATGGCTTCCCAGGGGAATTCTATCAAACGTTTAAAGAAGAAATCATACCTATTCTACTAAAGCTGTTTGGAAAGATAGAAAGAGATGGAGTACTTCCAAATTCGTTCTACGAGGCCAGCATCACCTTAATTCCGAAACCAGACAAAGACCCCACCAAAAAGGAGAATTACAGACCAATATCCCTGATGAACATGGATGCAAAAATTCTCAACAAGATACTAGCCAATAGGATCCAACAACACATTAAGAAAATTATTCACCATGACCAAGTAGGATTTATCCCTGGGACACAAGGCTGGTTCAACACTCGTAAAACAATCAATGTGATTCATCATATCAGCAAGAGAAAAACCAAGAACCATATGATCCTCTCATTAGATGCAGAGAAAGCATTTGACAAAATACAGCATCCATTCCTGATCAAAACCCTTCAGAGTGTTGGGATAGAGGGAACTTTCCTCGACATCTTAAAAGCCATCTACGAAAAGCCCACAGCAAATATCATTCTCAATGGGGAAGCACTGGGAGCCTTTCCCCTAAGATCAGGAACAAGACAGGGATGTCCACTCTCACCACTGCTGTTCAACATAGTTCTGGAAGTCCTCGCCTCAGCAATCAGACAACAAAAAGACATTAAAGGCATTCAAATTGGCAAAGAAGAAGTCAAACTCTCCCTCTTCGCCGATGACATGATATTCTACATAGAAAACCCAAAAGCCTCCACCCCAAGATTGCTAGAACTCATACAGCAATTTGGTAGCGTGGCAGGATACAAAATCAATGCCCAGAAATCAGTGGCATTTCTATACACCAACAATGAGACTGAAGAAAGAGAAATTAAGGACTGAATCCCATTTACAATTGCACCCAAAAGCATAAGATACCTAGGAATAAACCTAACCAAAGAGGTAAAAGATCTATACCCTAAAAACTATAGAACACTTCTGAAAGAAATTGAGGAAGACACAAAGAGATGGAAAAATATTCCATGCTCATGGATTGGCAGAATTAATATTGTAAAAATGTCAATGTTACCCAGGGCAATTTACACGTTTAATGCAATCCCTATCAAAATACCATGGACTTTCTTCAGAGAGTTAGAACAAATTATTTTAAGATTTGTGTGGAATCAGAAAAGACCCCGTATAGCCAGGGGAATTTTAAAAAAGAAAACCATAGCTGGGGGCATCACAATGCCAGATTTCAGGTTGTACTACAAAGCTGTGGTCATCAAGACAGTGTGGTACTGGCACAAAAACAGACACATAGATCAATGGAACAGAATAGAGAACCCAGAAATGGACCCTGAAATGTATGGTCATCTAATATTCGATAAAGGAGGAAAGACTATCCATTGGAAGAAAGACAGTCTCTTCAATAAATGGTGCTGGGAAAATTGGACATCCACATGCAGAAGAATGAAACTGGACCACTCTCTTTCACCATACACAAAGATAAACTCAAAATGGATGAGAGATCTAAATGTGAGACAAGAGTCCATCAAAATCCTAGAGGAGAACACAGGCAACACCCTTTTTGAACTCGGCCACAGTAATTTCTTGCAAGATACATCCACAAAGGCAAAAGAAACAAAAGCAAAAATGAACTATTGGGACTTCATCAAGATAAGAAGCTTTTGCACAGCAAAGGATACAGTCAACAAAACTAAAAGACAACCTGCAGAATGGGAGAAGATATTTGCAAACGACATATCAGATAAAGGGCTAGTTTCCAAAATCTATAAAGAACTTATTAAACTCAACACCAAAGAAACAAACAATCCAATCATGAAATGGGCAAAAGACATGAAGAGAAATCTCACAGAGGAAGACATGGACATGGCCAACAAGCACATGAGAAAATGCTCTGCATCACTTGCCATCAGGGAAATACAAATCAAAACCACAATGAGATACCACCTCACACCAGTGAGAATGGGGAAAATTAACAAGGCAGGAAACAACAAATGTTGGAGAGGATGCGGAGAAAAGGGAACCCTCTTACACTGTTGGTGGGAATGTGAACTGGTGCAGCCACTCTGGAAAACTGTGTGGAGGTTCCTCAAAGAGTTAAAAATAGACCTGCCCTACGACCCAGCAATTGCACTGTTGGGGATTTACCCCAAAGATTCAGATGCAATGAAACGTCGGGACACCTGCACCCCGATGTTTCTATCAGCAATGGCCACAATAGCCAAACTGTGGAAGGAGCCTCGGTGTCCATCGAAAGATGAATGGATAAAGAAGATGTGGTTTATGTATACAATGGAATATTACTCAGCAATTAGAAACGACAAATACCCACCATTTGCTTCAACGTGGATGGAACTGGAGGGTATTATGCTGAGTGAAATAAGTCAGTCGGAGAAGGACAAACAGTGTATGTTCTCATTCATTTGGGGAATACAAATAATAGTGAAAGGGAATATAAAGGAAGGGAGAAGAAATGTTGGGAAATATCAGGAAGGGAGACAGAACATAAAGACTCCTAACTCGGGGAAACGAACTAGGGGTGGTGGAGGGGGAGTAGGGCGGGTGTTGGAGGGGAATGGGTGACGGGCACTGAGGTGGACACTTGACGGGATGAGCACTGGGTGTTTTTCTGTATGTTGGTAAATTGAACACCAATAAAAATTAATTTAAAAAAAATAAAATATATTAGTTGTTTTAATGTTCACAACAAAAGTAGATACGGTTATTATTCCCA
This sequence comes from Vulpes vulpes, assembly GCF_048418805.1. Classification (NCBI taxonomy): domain Eukaryota; kingdom Metazoa; phylum Chordata; class Mammalia; order Carnivora; family Canidae; genus Vulpes; species Vulpes vulpes. The sequence goes on along the minus strand of NC_132790.1, from coordinate 53,916,350 downwards.
TTTTACATATTATAAACTGAGGCAAATTTTATTAAAAGATTTAAACCCTGGAGTCTGACTCCAAAGGCTGTGGTAGCCAGCTCCGATGATGGCTCCTGATCTCTGCCTCCTGGTGTTCACACAGGTTGGGCTGTGAGAGCAGTAGCAGAAGAGAGGGCATGTCACCTCTGAGATTAGACAGCAGCTTCTGCCTTAGGTGCCTTCTCTCTCTCTCTCTCTCTCTCTCTCAGATCATTTGCTCTGGGGGAAGCCAGCTGCCAGGGGCAGCAGCCCCATGGAGAGCCCCACATGGTGATGGAAAGCAGGCTTCTAGCCAACAACCAGAGAGGAACTGAAGTTTGCCAACAATGAGAGAGTTTGGAAGCACTTTTCCAGCCCTATTTGAGCCTTGAGAAGCCTGCAGCCAAAGCTAACAGCTTCACTACAACCTCCCGAAACACCCTGAGCCAGAACTGTCCAGCTAAGGCCCTCACAGATTTCTGACCCACAGAAATTCTGAGATAATAAATAAATATTTGTTGTTTAAGCTGCTATACTTTGGGTAACTTGTCATGTAGCATAGATGACTGACAGCCTATATTCTCAGTCACTGTTTTATTTTTCCTCCAAGTGCAAATCTGCAATAGCTTTGTTTTTGCTACTACTATGATGCTTGATATTAATGACAACCTTGAGGCAGTGCAATGAACTGAAAATATATATTTAGGGGAATTTAATATTACACATGCTTTCATTGTTATTCTAATCTGTGAATGGTGAATGTGTCAACTTTTTGGGAGTTAATGAAAATAAAAGGAGATTGGTTAATTAAATCAGACATCTTACTGTTCATATCATTTCCATAGCAATGCAAACTAATCTACCTCATATTTTTAAAAAAATGCAGAGCATTCTTAGTTATTAAGCCAGTGCCCTATTAGTTAAGGAATTTGTTTCCAGTTTTTGTTTCTGTTTTGCTATTACAAATGATGTTTCACTGAATATCTTACACATCTTATCTTGGTAAACTTTTGCAAGCATAGCCTTATGGAATATTTCTAGCATTGAGCTTGATAGGTCAAGAGTATGTGCATTCTATATTAATAGTGACTGCCAAATCACCTGCACAAAAGTTTCCACTAATTTACAATACCACCAATCCTATGTGAGTTTCCCTGACTTCCCACATTTTTGTTAGAACTAGTTAGAACTAGATAGCATTAAACTTCAAAATTTCCCCATCTTTAACTGTGGTGGACGTCAAGCCTCTCTTTAAAAGTTTATTGGTCATTAGTATTTCTTTTTTCTCTGAACCATCTGTCCTTATCCTTTGCACAATTTTAATCTTACTAGTTTATAAGAGCTCCTTGTAAAGTATGGATATTAGCTTGTCAAATGTGTTGCCAATATTTTCTCATCTTTTGAGCTTTGATTTTGTTTATGGTTTGTGGATTTATGTACTACCCTGATCTATAATAACAAAAATATATTCCCATGCTTTCTTCTACAAGTTCCTGTTTTTCATTTGTTGCATGACTTCTTTGCTCCCTCCGGTTTAAGGAGTAAGATAGGGATCCAGTATTTTTGTCCTCCAAATGTTACCTCATTGTTTTGATATCATATATCATAATCTCTTATTCCTCATCAATGTGAAGTGGCACCTTTATCACTAACTCTTCATACATATTTGGTTCTTTTTGAGACCCTTCATGCTGTTCTATAAATCTGGCCATTGCTTTGCAAGTATTAAAGTGCTTTTATTATTATGGCAATAATAAAAGTCTGTGGTAGGACCAGGACTCTGACATACTTTGCTTTAAATTTTCCTGGTTACCATGAATTACAGAATTATTTTTCAAGATAAAATAGTCTTGTTTATATTTTAATTGGGATTAGATTGGATTTAGAGGACATTTTATGAAGATGTTATATATTTAACATATTTCGTTTCCTGATCTAAGAAGTGTTGTGTCTTTCAGTTTACTGGTCTTCTTTTATGCCCCAAAGTAGAATGTTAAAGTTTTCTTCATTTACATTCTATACATTTTTTAAATCTGTGAATACTTATTTGATCAGTTTATAGTTTCTTCCATTGAAATTTTTAATAGTTCTTTATTAGGGACTTTTTCAAAAAGATTTTATTTACTTATTTAGAGAGCTAGCAGAGATGGGGGACAGGCAGAGGGAGAGAGAGAAACCCCAGCAGGCTCTGTGCTGAGCATGAAGCCCAATGTAGGGCTCAACCTTGTGACCCTGATCAGATCACCACCTGAGCCAAAAATCAAGATTTGGATGCTTAATTGACTGAGCCACCACCAAAGTGCCCCTGTTGATTTTTATATATTAAATTTATAAACTGCCACTTACTGAATCCTATTATTGCTTCTGTTATTAGTAATTCCCCAGGCTTTTCCCCTAGATATGTATCATCCTGCTGGAATCCCCTTTAACAGAGCAGTTACCTATCCCCCAGCTGTCCTGAATGTTGACTACTAACTACTCATAGCTGCCTCTTTCTTTGGAGAATTGCTCTTCATTGAATGAGAATTGACCTGCCTGGGAGATAATATTCTCCTCTTTCCCCACCAAGTAGCATATAGTCAATAATTAATGACTTATTGATTTGGGCATAAAAAAAAAACAACTTGCCCTCTTGCTTTAAAGTGGTACCAGCTTTGTGGTACCAGTCACACTGTGGGCTTAGGCTGAGGCTAGACTTCAGCTAGTCTGTTGAATTCCTCTGCCTGCTTTAGCCTGCTTCTTTCATTCCCCTTCTCCTTCTGCAAGAGCACTTCTTCAAAACATCATATGCTTCTGCTTCCTTATCTAGGAAACCCAACCTAAGACAATATGTAATCCTTTGGATTAAATCAATGTGTATTAAACAGGTATTATTGGGCATTGATGATGCGCTAGCACTTCCTAGACACTAAGTATATAAACAGACCAAGTTCTTGTCTTGTGGAGCTTACATTTTAGTGGGAGACAATGGCAATAAATAAGTAAACAAACAGAAATGTATAATAAGGAGGATAAGAGAGCAGTGTGTGATGGAGTGGGGCACTATTTTGAAAGTTATTTTACTATCAGTTATTTTACTTTTGGAGCAAGCAAACAGAAAGCACAACTAAATGTGGCTTAAACAAAGAAACAATAAAAAAGGAAATGTATTATATAACACAGCAAAAAGTCCAGATGTAGAAGGGCTCTATACTTAGGAAAATAAAGATATCACCAAGGAACCAGATTCTTTCTTTCTACTTTGCCATCCTTAGTGTATCAATTTTGACCTCCAGACAAAAGAAACACAGATTCTGAGGCAGAGTAATTGATAAACTGCAAGGAATGCTTTGGAGACAAGTTTAGTGTAAAGTCTTGAAGATTTTTTTAAATTAATTTTTATTGGTGTTCAATTTACCAACATACAGAAAAACACCCAGTGCTCATCCCGTCAAGTGTCCACCTCAGTGCCCGTCACCCATTCCCCTCCAACACCCGCCCTCCTCCCCCTCCACCACCCCTAGTTCGTTTCCCCGAGTTAGGAGTCTTTATGTTCTGTCTCCCTTCCTGATATTTCCCAACATTTCTTTTCCCTTCCTTTATATTCCCTTTCACTATTATTTGTATTCCCCAAATGAATGAGAACATACACTGTCTTTCTCCGATTGACTTATTTCACTCAGCATAATACCCTCCAGTTCCATCCACGTTGAAGCAAATGGTGGGTATTTGTCATTTCTAATTGCTGAGTAATATTCCATTGTATACATAAACCACATCTTCTTGATCCATTCATCTTTCTATGGACACCGAGGCTCCTTCCACAGTTTGGCTATTGTGGACATTGCTGCTAGAAACATCGGGGTGCAGGTGTCCCGACGTTTCATTGCATCTGAATCTTTGGGGTAAATCCCCAACAGTGCAATTGCTGGGTCGTAGGGCAGGTCTATTTTTAACTCTTTGAGGAACCTCCACACAGTTTTCCAGAGTGGCTGCACCAGTTCACATTCCCACCAACAGTGTAAGAGGGTTCCCTTTTCTCCGCATCCTCTCCAACATTTGTTGTTTCCTGCCTTGTTAATTTTCCCCATTCTCACTGGTGTGAGGTGGTATCTCATTGTGGTTTTGATTTGTATTTCCCTGATGGCAAGTGATGCAGAGCATTTTCTCATGTGCATGTTGACCATGTCCATGTCTTCCTCTGTGAGATTTCTCTTCATGTCTTTTGCCCATTTCATGATTGGATTGTTTGTTTCTTGGGTGTTGAGTTTAAGAAGTTCTTTATAGATTTTGGAAACTAGCCCTTTATCTGATATGTCGTTTGCAAATATCTTCTCCCATTCTGCAGGTTGTCTTTTAGTTTTGTTGACTGTGTCCTTTGCTGTGCAAAAGCTTCTTATCTTGATGAAGTCCCAATAGTTCATTTTTGCTTTTGTTTCTTTTGCCTTTGTGGATGTATCTTGCAAGAAGTTACTGTGGCCGAGTTCAAAAAGGGTGTTGCCTGTGTTCTCTTCTATGATTTTGATGGACTCTTGTCTCACATTTAGATCTCTCATCCATTTTGAGTTTATCTTTGTGTATGGTGCAAGAGAGTGGTCTAGTTTCATTCTTCTGCAAGTGGATGTCCAATTTTCCCAGCACCATTTATTGAAGAGGCTGTCTTTCTTCCAATGGATAGTCTTTCCTCCTTTATCGAATATTAGTTGACCATAAAGTTCAGGGTCCACTTTTGGGTTCTCTATTCTGTTCCATTGATCTATGTGTCTGTTTTTGTGCCAGGACCACACTGTCTTGATGACCACAGCTTTGTAGTACAACCTGAAATCTGGCATTGTGATGCCCCCAGCTATGGTTTTCTTTTTTAAAATTCCCCTGGCTATTCGGGGTCTTTTCTGATTCCACACAAATCTTAAAATAATTTGTTCTAACTCTCTGAAGAAAGTCCATGGTATTTTGATAGGGATTGCATTAAACGTGTAAATTGCCCTGGGTAACATTGACATTTGCACAATATTAATTCTGCCAATCCATGAGCATGGAATATTTTTCCATCTCTTTGTGTCTTCCTCAATTTCTTTCAGAAGTGTTCTATAGTTTTTAGGGTATAGATCCTTCACGTCTTTGGTTAGGTTTATTCCTAGGTATCTTATGCTTTTGGGTGCAAATGTAAATGGGATTGACTCCTTAATTTCTCTTTCTTCAGTCTCATTGTTAGTGTATAGAAATGCCACTGATTTCTGGGCATTGATTTTGTATCCTGCCACGCTACCAAATTGCTGTATGAGTTCTAGCAATCTTGGGGTGGAGGCTTTTGGGTTTTCTATGTAGAATATCATGTCATCGGCGAAGAGGGAGAGTTTGACTTCTTCTTTGCCAATTTGAATGCCTTTAATGTCTTTTTGTTGTCTGATTGCTGAGGCGAGGACTTCTAGAACTATGTTGAACAGCAGTGGTGAGAGTGGACATCCCTGTCTTGTTCCTGATCTTAGGGGAAAGGCTCCCAGTGCTTCCCCATTGAGAATGATATTTGCTGTGGGCTTTTCATAGATGGCTTTAAGATGTCGAGGAAAGTTCCCTCTATCCCAACACTCTGAAGGGTTTTGATCAGGAATGGATGCTGTATTTTGTCAAATGCTTTCTCTGCATCTAATGAGAGGATCATATGGTTCTTGGTTTTTCTCTTGCTGATATGATGAATCACATTGATGGTTTTACGAATGTTGAACCAGCCTTGTGTCCTGGAGATAAATCCTACTTGGTCATGGTGAATAATTTTCTTAATGTGTTGTTGGATCCTATTGGCTAGTATCTTGTTGAGAATTTTTGCATCCATGTTCATCAGGGATATTGGTCTGTAATTCTCCTTTTTGGTGGGGTCTTTGTCTGGTTTTGGAATTAAGGTGATGCTGGCCTCATAGAACGAATTTGGAAGTACTCCATCTCTTTCTATCTTTCCAAACAGCTTTAGTAGAATAGGTATGATTTCTTCTTTAAACGTTTGATAGAATTCCCCAGGGAAGCCATCTGGTCCTGGACTTTTGTGTCTCGGGAGGTTTTTGATGACTGCTTCAATTTCCTCCCTGGTTATTGGCCTGTTCAGGTTTTCTATTTCTTCCTGCTCCAGTTTTGGTAGTTTGTGGCTTTCCAGGAATGCGTCCATTTCTTCTAGATTTCCTAATTTATTGGCATACAGCTGTTCATAATATGTTTTTAAAATCGTTTGTATTTCCTTGGTGTTGGTAGTGATCTCTCCTTTCTCATTCATGATTTTATTAATTTGAGTCTTCTCTCTCTTCTTTTTAATAAGGTTGGCTAATGGTTTATCTATCTTATTAATTCTTTCAAAGAACCAACTCCTGGTTCTGTTGATCTGTTCCACAGTTCTTTTGGTCTCGATTTCATTTAGTTCTTTTTTTTTTTTTTTGATTTTTTTTATTTCATTTAGTTCTGCTCGAATTTTAATTAACTGTCTTCTTCTGCTGGGGGTGGGGTCTATTTGTTGCTTTTTCTCTAGTTCCTTTATGTGTAAGGTGAGCTTTTGAATTTGAGTTCTTTCCAGTTTTTGAATGGATGCTTGTATTGCGATGTATTTCCCCCTTAGGACTGCTTTTGCTGCGTCCCAAAGATTTTGAACGGTTGTATCTTCATTCTCATTAGTTTCCACGAATCTTCTCAATTCTTCCTTAATTTCCTGGTTGACCTTTTCATCTTTTAGCAGGATGGTCCTTAACCTCCACGTGTTTGTGGTCCTTCCAAACTTCTTGTTGTGATTAAGTTCTAATTTCAAGGCATTATGGTCTGAGAATATACAGGGGACTATCCCGATCTTTTGGTATAGGTTCAGACCCTATTTGTGACCCAGTATGTGGTCTATTCTGGAGAAAGTTCCATGTGCACTTGAGAAGAATGTGTATTCAGTTGAGTTTGGATGTAAAGTTCTGTAGATATCTGTGAAATCCATCTGGTCCAGATGTATCATTTAAAGCTCTCGTTTCTTTGGAGATGTTGTGCTTAGAAGACCTATCTAGTATAGAAAGAGCTAGATTGAAGTCACCAAGTATAAGTGTATTATTATCAAAGTATTTCTTCAGTTTGGTTATTAATTGGTTTACATATTTGGCAGCTCCCACATTCGGGGCATATATATTGAGGATTGTTAAGTCCTCTTGTTGGATAGATCCTTTGAGTATGAGATAGTGTCCCTCTTCATCTCTCACTATAGTCTTCGGGGTAAATTTTAATTTATCTGATATAAGGATGGCTACCCCTGCTTTCTTTTGAGGACCATTTGAATGGTAAATGGTTCTCCAACCTTTTATTTTCAGGTTGTAGCTGTCCTTCTGTCTAAAATGAGTCTCTTGTAGACAGCAAATAGATGGGTCCTACTTTTTTATCCAGTCTGACACCCTGCGCCTTTTGATGGGGTCATTAAGCCCATTCACGTTCAGAGGTACTATTGAGAGATATGAGTTTAGTGTCATCATATCTATTCAGTCCTTGTTTTTGTGGATTGTTCCACTGAACTTCTTCTTAAAGGGGAATTTTAAGAGTCCCCCTTACAATTTCTTGCAGAGCTGGTTTGGAGGTTACATATTCTTTCAGTTCCTGCCTGTCTTGGAAGCTCTTTATCTCTCCTTCCATTTTTTTTTTTTAAATTTATTTATGATAGTCACAGAGAGAGAGAGAGAGGCAGAGACACAGGCGGAGGAAGAAGCAGGCTCCATGCACCGGGAGCCCGATGTGGGATTCGATCCCGGGTCTCCAGGATCGCGCCCTGGGCCAAAGGCAGGCGCCAAACCGCTGCGCCACCCAGGGATCCCTCTCCTTCCATTTTGAATGAAAGCCTTGTTGGATAAAGTATTCTTGGTTGCATTTTCTTTTCATTTAGGACCCTGAATATATCCTGCCAGCCCTTTCTGGCCTGCCAGGTCTCTGTGGAGAGGTCTGCTGTTACCCTAATATTCCTCCCCATCAAAGTCAGGGACTTTTTTTCTCTTGCTGCTTTAAGGATCTTCTCCTTATCTTTGGAATTTGCAAGCTTCACTATTAAATGTCGAGGTATTGAACGGTTTTTGTTGATTTTAGGGGGGGATCTCTCTATTTCCTGGATCTGAATGCCTGTTTCCCTTCCCAGATTCGGAAAGTTGTCAGCTAGGATTTGTTCAAATACATATTCTGGCCCTCTGTCCCTTTCGGTGCCCTCGGGAACCCCAACTAAATGTAGGTTTTTCTTCCTCAGGCTGTCATTTATTTCCCTTAATCTATCCTCATGGTCTTTTAATTGCCTGTCTCTTTTTTCCTCAGTTTCCCTCTTTGCCATCAACTTGTCTTCTATGTCACTCACTCGTTCTTCCACCTTGTTAAGCCTCGTCGTTAGGACTTCTAGCTTGGATTGCATCTCATTTAATTGATTTTTAATTTCTGACTGATTGGATCTAAATTCTGCAGTCATGAAGTCTCTTGAGCCCTTTATGGTTTTTTCTAGAGCCACCAGTAGCTGTATAATAGTGCTTCTGAATTGGCTTTCTGACATTGAATTGTAATCCATATTTTGTAACTCTGTGGGAGAGAGGGCTGTTTCTGATTCTTTTTTTGAGGTGAGGTTTTCCTTCTAGTCATTTTGCTCAGTGCAGAGTGGCCAAAAACAAGTTGTATTGGGAAAAGGAGAAAAAGAGAGAGAAGGAAAGAAAAGAGAAAAAGAAAAAAGAGAAAGAAGAAAAAAAAAGGGGGAAGAGAAGAAAAAGAGAAAGAAAAAGAAAGAAAGGAGAAAAAAGGGGGGGTGGGGTGGGGGAAGCAATCAGAAATCAAGAAGAAAGAAAGAAAAAAAAAGCACAAAACAAAACAAAAACAAAAACAAAAAAACAAACAAACAAAAAAACACGGGGGAGTATCTTCCGATTCTGTATACTTTAAGTCCCTTGACTTCCCCTGGAACTGGTCCGTCTCGCTGGTCTTCTGGGGGAGGGGCCTGCTGTGCTGATTCTCAGGTGTTAGCACTTGGGGGAGCTGCTCTGCCCCTGCCTGGTGCAGGGCTCAGTGGGGTTGTTCACCCAGTGAGGCCCCGGGAGGAAGCCACAGTGGCGGGGGCAGCTCTGGGACCCTGGAGTCAGCTCCCGCAGTAACTCCGGGGCTCTCCGGCTGCAGGGCCTGGGGGCTCCCGGGCGGGGCCGCTGATCTGCTGAGTTCCAGGCAGGAGCGAGTCTTGAGGATTTACTCATTTATAGGTACATGAGAGTACAGCCTTCTGAAGGCTGTGTCTCTGATCAAAGGCAAGGGCAGGACATATAAAGGCAGAAGTCACACATTTTTACAAGGAAACACGATTGCTTGGTTTAAACAAACTTTTGGATTGTCAGTTCAAAATTGGTTAGTTACAGTGGAGCTTGGCACAGCTGATTGCTATGCCCCAACTCAGTTTTTCAAGTCTAGACAATACAGTCACAAATTTACCATCAGCAGCTTTCCTACTGACTGGCTAGCTTTCTGAAAAGCGATTGCTCTGGCGCCTTCTACTGGGGAGGCAGTTGCTCTTACTCCCTGTTATCTACTACTGGATCAGGATCATGCAGTGAGCAAGTCTGAATGAATATATTCAAGGTTCAGCAAAAATTTCTTTTGTCATTTTCTTCATGGTCACAGGGTGGCTGCAGCAGTTCCAGATGTTATATCCAGATACACAGTATTAAGCAACTATATTGTATCATGCTGTACCAGAGTTATTTATTAAGCCTTCAAAATCCCTTTCAGTAATTAATACTAGATATGCTAGATGTAATGTGCTGGATTTGAAGTACAATGCTCATTTGCCCCCCAAGCCATGAAGCATTAAAATATTGGCCAGAACGAGAATCATGGTGATTCATAGTTTTTAAAAGGGCAGGTTGGATCACGCAAGGACAAAAGATTCTAAATAAATTGCCCAAAGAAATACCCAATTCAGTTGCACTGGATTATCTTCTTGCCTGAGTAAGTGTTGTTTAGGGGTTGCTGATTACATATCAAACAATCTCTGAACTCAATGGCTGTTTGTAGTCACTGAACATCTTAAAGAGCTATACTTCCCTGTGTCCCCTCCCCTAACTATTCCACATCAAATTCTATCTAACTACACTACTTGAGGAGGAAGGCGGGATTTCAAAAGGATTTCAAAAGCACTGAAAAAAATGTCTGAAAAAAAGTAGGAAATAAAGACCAGAAATCCCAGCCCTTTCTTCTAGGAAAAAGACTAGAGTTTATTTCAACTCAGCAGTGGTGTAACTCACTGTCGCTAGTCCAGGAAATTTGCCCCGAGACCTTTGCGATACGTGGATTAGGGATATGTTTAGAGATAACTTAAGCTTAACATCACTGTATTTTCCTTGTAACATAAAACAGGTTAAGGGGAGAGTGCAGAACACACTAGGGAATCCTTAGCTCAGGAAAAAGGTTGATGGAGAGAGGATGGTCTCGGGGCCACATAGACAGACCAAGCCAGTTTCCCAGTTTTACCTGGGTCCAGGTTGAAATGGTTGGCTTCAAAGCTCCTATAATTGGTTGAAGCACATCTTCTCTGTCCTAGCTTGGCAATGCCTTTGCCTATAAATTTCATCCCTTATTGCAACCTGGCTTGTCATTAAGTAATTCAGTTCTTACTCTTAAATTAGTCTTTTGTCAAACATTATCTTCCTGGTTTGGTTTATGTTTTTTTGTTTTTTGTTTTCCTTTTCACATAAGCAACAATATATCTCTTTTAAGATATTTTAGAGCTTTAACTCCAGTTTGAATTCTGGTCAAGTGTTTACGGGGCTTGAATGGCAGAGCAGATAGTCCAGCTGGCATAGCATTTATTCATCCCGGAAAGGTTCCCTGAGTGCCTGCTGTGCACCAGCAGGAGGGGCCACAAACATGGTAGACGTCTCTTTAAGGTGTTTAGCGATTATCCTTCATAGCTACTGGAATTGATAGATACGAAACCATCTAGGAGACCCCATACCCTAGCAGTAGAGGTTCATTAACAAACTTCATTGTTTGGGGGCTAGAATTCTATAGACCAAACATCGTGCTGGCTTCTTGGTAACTTTTCCCAAGGGATCCATTTTCATCAAAATGCAAGGGCAGGGCAGCCCCGGTGGCGCAGCGGTTTAGCCCCGCCTGCAGCCCAGGGTGTGATCCTGGAGCTCCTGGATCGAGTCCCACGTCGGGCTCTCTGCATGGAGCCTGCTTCTCCCTCTGCCTGTGTCTCTGCCTCTCATTCTCTCTCTGTGTCTCAATAAATAAATAAATAAATAAATAAATAAATAAATAAATTAAATCTTAAAAAAAAAATTCAAGGGCACAGCAGCAGAGAGCTTGGGTCCCAGCAGGATGGCTGATTCGCTAAATCTGTATTACATATCTTTGCTGACTCGGTGTATAGCCACACCCCAACAAACTCTAAGCCTGGGGTGGGTGGTGGTGGTCTGGTGAGGCCAAAGAAAATCCTGGAGACAGAGATCAAGACATAGGTTTATTGGGGGAACTTACATATGGGGAGTCCAGGAGAGCTGACTGGACAAAGGATCCGCTGCTGGGATCTATGTGCAGCAAGTTTTTATTCATAGCGACTCCCTAGCAACTATTAGTGGCCCTTCCCCTCCTCCGATGGCCAGTGTTTCCAGGGACATTAAGCCTGCCACCTGGACAATCTTTGCTGGCCTACTTTGAATACTGAACAACATGTTCTTCTGCATATTTTGCTTGATGGGGATATAGAGGGAGACAGGATCTCCAGATTGTCAAGACAGTGATTAACAGAGGCATTCAGGGCATGCTTGCACAAGCTAGCTATCCAGCGTGTGCCATACACTCAGTCTCCCATTAAATAGTTGAAAAACTTCTTTTCAATTCACATGTGGGCACCTTTACTCATTCTTTTATTTATTCATATAAAAATATTTATTAAGCACCATCTGTGGAGAACTATGAGCATCATTCCCAAGATGGAGGCTTTTGGGAAACTAATCATTCCATTTCTGGTACCCCTACCAACAGACTGGCTTTAGGTTGAGACGCTCTTTGCAAAAAAATATTATCTCCATAGATCTTAGATTTGGGATGGGTCCCTTCAGTTTCCTGCAAATGAAAACTTGGGTCGTAGAGAGGAAAAATGGGGTGTTTCTGCTGAAATCTAAATGTTATCCTGAACATACATATATCACAGCTAGAAAGACATTCATAGGAAGAATGCTATATGGGTTGCTCTATATTATCAGGCCTTATCTCTTGACTGTGAGGTCCTGGTATCCTCTGAAGACCTTTATTCCTTGATTACTGCACCCCAAGACCCAAGACCCAGGTGCTTTGGAAATATCCTGCCATATCCTCATTCTACTTTCCTGGAGCATGGAAACATGTACTGACCAATGGTACAACCATTATCCTAGATGCCCAGTCATATAATCGTCTTCCTCACTTCTGCTGACCACCATCTCTGAAAGACATAGATAACCAAACCATGCAAGCTAAACCAATAAAGATCCAAGATCAAATCCCCAAAAGGCAATAAATTTATGTATTTAATTATTTGCTCCTTAGGTTGTAAGTGAATCTTTATTCCCTCAATAAACTGTTGAAAATTTTTATGCTTAAGGTGAAATACTCTGCCTTTAAAAGCAGTTTCACTATTAAAGGCATTTCTTCAGAATATTTACTCCTGTGTGGATGCCAGCTTCCAAGACTGTATCCTAGTGATGTTCACATCCTGGTACCTTCATGCATTTCCTTCCCATATTGTATCAAGGTTGGTCTGTGAATATGGCAGAAGGGATGGAATGTGATTTCCACAGCTCAGCCATAAAAAAAAACCTTGTGTCTCTGCCGGGCTACCCATAGTCAACATTAATTGTTTTAAGCCACTAAATTTTGGGGTAATTTGTTACTCAGCAATGGTTAACTACTAATCTCAGTACGGTGTGTGAGGCCAGAATTAATTCAGTAAAAGTGTTAAGTGGGGTTTAATAGATCAAAAGCAATTTGCAACAATTGAAATAACACACTTATTGTTGCTTATCACAAAATTGGCTTAACAAGCTACATAGCTATTAAAGTGTAATTTACTTTTTTAATTGCCAAAGATACCATGAAAAAAAATTTCTTCCTACAATAATCAACACATGGATATACATAATTAAGAATGCTACATTTACAAGAAAAGTTTCTTGAAAATTTTAGAAATTATAATAAGTGGAGCCTGGTTTAATGGATTTATAGACATCTCCTTGGGGGCACCTGGGTGGCTTAGTGGTTGGATGTCTGCCTTTGGCTCAAGGCGTGATCCTGGGGTCCTGGGATCGAGTCCCACATCAGGCTCCCTGCCTGCTTTTCCCTCTGCCTATGTCTCTGCCTCTCTCTGTGTCTCTCGTGAATAAATAAATGAAATCCTAAAAAAATTAAAGACAGCCCCTTAAAATTTTTTTAAAGATTTTATTTATTTATTTTAGAGAGAGAGTGCAGAGGTGGGGATGGGGGGAGGAGCAGAGTGAGAGGGACAAGCAGACTCTGTATTGAGTGCAAGCCTGACTTGGGGCTCGATCTCATGATCCTGAAATCATGACCTAAGCTGAAACTAAGAGTCAGAGGCCTAATCAACTGAGCCTCCTGGGCACCCTAAGATGCTTCTTAAAGCAGTTAATGGTGAATACAAAAGAATCTCAAAAAGGAAAATTTAAGAAAATTGATTTTCAATGTTTCAAAAATTTCAAAATTTAAGATTCAATCTTCTTTTCTTAATAATAGTTATCATTAAGCCCTTACAGTAGCCTTGTGAGGAAAACATTATTATACCCAAATTTTAGCCTAGGAAGCAGACTTGGACAACTGAAGTAACCTGTTTATAAAGTCACCCAGATAGTAGGTGACTGAGCTAGAATTGGAACCCTGTTTTGCCTGTCTCCTTATCCTATATTTTTTCTACTATCATAGGAACAGGGCCTTTTCCTAAAATTAGTTTTAGGGTTGGATATGTACTGAATGTCATTCATGTCACCACTATGCTTGGAAAATGAATAGACTTAAATACTTATGATTCAGGTTTTTAAAAAGTCTTACTCTTGAGTCAAAAGAAAGGAGTTAATCTTCTGAATTAAGTGCACCCCATTTTTTCATCCATCCTTTCACTGGTTAACTGCTCATTTTTTTTGTTTACCACAGACAATTGTAAAGCTGATAAGAACTTAAGCTTACATGAAGGGTAATTACTCCTTAGTTAACATTTAGTTGATAAAAATACTCCTGTTGTATAAAACATCTGTAACATATGACCCATAACATAACTTATTCATAATGAGACATTACTCCCCAGTTAACATTTAGTTGATAGACTATTATCTGCTCTTCTTGTTGCAGATAGTGTCTTTTGATGCTTGGTAATTTCTGCACAGGGAAACCTTAGATGTGGCCATTATTGACATACTGATGAATTAGTAAGTTTTTTCTTGCTTTCTAAATTTTTCTACTATGAGTATAATAGAACAAGCAATGTTGGGGCATCTGGATGGCTCAGTGGTTGAGCGTTTGCTTTGGCTCAACTCGTGGTCCCAGGGTCCTGAGATTGAGTTTCGCATTGGGCTCCCTGCAGGGAGCTTGCTTCTCCCTCTGCCTATGCCTCTACTTCTCATGAGTAAGTAAATAAAATCTAAAAAAAGAAAAAAAAATTAAAAATAAAACAACCAATGTTTATTTTTTTTTTTAAAGATTTTATGTATGTATGTATTTAGAGTGCATGAGCAGGAGGAGAGGCAGAGAAAGAGAGAGAGAAAATTTCAAGCAGACTCCACGCCAAGCATGGAGCTCAAGCTCACGACCCTGAGATCATGACCTGAACCTAAATCAAGAGTCTGATGCTTAACCGATTAAGCCATCCAGGTGGCCCACAACCAATGTCTATTCTGTGAATATTTTTTGTGAGTAGCATCATCTTTTAAGTAAATAGAGCAGGATCATAATATATATCTTGTAATTTTATTTCTCAAAGAAATTCTGTCCTCTCTGTACGATAAAAACATGAGGGAGATGATGTGCTTTGGTGAAATGCTTTGGTTTTTGCTCACAAATTAGGCTTTTATTTTTTCTCATTGTGTTATACAGGCTTCTGTATATTTTCCCATATTGCTTCTTTTAGGAAAGGCCCACATTTTAGTTTTTTACATTAGTCACATGTGAGTGCTTTGAAGTACAATGCTATTCTGTGATGCTAATGTAGTTTAGAGAGGGGGTGCCTGGGTGGTTTGGTTGGTTAAACGGTGAAACACAGGTCCTGATCCCAGTGTCCTGGGATCATGCTCCACCTCTGGCTCCTGCTTTCAGTTCAGCTGCAAGCCTGCTTCTCCATTTCCCTCTGCCCCTCCCCCTGCTTCTGCACCCTCTCTCTCTCTCTCCATGTCAAATAAATAAGTAAAATCTTTTTTAAAAATGTAGTTTAGAGAAACAAAAAACATTTTGAGGCCATTAAATGTAATTTAAGATATTTTTGTTGAATTAGAATACACATATGACATAAAACTCCTTCTTTCTTCCTTTCCTTCACATTTAACACCACCTACACCAATCCATCCCTTACCACGACGAGCCTCAGTCGCTCTGCTGTGCCTGTTTGTCTGACCCATGGATCTGTGTGCTTGGCCTCACCTCTCCCATGTCATTGAGTACTTTGATTCATCCATTTGTTTCATTCCCTTGGCCTCTCTCTCTGCTAGCTTATAGCCTGCTGCTTATAAGTGAGCTAACAGTATACAACCTGATTAAAAAAAAAAAACAACAACAAATTATCCCAACCCATTAACAAAACCAAAGGCCTTTTTGCAAAAGTCAATTCAAGAAGCAGTAGAAAACATTAATGGATCAATAGCTAATAGAATAAATTGGAAAAATCATTAAAGAAAAATAATCATTAATGACAATAAGTAAATTAAAAAAAAAAAGATTTTACTTATTTATTCATGAGAGAGGCAGAGACACAGGCAAAAGGAGAAGCAGGCTCGCTGCAGGGAGCCCGATGTGGAACTGATCCTGGAATTCCGAGATCGTGCCCCTGGCCGAAGGCAGCCGCTCAACCACTGAGCCACCCAGGCATCCTGACAATAAGTACATTTATTGGCCTTGCTAAACATTTAGCTATATTTAAGTGCCATGCTAAACACTTTACATAAATTTATCTTACTTAAACTTCAACAATAATATGAGATAGGTAATATCATTATTATTAGTACTATTTTACAAGGAAGGAAGTGGAGATTTAAAGAAGTGAAGTTTTCCTGGGATTATATAGCTTTATTTATTTCACTTATTGTCAAAAAGCTGGAGTGGGACCTAAGTGATCCTTTTAACCATGTTTCTCTACTTGGCCCAGCTAATTTAATGAGTGATAACACATACACTCAAGGGATGACAAATTTCTTTTTAAGTTTTTTTCATTTTTCATTTTATTTAAATTCAATGAATTAACATGCAATGTATTATTGGTTTTAGAGATAGAGCTCAGTGATTCATCAGTCTTAAATAATTCTCAATGCTTATTGTATCACATGCCCTCCTTAATGCCCATCATCCAGTTACCCCATCCCCCCACCTCCTCTTCAGCAACCCTCAGTTTGTTTCCTATGATTAAGAATCTCTTAGGGTTTGTCTTCCTCTCTGATTTCTGCTTGTTTTGTTTTTTCCCCTCTTCCCCTGTTTTGTTTCTTAAGTTCCACATATGAGCAAGATCATATGATAATTGTCTTTTTCTGTTGACTTATTTTGCTTAGCATAATTAGATGAAAACTCTAGTTCCATCCATGTTGTTGCAAATGTCAAGATTTCATTTTTTGATGGCTGAGTAGTATTCCATTATATGTATATATACCACATCTTCTTTATCCATTCACCTGTCAATGGACATCTGGGCTCTTTCTTCATAGTTTGGCTATTGTGGACATTGCTGCTATGAACATTGGGGTGCAAGTGCCCCTTTGGATCAATGCATCTGTATCTTTTTTTTTTTTTTTTTTTTTTAATTTTTATTTATTTATGATAGTCACACACAGAGAGAGAGAGAGAGAGAGATAGGCAGAGACACAGGCAGAGGGAGAAGCAGGCTCCATGCACTGGGAGCCTGACGTGGGATTCGATCCCGGGTCTCCAGGATCGCGCCCTGGGCCAAAGGCAGGCGCCAAACCGCTGCACCACCCAGGGATCCCTGCATCTGTATCTTTGGGGTAAATACCTAGTAGTGCAATTACTGAGTCATAAAGTAGCTCTATTTTCAACTTTTTGAAGAACCTCCACACTGTTTTCCAAAGTAGCTGCACCAGCTTACCTTCCTACCAACAGTGTAAGAGGGTTCTCCTTTCTCTGCATCTTTGCCAACATCTGTGGTTTCCTGACTTGTTCATTTTAGCCATTCTGCCTGGTGGTATCGCACTGTGGTTTTGATTTGTATTTCCCTGATGCCTAGTGATGTTGAGCATCTTTTCATGTGTCTTTTGGCCATTTGCATGTCTTCTTTGGAAAAATCCCTCTTCATGTCTTCTGCCAATTATTAGATTATTTGATTATTTGTTGTTTGTTCTTTGGGTATTGAGTTTGATAAGTTCTTTATAGATTTTGGGTACTATCCCTTTATCTGATATGTCATTTGCAAATATATCTTCTCCCATTCTATTGGTTGTCTTTTGGTTTTGTTGACTGTTTCCTTTGCTGTGCAAAAGCTTTTTATATTGATGAGGTACCAATAGTTGATTTTCGCCCTTGTTTCCCTTGCCTTTGGAGACTTGTCCAGTAAGAAATTGTTACTGCCCTGTGTTCTCCTTTATGATTTTGATGGATTCCTGTCTCACATTTACGCCTTTCATCCATTTTGAGTCTGTTTTTGTGTATGGTGTAAGAGAATGGTCCAGTTTCATTCTCCTGTGTGTGGCTGTCCAATCTTCCCAACACCATTTATTGAAGAGACTGTCTTTTTTCTCATTGGATAGTCTTTCCTGCCTTGTTGAAGATTAGTTGACCATAGAGTTGAGGGTCCATTTCTGGGTTCTCTATTCTGTTCTATTGATTTGCATGTCTGTTTTTGTGCCAGTACCACACTGTTTTGATGGCTACAGCTTTGTAATATAGCTTGAAGTCTGGCATTGGGATGACACCAGTTTTGGCTTTCTTTTTCAATATTCCTTTGGCTATTCAGGGTCTTTTCTGGTTCCATACAAATTTTAGGATTATTTGTTCCAATTCTGTGAAATAAGTCAATGATATTTTGATAGAGATTGCATTGAATGTGTGGATTGCTCTAGGTAGCATAGACATTTTAACAGTAACTATTCTTTCAATCCATGAGCATGGAATGTTTTCCCATTTCTTTATGTTTTCCTCATTTTTTTTTCATGAGCGTTCCATAGTTTTCTGAGTACAGATCTTTGCCTCTTTTGTTAGGTTTATTTCTAGGTATTTTATGGTTTGGGGTGCAATTGTAAATGAGATTGACTCCTTAATTTCTCTTTCTTCTGTCTCATTCTTAGTGTATGGAAATGCAACTGATTTCTGTGCATTGATTTTATATCCTGCCACTTTGATGAATTCCTGTATGAGTTGTAGCAATTTTGGGGTGGAATCTTTTGGGTTTTCCATATATAGTATCATGTCATCTGCAAAGAGTGAGAGTTTGGCTTATTTTTTGCCAATTTGAATGCCTTTTATTTCTTTTTGTTGTCTGATTACTGAGGCTAGGACTTCTAGTACTATGTTGAACAGCAGTGGTGAGAGTGGACATCCCTGTCATGTTCCTGATCTTAGGGGGAAAGTTCTCAGTTTTCCTCCATTGAGAATGATATTTGCTGTGGGTTTTTCATACAACTTTTATGATATTGAGGTATGTTCCCTCTATCCCTACACGGTGAAGAGTTTTAATCAAGAAAGGATGCTGTATTTTTTGTCAAATGTTTTCTCTGCACCTATTGAGAGGATCATATGGTTCTTGTCTTTTCTTTCATTAATGTGGTGTATCACACTGTTTGATTTGTAGATGTTGAACCACTCTTGTACCCCAGGAATAAATCCCACTTGGTCATGGTGAATAATCCTTTTAGTGTACTTTTGGATCCTATTGGCTATTATCTTGGTGAGAATTTTTTTTTAAAGATTTATGTGTTTATTCATGATAGACACACACACACACACAGAGAGAGAGAGAGAGAGAGAGAGAGAGAGAGAGAGAGAGAGAGGCAGAGACACAGGCACAGGGAGAAGCGGGCTCCATGCCGGGAGCCTGTTGCAGGACTCCATCCCAGGACTCCAGAATCGCGCCCTGGGCCAAAGGCAGGCGCCAAACCGCTGAGCCACCCAGGGATCCCCTCTTGGTGAGAATTTTAACATCCATGTTCACCAGGGATATTGGCCTGTAGTTCTCTTTTTTAGTGGAGTCTTTGCCTGGTTTTGGAATTAAGGTAATGCTGGCCTCATGGAAAGAGTTTGGAAGTTTTCTTTCCATTTCTATTTTTTGAAACAGCTTCAGAAGAATAGATATTAATTCTTCTTTAAATGTTTGGTAGAATTCTCCCGGGAAGCCATCTGTCCCTGGACTCCTGTTTGTTGGGAGAATTTTGATTACTGTTTCAATTTCCTTGATGGGTATGAGTCTGTTCAGGTTTTCTATTTCTTCCTGTTTCAGTTTTGGTAGTTTATACATCTCTAGGAATGCATCCATTTCTTCCAGATTGCCTAATTTGTTGGCATATAGTTGCTCATAATACGTTCTTATAATTGCTTGTATTTCTTTGGTGTTGTGATATCTCCTCTTTCGTTCATGATTTTATTTATTTGGGTCCTTTCTCTTTTCTTTTTGGTAAGTCTGGCTAGAGGTTTATCAATCTTATTCGTTCTTTCAAAGAACCAGCTCTTGGTTTTGTTAATCTGTCTTACTGCTCTTTTAGTTTCTATTTCATTGATTTCTGCTTTAATTTTTATTATTTCTTTTCTCCTGTTGGGCTTAGACTGTATTTGCTGTTCTTTCCCCAGCTCCTTTAGATGTAAGGGTTGGTTGTATATTTGAGACCTTTCTTGTTTCTTGAGAAAGGCTTGTATTGCTGTATACTTCCCTCTTAGGACTGTCTTTGCTACACTCCAAAGGTTTTGAACAGTTGCACTTTCATTTTCGTTTGTTTCCATGAATTTTTAAAGATCTTCTTTAATTTCCTGGTTGACCCATTCATTCTTTAGGAGGTTGCTCTTTAGCCTCCATGTATTTGTGTTCTTTCCAAATTTCCTGTTGTGATTGAGTTCTAGTTTCAAAGCATTGCGGTCTGAAAATATGCAGGGAATGATCTCAATCTTTTGGTATCAGTTGAGACCTGATTTGTGACCCAGTATGTGATCTATTCTGGAGAATGTTCCATGTGCAGTTGAGAAGAATGTGTATTCTGTTGCTTTAGGATGGAATGTTCTGAATATATCTGTGAAGCCCATCTGGTCTTGTGTGAGGGATGACAAATCTCTATGTGTGTCTTTCAAACATAGGAAACAAGAAATAGCTTTCTAATTTTCTTAGTAAAACCAGTTTAATCTTCCAAATCTATAATATACATAGATGCAAAAAATCTTAAAATTTAAAATTGAATCCAGGATCATAGTAAAAAGTTAATGCTGTCTGACCTAATAGAATTTATCTTAGGAATACATGATATAAATCACATGCCTGGCCTGTGATATAATAGGTCATTCCCATCAACATTCAAAAATCTTCATTTGAAATCACACACAGAGGCTCACACTTTGATGCACAAAGTTCCCTCTTGACATACAATACCCATCCTCTTTCTCTTACCAAAGGATCACTAAGCTCACCACTTTCCATCCTCACAGACTCTGCAGAACCCACTTAGATCAGGCTTTTACTCCCCTCAATTGTTTTTGAAGATTATCCTTGATTATATCAATTTTATTTTATTTTATTTTATTTTTAAAAATTTATTTATTTATTTATTTATTTATGATAGTCACAGAGAGAGAGAGAGAGAGAGGCAGAGACACAGGCAGAGGGAGAAGCAGGCTCCATGCACCGGGAGCCCGATGTGGGATTTGATCCTGGGTCTCCAGGATCATGCCCTGGGCCAAAGGCAGGAGCCAAACCGCTGCGCCACCCAGGGATTCCGATTATATCAATTTTAATAAGCTATTTTCACTCTTCCTAACAGCACTTGGCATGCTTGATCATTCTCTCCTTTTTGAAATATTTTCCCCACTTGGCTTCCAGGACACCACTCTCTTTTGGTTCGCCTCTACTTCTGGCTGCTCCTTCTGTCTTATTTGCTGGCTCCTCCTCTTTCTGACCTCTAAAAATTGCATGCCCAGTGCTCAGAGGAAGAGTTCTTTTTTTCTACCTTATGATCTTATCCAGTCCTGGCTTTTAAATGTTTACTTTTTTTTTTAAAGATTTTATTTATTTATTCATGAGAGAGAGAGAGAGAGAGAGAGAGAGAGAGGCAGAGACATAGGCAGAGGGAGAAGCAGACTCCATGCCGGGAGCCTGACATGGGACTCGATCCCGGGACTCCAGGATCATGCCCTGGGCCGAAGGCAGGCACTAAACTGCTGAGCCACCCAGGGATCCCCTAAATGTTCACTTTTTAATTTAATTTTTATTTTATTGAAGAAATATATGCACATTTTTAAAAAGTCAAATAACATTCATGAGATAATGGATGGGATATATATTGGTCTCTGCTCCTGGTTCTTGGCACACAGTTCCTAAAACCCTTATAATTTTATAAGTAATAAGAACACCAGGGGGACCCTTGTAACATTTGTCTTTGACCCTGATCCTGACACAGAGCTTCTAAAACTCTTGACAATTTCTATATGATAAGAGCTTTAGGAGCGTATTTTGTTCATTGTGGTGAATCTGAGTGAGCTGGCAGGGTGGCTCCTGGATCAGGACTGGTCACCAGAAAGACCAAGCCATGATTAGAAGCTTAGTATTTTCAGGCCCAACCATCAACCTCCAGAGATGGTAAAGGGGCTAAAAATGGAGTTAATAATTGACCATTCCTGCATAAGAAAGCCTCCACAAAATCCCAAATCCCAACGTTATGGGGTTTGGATATCTTCTAGGTTGGTAAACATGTCCACACCGGGGTGGTGATTCACCCCAACCCTATGGGGCCAGAAATTCCTGCACCTGGAATTCTCTAACACCTTCCCTAAGTAACTCTTCATCTGGCTGGCCACCTGTATCCTTTATTTTATCCTTTAATAAACTAATAAATATAAGTGTTTCCTGAGGTCTGTGAGCTACCATAGCAAATTAGTCAAACCCAAGGAGGGGCTCATTGGAACCTGCAATGTATAGTCAGTTGGTCAGAAGCTCAGGTGACAACGTGGGCTTGTGAATGTCATCTGAAGTGTGTGTGTAGGGGACTGTATAAATGGGACTGAGACTTCAACCTGTGGGATCTAACACTATCTGCAGGTAGCTAGTGTTAGATTTAAACTATTGGACAGCCAGCTGGTGTCAAAGACTTCCTTCTTGTTTCCCCACCCCCCACATATGGTGACCACAAATATCAGAATTGTTTTCTGTGAAAACAAAAGAGACACACAGGGAAAAAAGACACAGAAGAGATTAACTGGGGTTTTTTTTCCTACATAGGAAGAAAAAAAAACATTTTTACTTTATAGTACTAAAAAGATTTATGACAAAATACCTTATTGTTATTGTGTTTCACTTTATACTTTGCAGGTGTCATTTAAAAAAAAAAACAGATTGAGGATTTGTGGCAACTCTGCAACACAAAGTCTATTTGACCATTTTCCAACATTTCTTCCCTTCTCTTTGTCATATTTTGGTAATTCTCATAATATATGTAACTTCTAAATTATCTTTATTTTTGTGATAGTGATCTATAATCAGTGACGATGACTTACTGAAAGTTCAGATAATGGTTAGCATTTTTAGCAATAAAGAGTTTCTTGGGCAGCTGGAGTGGCTCAGCAGTTTAGTGCTGTCTTCGGCCAGGGTGTGATCCTAGAGGCCCCGGATTGAGTCCCACGTTGGGCTCCCTACATGGAGCCTGCTTCTCCCTCTGCCTGTTTCTCTGCCTCCTCTCTCTGAGTCTCTCATGAATAAATGAATAAAATCTTTAAAAAAGGGGGGGAGGAGGTTCTTAAAGTTTTTAAAATTTTAATTCCAGTATAATTAATATGCAGTACTATGTTAGTTTCAAGTATGCAAAATAGTGATTCAACACTTTTATACATCACTCTGTGCTCATCACAACAAGTGTCTTCCTTAATCCCCATCACCTATTTCACCTATTTCCTCACACACCTCCAATCTGATAACCATCAGTTTGTTCTTTATAGTTAAAGGTCTGTTTCTTGCTTTCTTTTTCTCTCTTTCTGTCCCTTTGTTTGTTTTGTTACTTAAATTCCACATATGAGTGAAATCATTTATTTTTCTCTGACTGACTTACTTTGTTTCGCGTATTACTCTCTAGCTCCATCCATGTCATTGCAAATGGCAAGATTTCATTCTTTTTTTTATGACTGAGTAATATTCTGTTGCATATGTATGCCATCTTTTCTTTATCCATTCATCTATTGATGGACACTGGGCTGCTTCCATAATTTGGCTGCTGTAAATAATATTGCTATAAATATAGGGGTGTATATAGCCTTTTGAATTAGTGTTATTGTATTTTGATTGTAAATATCTGGTATTGCTATTATTAGATAGTCACATAGCTATATTTAAATTTTTTTTTAAGTAAGCTTCACATCCAACATGGGACTTGAACTCAGGACCCCAAGATCATGCTCTACTGAGCTAGCTAGGTGCCCCTATTTTTAAATTTTTGAGGAACCTCTACACTATTTCCCATAGTGGTTGCATCAGTTTGCATTCCTACCAATAGTGCACAAGTGTTCCTTTTTCTCCACATCCTTGCCAACACTTGTTATTTCTTATGATTTTAGCCATTTTGACAAGTGGGGGTGATATCTTGTAGT
Source organism: Vulpes vulpes (assembly GCF_048418805.1). NCBI lineage: Eukaryota > Metazoa > Chordata > Mammalia > Carnivora > Canidae > Vulpes > Vulpes vulpes. The sequence goes on along the minus strand of NC_132790.1, from coordinate 53,892,383 downwards.
TTTGATTTGCATTTCCTTGATGATGAGTGATATTGAGTATGTTTTCATGTATCTGTTGGCCATCTTGGTGTTTTCTTTGGAGAAATGTCTGTTCATGTCTTCTGCTCATTTTTAAGTTGGATTATTTGTTTTTTGGGTGTTGAGTTGTGTAAGTTCTTTATATATTTTGGATACTAACTTTTTATCAGATACATCATTTGAAAATATCTTCTCCCATTTAATAGGTTGCCTTTTAGTTTTATTGATTATTACTTTTGCTGTGTAGAAAATTTTTATTTTGATGTAGTCCCAGTAGTTTATTTTTGCTTTTGTTCTGCTTGCTTCAGGAGACATATATTGCTATGGCTGATGTCAAAGAAGTTACTACCTTTGTTCTCTTCTAGGATTTTTATGTTTCAGGTCTCACATTCAGGTCTTTAATCCATTTTTTTTCTTTAACCCATTTTGATTCTATTTTTATGTATGGCATAAGAAAGTGGTCCAGTTTCATTCTTTTGCATGAAGCTGTCCAGTTTTCCCAACATCATTTGTTGAAGAGACTGTCTTTCTCCCATTGGATATTCTTTCCTGCTTTGTCAAGGATTAATTGACCATATAAGTATGCGTTTATTTTTGGATTTTCCTATTCTGTTCCATTGACTTATGTGTCTGTTTTTGTGCCAGTACCATACTGTTTTGATCACTATAGCTTTGTAATATTACTTGAAGTCTGGAATAGTGATGCCTCCAGGTTTGCTTTTCTTTTTCAAAATTGCTTTGGCTATTCAGGGCCTTTTGTGGTTCCATATAAATTTTAAGATTATATGTTCTACTTCTGTGAAAAATGCTGTTGGTATTTTGATAGGTACTGCATCAAATGTGTAAGTTGCTTCTGGATAGTATAGATATTTTAATGATATTTGGTTCTTCCAACCCATGAGCATGGAATGTCTTTCCATTTCTTTATGTCATCTTCCATTTCTGGTGAGATCAGCTCACCAAGGGAAGCCAGGGTCCTTCAGGCCTACAGATCTTGAGTCTGTTACAAATCATCTGCATAGACTTGAGCAGATGGAGCCTACCCCTGAAAATCTTTCTGAGGAAACAGCTTTCAGAGTACAGGTTTCTCACCTCTTTGGTTAGGTTTATTCATAAGTATATTATTATTTTGGGTACAATTGTAGGATTGTTTTCCAAATTTTTCTTTCTGATGCTTCACTATTAGTGTACAAATGCAATGGATTTCTGTGCATTGATTTTGTATCCTATGGCCTTACTAAATTCATTTATTAGTTTTAGTAGTTTTTTTGTGGAACCCTTAGGATTTTCTATATAGAGTATCATGTCATCTGCAAATAGTGAGAGTTTTACTTCTTCCTTATTGATTTGGATTCCTTTTATTTATTTATTTTTATTTTATTGAAGTTAGATTTGTCAACATATAGTATAACACCCAGTGCTCATCCCATCAAGTGCCCTCCTCAGTGCTGGTCACCCAGTTATATTTCTTTTTGTTATCTGAGTGCTGTGACTAGGACTTCCAGTACTATGCTGAATAAAAGTGATGAAAGTAGACATCCTTGTCTTGTTTCTGACCTTAGGGGGAAAGCTTTCAGTTTTTACCCATTGAGTATGATGTTAGCTGTGGGTTTTCCATATATGGCCTTTATATTGAGATATGTTCCCTCTACATACATTGCTTTTTAAGACAATGCTATTGCACACTTAATAGACTGAGTATAGTGTAAAATTAATTTTTATATGTTTTGGGAAACCAAAAAATTAATTTGACTCACTTTAGTGCATTATTCAATTTATTGTAATGGTCTGGAAATGAGCCCCTGATATCTCTGAGGTATACATGTCATTTGTATAGGTTAGAGCTTGGAATAAGAGCCTTATACCACCAACAGGTGGCTCTCCTGACCCCGCTTCTCTGGATACTTTCCTGTTCTAAGTCCCTGGCTTCCTGGACCTGTGCCTGGCTCAAGCATATAAAGTATATACCCCATCAGCTCACCAAGGGAAGCCAGGGTCCTTCAGGCCTGTGGATCTTGGGTCTGTCCCAAAATCTCCCAGGTGTCTGTTATCGGAAGATACCCTGACCATCTCTCACTGCCCTTCCTCCCTTTTGTACCCCCTGCCCTATCCAGCAAGGCAGTCCAGATTCCCCTAGCTCTCCAGGGGAAATGTGTATTTATGTGTAGGGTAAGGTGTGGAAATAGGCTGATGCCAGGTACCTCAATAACCCCCTCCTCTGAACTGACCTCATCTGACATGATCTTGTTCCAGAACCGTGATTGTCTGCCCTGACCTCAGCCAACTGTGCATGTGCAGTCCACACTCTGTTAGCATGCTTTGGCCCGCAGGAACATTCCAGGTCTATGGAGCTCTGCCAGGACCCCAACTACCTGAAGGACCTCAGAGGCTCCTACATTTTAAACTGGTGATTGTCAATCCCCATTTGGACTGCTTGGTGAGGGTGTCCCAAAATTCTTCCAGCAGCCAAAGTCTCCAGGTGTTTCTTGCAGACAGCACCTGACAATCCTGCCAGCCCCACCCTGGCAGACAGTTCAGACTCCTCCAGGTCTGCTACCAAATGGGAATGCTCATTTACAGGTCTCTGCCCCCCCTTAAAGTGCACGGTTCCCCTATATACTTTATGCACATCAGCCTGCTGAATGCAGCCGAGGCCCCCCAAACAGTGGAATTGGGCGGGTCCCAAACCACTTACACCGCCTCCAGGGCAAGGGGAGCTTATAACTTGCCCACCCCACATCTTTCTGAAACTGGCAATACTCCGTCCCCATTTGGACTGGCTGCTGTATGAAGTCCTGGGCTTGCTAGTCATGACTCACAGATGTCACTTACTGAAGGATAACCCTGTAGGCCCCATTCTTGCAGACCAGTCCAGACTCCTCTATTCTCACCTTCAGGGGAAATACGCACATTATAGGTTAAGGCTGGGAAGGCGACAAATGCTCTGTACCCCGACAACGTGCTTCACTGACCTGTTGTCTCCAGACTCTTGACCTGCATAGACTATGCATGTACTGTACTGACCCTGCCAGTCCGAGGAAAACAGCCAGGGCCCTCCAGTCCTGTGGAGCTCCACCCAGTTCTGAACCATCTGCATAGTCTTGTAGGCAGAGGAATCCGACCTCAGAAAATCTTTCTAAGATGACAGCTTTAAAGTGGTGACAACCAGTCCTCATTTGGACTGGAGGCCTGATGGGAACCCTGGAGGCTAGAAGACACTCAGGACACCCTCAGGTAGGCAATCTAAATAAGATTGACAATCCTCAATTTAAAATGGAGCCTTAGGGAACGCCTGGGTGGCTCAGCAGCTGGGCACCTGCCTTGGGCTCGGGGCCTGATCCTGGACACCCAGGATCAAGTCCGACATCAGGCTCCCTGCAGGGAGCCTGCTTCTCCCTCTACCTGTATCTCTCTCTCACGAATACGTAAAAAAAAATCTTTAAAAAAAATAAAGTAAAATGGACCCTCAGAAATATCACTGTGGGGCAGGCTTTCTCCATGTGGAAACCACTCAGGTGGCAGAAGCCTTGGCAGACCTGGAGTCCCGGAAAGCACCTCCAGTTCAAAGCATGCTAATTTCTGCACACGGGCAGTGTGGGCAGGGTAGCCAACCAGGGTCCTGGAACGGTACCGTGTCCCCTGAAAGCAGTTAAGGAGAGGCTGTTGGGAAGACCTGGCATCAGCCCAATTCCAGGTATTAACCTTGAGAACCATGCATATTCCCTCTGAGGACAGAGCAGGAGGGATCCAAAGCAGGGCAGTACAAGATGGTTGAGGTCACCACAAATAAGAGTGTCTGGAAGTGTCACAGCCCTGCAGGTTCCCAGAAGCCCAAGGCTGGGACAGAGCACACACAAAACTTAAAGCAGGGAAAATGAAGATCAGGGGAGTGGGGAGCTAAAGAAGGCAAGCTGCAGTAAGGGTCAGGAGCAAGGGGGTAAGCCATAGGGGGATCTCCATCTGCCTAATCCCACACCCTAAACCACACAGATGCACATATTGCCCCCTACATGTGGAGCCGTAGCAAGTAGACTGCCATGCCACAGTGGAGCAGGGCCATCTGGCAGAGCCGTCCTCCAAAAACTGATGCCTGGGAGAACTGATGGCTGGAGAAGCCTAGAAACTCATCAGGCACCTGCTCCACATGGAAACGGTGGCCAGTTTAAAGATGGAGCCTAGAAAGTGCTTCAGGGGTGAGATGCCTCTGCCCAGCAGACCGTGCACATGTTTCAGAACCAGCCATAGCTCCAAAGGCCTACAGAGAAGCAGTGGCCCAAGACGGGCTGATGGTGTGCTTACTGCACACGTGCTAGTGGAGCCCAATGCAAAGCCAACCAAAGCCGGAACCCCGGAGCTGTACACACAGGCCAGGTCACAGGAGAGGGCTATTGAGGTATGAGGAAAGACCTGGTAAGCCTTCCTTTACACAAATGCACATAACCAACCTGCAGATAGACATGGAGGCAACTAAAACGTCTTGGGGCTGGCTGACAGGTCATAGGCATCCTCCAATAAGGGACACCTGGGAGCCTTGGTGGCTAGAGGGGACAGGGACCCCAACGGCGACTGGTCCAAACAGAGACTTACGGTTGCCCATCGAGAGCTTCCACCTTAGGAAGAACTTACTTGTGAGATCCTTTTGTCCAACATGCTAGGCCTGGGGTTTGGGACCCATCCCAGGAGCCTCAGGCCTGGACGGTGCAGGTGTCCAAGGTGTTGTGAGGTGCTGCATGCTGTGGATGCTAGAGCATGTGCAACATAGCTGGCCCCTGTAGCCTGCAGGCCTGGACCAGAGCCCGGACCTGGAGAGGCAGATGCTAAGGGACATCTGGCGGTACAAGCATCCACCCCCTTCCAAGGCCTCACCTACACAAACTTACATCCCTATTCCTTCGGAAGGTGAAGCTGGAGGAGCAGGGACTGCCTTGTGCAGCGGGGGCCCATTGGGCAGCCAGGGCTCCTCCAACGGGGGACACCTGGGAACCGTGGTCATCAGGGGGCCTGGGACCCCATGGGGTCAGTGCAAACAGATACTGAGCAGGGGCGGTTCCAAGCTGCCACCTCAGAAGGATGTTTGGGCGTGGGCTCCACCTTGACTTTTATTTTTGCAGTGTGCACCTCGTCGGCTTCCCAGGGCAGCCAGGGCCCTCCAGTGCTGCCAACACTCAGGCAGGTCTCAGACCACCTGGATAGCTTCTTGGGTAGAGGAACCCCATGACCCTGGTCTATCTTAGGCTGCAGGTTTAACAGGTACTGGTCGGCCCACATGAGGCCTGGCTGCCTGATGGTGCTCAGCTTGTCCAGGGTCGGGGCCCCCCTGAGTCTTCTGTCGGGGTATACCCGGCTAGCCAGCTGGACAGGACACAGGCAACCCCGTGCACTCCTCCAGCTCTGCTGTGAGAGGAGATGCACATGTTTTTATAATATAAAGCTTGGAATTAGGCAGTTACCCCAAAGAACCAATCCCAGTGACCCAGCCCTTGCCTACAACTACTCCGTTCCAGGTCCTTGGTTTTCTTGACCTGCACATGCACAGTCTACCTCTGGCCAGCCCAATTTGGCGACGGGGAATTCTAAGCATGCAGATCTCGGGGACCAGAATGGCATCTGCGTGGAAGGAGCCCCACATCAGGAAGTCTTTCTGAGGTGGCAAATTTAAATAGGTGAGAGTCCACATTTTGAGTGGCTGTCTGATGGGGTCCCAGGGTTCTCCAGGAACCAAGGTGCCCTGGAGTCTCCTTTTGGAGGGTATCCTGACCATCCTGGGCAGCCCCACCCTTGCAAAGCATCCTATCTCCTCTAGCTGTGCCTTCTGGAAGAATATGCACATTTTTGTAGCTTAGGGCTTGGAATTAGGCAGATGCCCTGTATGCCCAACATTCCCCTCTAGCACCAGGCTTCTTCTGACACTTGCCCGGTGCAGGTCCCTGGCTGCAATAACAGACTGCACAGTATACACCCATCTGCAGGCTTTGGGCAGGTGGGGCCTTTGAAGCTCAGGCCTCTTCCCAACCACATGTATGGCCTTTTGTATGAAGAGAGTTCATCCCTGAAAATCTCTGAGGTGGTGGCTTTAAACCATGAACATCCCCTTCGGACCAGCTACCTGATGTCATCAGGGCTCCTAGGTGTCTCTTATTAGAGGATGTGCCAGCTAGCCAGCTAGTCTTCCGGGCCCCAACCTGGCAAGTGGTTTAGTTTCCTCCACCTCTGCCTTCAGAAGGAACATATACATTTGTGTAGGTTTGTGCTAGGAGTTAGGCAGATGCCTTTGCAGAGGCCAAGGGCAGGCTGCCCCCAAAGGGGCCACTTTGGCATACTGATGAGTATGATGAGTGTGATGAGCACACTTTTAAGTAAAAGTTATTTCATAGGCAGCCTGTGCAGGAAGCGCACTCAGACCCTCCTCTGTCTCCCTGAAAGCAGGAAGTCAGTCTCCTACGTGAAAGGTACCCTCTGCGGACCAGGAGATAAGGAGACAGCCTTATTACCAGAGATGGTACATTTAGAGCCAAGAAGGCTTTATAAACCACTTTTTACTTTTTGCTCATTTACTACCTCAGCCCCAATTCTGCTTAGAATTTCTTACTAATTGAAGCTCCCAAAGTTGTTTTCTTTATCCTGTCAATTCCTCACAGATTTATTGCTTCTTTATCTAAAAAGTATAAAGACTACCTGCCTTAGTCATTTCTTTAGGTCTCAATTTCAGTACTGGGCCTCCATGCCCATGTAATAAAACTTGAGTTTTTTTCCTCCTACTGATCTACCTCATGTAAATTTATTTCTCAGTTCAGGTAGAAGAACCTTGGACAGAGGAATATTTCTTCTTTCCCTTCACCTTGTACTCCAGCAGCCCACTCCCGTGACCCAGGCTCTTCACTCACCTTATTCCCGGTCCCTGGTTTTTCTGACCTTCATGGCCTGAGTGTGCACAGTATTCACCCCATCACTTGGCATTGGATGAGCTCCAGCTGGCCCCAGAGCACCTACACAGACTCCAGAGTGGAGAGGGCCGATTTCTCCAAAGTCTTTCTTTCTGAGGTGGCATTTTTAAACTGATGGGGCCCCTCTCTTCACAGCATCGGAGCTTTTAGGCATCTCTTATTGGAGGACACGGAGTCCAGTCTACTGGACCTAATGCTGACAGGGCCATGCAGTTTCCTCCAGCTTTGGTTTTGGATGGAGCATGCACGTTAGTGAAGGATAAGACTTGGACTGAGGTAGACGTCGTGTTTCCCCAACAACCCATTCCAGTGAGTCAGCCTCTCTCAACCCATGTCTTTTTTGGGCTATCTTGACCTGCACGGCTCATGCATGTGCAAACCTCACACTCTCTCTGAGTGCTTCAGCAGCCTGCTCTGGCCGTGTAGCTGGGGCTGGTCCCAAACCCCCTGCCTAGCCTCTTCAGTGAATGGAGCCATCAGTGAAATTTTTGTGAGGTGGCACCCTAGAGCTGGATCAGCCAGTCGACTGGCTGCCTGATGGGGTCTTTTGCTGCTTCCTCAATCAGCCTCCCAGATCTCTCTCTCTCTCTCTTTTTTTTTTTCAGATATCTCTTATTAGAGGGCACCCTGACCATCCCATGAGGCCCAGCCTGGTGAGACACTGCAGGTTTTTCCAGTTCTGATCTCAGAGGGATTCTAATAATTATATAGGGTAGAGCCTGGAGATTGAAGCCCCAATAGCCAGCTCCCATGCCCTTGTCTCCCCAGACACTTGCTATGTTCTAGGTCCTTGGCTATTTTGCCCTGCTGGCTGGTGCATGCACAGCTGGGATCTTCCAGCCTGTCACGCTTGGGTAGGTCCTGAATCTGCACACTGTGTAAGGGTAGAGGAAAGTCAGGGACCCAGATTGTCATTTCACATCCATATCCTTCTCTCTCCCTGCCTCCTGACTTCCTCACAGCCCACTTAGAAACTTCCAGAATGCCAGGCACATTCGTAGGAGATTCTTCCATCAGTCAGAATTTGCTGCAGAAAGGGAGGCTGTTTTGGGGCGCCTGGATGGCTCAGTCAGTGAAGCGTCTGCCTTTGGCTCAGGTCATGATCCCGGGGTCTTGGAATCGAGCCTATCAGGCTTCCTGCTCAGCAGGGGGTTTGCTTCTCCCTCTGACCCTCCCCACTGCTTATGCTCTCTTTCTCTCTCTCAAATAAATAAATAAAATCTTAAAAGAAAAAAAAGAAAGAAAGGAAGCTATTTGTACACAGCTCCCCACCTACATCAAACTTTCTCACTTCTAGCTGTCCTGGCCAGGGGCAGGAGATATGATGCCAAGTGCACAGGCATAACTGTACAGCTGAGTAAATGCCAGGACTCAGCTCAGTTCCAACAGTTAGGATAGCTGTCACGTTCGGAGAAAGACCACGCCCTCAGCAAAATGGTACAAGTGGTGTCATCTGTCATTAGTACCTCTCCCCCTTGTTTTTCTGCATCTTTTTTCTTTCCTTTGGGCTGACTCTTCCTCCTCTCTAACCAGCCTTCAGATCCATAGGTCAGTGCATGTTCTCCTGTCATCTTTTCTTTCTTTCTTTCTTTCTTTCTTTCTTTCTTTCTTTCTTTCTTTCTTCTTTCTTTCTTTCTTTCTTTCTTTCTTTCTTTCTCTTTCTTTCTTTCTTTCTTTCTTTCTTATTTATTTAAAAAAATTTTAAAAATTTTATTTATTCATGAAAGACACACACAGAGAGAGAAGCAGAGACACAGGCAGAGGAAGAAGCAGGCTCCACGTGGGTAACCTGATGTGGGACTCGATCCCAGGATCCTGGGATCACGACCTGAGCTGAAGACAGATGCTCAACCGCTGAGCCGCCCAGGTGCCCCTCCTGTCATATTTTCATTATTACAAGTGATACAAGGGAAGCATTTGGTACCAGTCATTAATCGCACAGGATGAGTTTTATACCTGTGTACTTTCCCCTTAGGTATTCTCTGTAAGGGTGGAGGAAAGGCTTTGTCCTTTGCTATAGAATGTTCAGTCGGGTGTCAGTAAGTGGAAACGTATCAGGGTAGAGTAAGACCTTCCCTATCACATTCAAAGTCATACTCAGGAGGTGGCCACACCTTTCCAGATGCTTCAGTTATTTTTCCAGACTGTACGGATCTGCCTTATCCTTACCAGTTCCATATACACTTAAAACTCCTGAGATGCCCCCTATACAGGAGGAGGCCCATGGGGCTAGCTTAGAGCCAGGCTGGTCTGGGTTTGAAAGCCAATTTACTCTTCAAGCAAAGTCCCCTGTGTTTCTTCCGTGTGAAGGAATACAGTAGGCAGGAGTTGGAGATGTTTGGGATCCTTCTGAGAAGCCACTGGCCGAGTCCCATCATGATGTGGGCTCCATGAGTGACCAGGATTCTCCATCACCCCCACTCTCTTGTCTTGGTGGGGTGGCTGCAGAGGCTTGGCCTTTAAGAAGAGCATCTTGGCACCTGTACCAGCTCTGGAACCATCCATCTGTGGGAGCAGTTGGAGTGTGGGCAGCCAGACCCACAGGAGAGGCCCAGGACTTCCTATTGGGGATCATAATCAAGGAGCTTCTGAAGGGAGGCCCTTTAGGCAGAACTGCACATTTTCCAAAACACAATGGTATGCTTTACTCCACTGACTCCTTACAAGTCATGGAGCAAAACAGACGGGGCAAGTACTATTACTCTTACTTCGTAGACATATCTGAGCTCAGAGAGTGACTGAGAAGAACTAAGAAATAAGAACTAAGTAGTTCTAAGAACAGTAGAACTAAGAAGTTCTGTGCCCAGCGTCAACTGACTGCTCTTCCCATCCTTGATCTACTCATATACTGCCTGCTAACTTCTCTGTGCCCTTGTTGTGAGATTGGCAAGTGGTAGGGCCAGGTCTGTAGCAGCCTTCACCAGCCACTCACCAACATGGCCTTTCTCCTGACACTGTCTTCCCAGGCTGCTGTCACTGGACATCATTCCTCCTCTGTGTCCTTCTCATAGCACAGCAGCAGCTATTCAGGAGAAAGAGCCCCTTGAACAACTGCTGGTAGGGCATGTGATTGTACATACCCAGAACCCAGTGTGGGGGGCCCGCAGAAACCAGGAGTTTGCTCCATCCATGTTTATGCCCAGGACTTGTGTCACCAGGCATTTCTGCTGAACTGGGACAATACCTCTGGAGATATAGAATGGGTAACATCTGAAAGCATCCATTACCCAAACATGTAACTTGTCTAATTGCCCTTCCTGGGACAGGATCCACCTCTAAGTTCTACAGGTCAGGCCTGGAGTCCACACCTCAGCTCTATGAGGAGAACACAGTTCTTGGGGAAGAAAACCAGTCTTCAGGCTCAGCTGAGGCACATTTTCAGAGATGGATGGTAATAGTCATAAACTGTGCTCATTCCCATGTCCCTTTCCTCCTTAGCTACACCAGTCATCAACTAGAAAAGCAAAGAGAAGGAGGCGGAGATAAAAGAGCTAACCAGATTCACAAAGTCCTATGGCTATTCTCATGGGAGAATAGGGGCTACTTCCTGAGAAGTCCCAACCATGGGCTCCAGGGACAAATAGCTCCAGGAAATCCTTCATCTCTTTGCAACCCACAGATACTCAGATACTCATCTAGAGGTAGGTGCCTGCTCTACCTCTCTAGACTTTATTGCAGCTCTGTGTGTGCCTCCTGGTCCTGATCTGTCGTCCCCATATCTCCTTACCACCTCCCCTCACTCAAGCTCTTAGGGCTCCTCTTTGCTCAGTAATCCTCAGAACTCTGGGTCTGGAAGTTCTGGCAAAATATCCTCCAAAGCTTTCCTAACCCTATGCAACAGGCATCCATGGGCTGGTGTGTGGTCCAGGGGCAGCTGACTTTAGGGTTGACTTGATCAAATCAATATACTAGCAATAACAAATATTTTTACTTACAAATATTTATTAAATAGCCAAAGAATAGTTTCTAAAAGGATTAAGCCCAGGATGCAAGAAGTCTTGTGGAATAAGAAAAAGACAGTGAGTGATATTTCTAAATTAGCCACCTCAGAGGAGGATATGAGGAAAGGTCACTGCTCAGGGAAGAAACAAAAGTTCTGTCTCCAGAGTTAACAGATAAGAGAGAAGGCCTAGTGACTAGAAAACTGTCACCTGCTTGGATAGCCTAGCACAGACCTCACAGGGGAGGAGAGAGCAAGGTTTCCATGAGTACAGGCCCAGGGACTTCCCCCCAGAGGACTGACAGTGTGGCAGCCTGATTTTCAGGAGTCCTTGTCAGTGGTCTTTGAGAAATTAGAAGAGCAGAGAGGTGCTGCAAGCCCAGAAAAGAACAGATCTTCATTTTCAAAAGGATAATAATGATCTAGTCTAAAAACTTTAAGCAAGAAGTCTTGATATTGATCTTTGGCAAAATTCAAGAGTGGATTGTGCACTGAGGGTGTGTGAAAACTTAGAAAAATAGTGAACTTTAGAAACCAGAGTGTTTTCGCTAGGAGTAAAGTAGGCTTCATTAGATCAGAAGATCAAGGGCCTTGCAAAGATGGAGGCTCCCCTTCTGCATTGGTGAGCCAGTGAGCCAACACTCTCTGCTTTCCTGGGCAGTGCAACATGAGCTGGCCTTCCTGTTGTTGCCTTAGCTCTGTGTGTCTCTATGGATGCACTTGGGCTCCTTTTCCTGCTGACCTTTGGCCCCACACTACAAATACTCCTGTGTTCTGCTCACCAGAGCTCTCTCAGGGGATAGAATGCTTGAGGGAGGCTCTGCTGTCTCTCCATCTCAAGCCCAATCCCAATCCCAATCCCAATCCCAGCTTGAAGACCTGGAGCTGGAGCTGGAGCACCAAAAGGGGGAAGAGTAGGAGCTTTTGGAAGACTTGAAGGAGAAGCAGCAGGAGCTCTTGCATTTTCAGGAGGAGCAACTATCCCTCCAGGAGAAAGACTCTGGGTAAGAGGGAGCCCATTTATAAGGAAGGTGGCTCCATGTTCAAATCTAGAAGAAGGGATATTAGCAAGGCCCCTTTTCAAAATCTGTTACTCCCCTCTGCTCTTCCTGGTTTATGAATGACTTTGAGCAGAAGGAAGGACTTCTCTGGGAACACTCCTTTTACTCCAAAGATAAAAACTTGGAGTGAAAAACTTTGTTGTATAAGGCCTCAGCGTACCAGATACTGGGGAAAGGGTGTATTCATGCTTCCAACTACTTTAAGGATATTCATTTTACCATAAAGTAGGAAGCATCTACACGATCCATGATGCCCATCCCCAGCATGAGCCCTATAACAACTTGCCAACATGGGAAGAACAATAAGATTACACGCTGCTGTGCCTGTTGTTAGCTAACCTAGCTAATGGCATGACTTCATGAAAAGTTACTTCTCCTCTCTGAGCCTCTATTTCCACATTGTTAGAATAAAAGTGATGGTCTTTGTGATCCCTATGGTTGATAACTAGGGCTGAGACTCTCTGATGCACAGGCTGGCTGACAGGCGGTTGCTGTGGGGTGGCTGAGGATCCCCAGCAGCTCGGCAGGCCCTTGCCTTTCCTTCTGCAGCTGCAGCACAAGCTGGTCTCCTGCAGCAACTGTGTGAAGAAAAATCACAGTCCCTCCAGTCCCTCCAGTCAGAGCTACAGATCCATTGGGCACTTATGGTAATTCCAAAAGGGGCTGAAAAGTGTGTGTTCCCTCACTTCTTCCACCCTATATAAGCTTCTTGCTCTTACTTAGGATTGCAGTGAGGTCCTTATCCTGGGAATTGTGGAGCTCGGGAAAGCTACAGAGTTCTGTCTCTGAAAAACAAAACAAAACAAAACAAAACAAAACAAAACAAAACAAAACAAAACAAAACAAAAAAACAGCTAGGCCTGGTTCCCAAGAAGAAGAGAGGAGAGCTCTCATCCACAAGCCCAGAGGTTGGTGACATGAGCAAGATCCTGTCCAGACATCTTTAGAAATAGGCCATAAAGGTTCAACTCCACCCACCTAGATGGCCAGAGAAAAGTTAAAATCCAGATTAGAGAGTGATTTTTTAAAATATAAAGCACTGTCCCGCTCATGATGTGTAAAGCTCTCAAATACTATGAATAAAACAGTATAGTAGACAACCTGCTCCCACCCTGACCCAATTCCCCAGTGAGAAAATTAAAAGATTCAAAAAACATTTACAGTAATAACACTAAAAGAACTTGAATTTCAAGCTTGGATTTAAAATTTAAACTCTTTTATTAAGGACTTTTACCACCCGCTTAAATAATCTAGTATTTGAGAATCTTCTACACATGAAAGAGGGTATTCTAAAGTTAAGAAATCCAAGCAGGCTAGAACAGAGGGTGATGTCAAGATGATGAAATTTAGCAAAGATTTAAAAAAAAAAAATCCTGAGCCTGATTAAAAATATCAATGGTAGACGTACTGGCGGGGAGCCATTTATGGGCTTGTGGATGGGGGAGTTAGGTAGAAACACATTTACACAAGCAACCTGTAGGCCAGCGTTGCTGGAAAAGCCAATTTAACTGGAGATGGAAGTAGTGTAAGGATAGAGTCCATATGGTGAGACCGTGTTGGAGACATCACTAGATTGTGGGATGCCATCTTGTGAAAGGGACACGGACAAACTAGACACCATAATGAAGACAGGGCCCATGTTGCTGAGGGGCCAGACATCTGGAAATGGTTGAAAGGACTAAAAAAAATTAGGCCTGGAGAAAATCATGAGGAGATGGGAATTTTATTTGAGGAACTGTCAGATGAAGAAGAGCTGATATGTTTTGAGTTCCTTCAGAAGGCTGAACAGGGTCAAGGGGTAAAGGACAATGGAACGTGAACCTAGATAGCTAATGCTTTCCTCACCATGAGAGCCTTCTTAGTGTGGAATGGCTGGTTTGTGAAGGAGCAAGTTTCTCATCCAGGCCCCCTTGAAATAGAAAAGGATGATCTATCAAGAATCCCATCAAAGCAGTTCTTGCTTTGAGTGGGATTTTGATTCGGTAAGCTTTCAATTCTAAGTTTTCTTGATTATATTTTTAAAAATTCCTTAAGCAATATAATTAAAGAATTTTCAATGTTCAGCCAAACTTGAATTTTCATAAAACCTGATTGAATTGCCTAATTTGCTGATGGGAGGTGACCCGGAACTTGAAGAAATGTTGGGGGTGCAAGCAGGCTGAGGGTGTAGCTTGTGCACAAAGTCATGGGAGTGTCGGCTCACTGGGGAGTGCTGGGAACAACCTGCTTGTAAGCGAGCTTTTTGTTTAGGGGTGTGAGACGTAGGCCTATAAGGTAGGATGAAAGTTTACATTCTACACAGTGGACCATGGAAAACGAGCATGTTTTTCCCAAGCAAAACAGGTACTTGGTGGGAACAGAACTCTCAGATGGTAAGACTGGCAGGACATCTAGAAGTCTGGAGACATTAGAAGCAGGAAAACCTGCTGAAAAGGTACAGTGATATTCTGGGCATTAGTGATGAGACTTTGATATAAGGTGTTGTCAGAAAAATAAAGCAGAATGGATAGAGGGAAGGCATTTAAGATAAAACCGGTAAAACTTTGTGAATATTTGGATTTAGGGAAAGAAACATAGGGAGGAGCTTCATGGAACTTTGTGAGAACTACAAAGTACACAAAGATACCAAAGTATCTGGCAATCACTTCATCCTGAACTACCTCCCCTTTTGTGCCTTTCTCCCTTTTTATGGGCCTTTTAGGATTTATTTCCAAGCTACTGCCACTAAAGCCCCATAACCCTTATCCTTAATTTTATAATTTAGTAAAAGGTCTGAATTGAAATATTTTCCATATAACTTATTTGGCGATAAAACTTAATGACAAAAGGGGATTCACAGTGTTCATGTATCCCACTTAGTGAGAATATTCACCTAGCTCATCACAGAAATATGAATGTGCTTGATTAAAGTCTGTGGCCCAGATGCAGCTGGGCACATGTGCTTTATGGCATGTATGGCATATGCATCTGATTGTCTTTCTAGAAACCAAACAATTTCTATCTTTAGAAATAAATTTGGCTTCCAAATTTTCAGATAAGAGATTGTGATCTCATAGACTATTTCTTAGATCTCTTTGTCCCCGGTACATAGAAACACACTGTGTGCGGTGAGTACAAGAAAAAAACATTGGAGCAGTCAAACAAGCCAATGAGTTGTGACCCCTGGTCTATGCTGGCCTCCCATCCTATGTGCCACCAAAGGCCTGGTGCCCTCCTCCTCCCCTCCTCTGCGATGCCTGGGTGTAGAGGCATGAACCTCCTCTTCCTCAGTGCCTGCCCTGGTTGAGTTCCCTGCTGAGCCCTGTCTCAGGAGACCCTGCTCTCTGGCTTGCAGGACTAAGGTAAATGTGGAGGTAGACTACAAGGCTTGACTTCCTCTGCCCATCAGAGGCTCTTTAGGACCCGTGGGACATGCAAGCCTCAGCAACATTCCAGACTGGAGTGTGTAGTATCTCAGTGCATGCCAGGCTTCACACAGGAGGAGCGGCAGCTCTGGCCCAGATGTGTTGCTGGGACCCTGAGATGACAGTGCAGTCTTGAGCAGAAAGAGATGTTCTGACAAATGCTTGGAAATGCTTGGGTCTGTGCCAATAAACCCCTCCTGTCTCTTTTAGCCTCCACCTGGGATGCTTGTCACCAGGTCCCTTTGAGCAGTCACTTGAGCCACCTGGTGGCAAAGCTTGGAGCTTTGCGAGGAGAGCAGCCAGGTGAACAACTGTCTATGACTGCAGGTGGAGCAGCAGTTGGATGGTGGGGGGCAGGAGGGCGGTATGCAAAGCCAGCCTCAGCCCCTCCTCTGTCAACCAGGACATCCCAACCCACACAGAGCCTGGAAACCAGCAGCACCCCTTCCAAGGTAAGAAGGAAAAAGTGCCAGGAAGCCCACAGTCCATGGGACCGCACCAAGATGTCTGTGGCAGAAGGGGTAATCTTGCCTCTTCTGATCTCCTTAGGCTTGGGGTGAAATCAGAGGCTTCAATAGAGAGTCTTGGGTGAGAGCATGGGATTTAGGTCAGACCTGGCTCCGGATTTGGAGTTTGCCACATACAGGTTGCTTGTCTTGGGCAAGGTGTTTTAATTCTGCAGATATTCAAGCCTTAGTTTCCTCACTTTAAGGTGGGAATATAACAACAGAGAGAGAGTACAGTTATTTGGAGCATTATGTGAAATAATTTGCAAGTGCCTGCCACAATAAGAATTGCTCAACAAGTAACAGTTTTATAAATTAATATCTATCTCTTGTATTCGTGGAGTGCTTTAAAATTTACCAAGTCTTCAAATATTTTCATCTGTGGTCGGGCAGGATTATGCTCTCTGTATTTGACTTGAGAAAACTCAGGCATTGAGACATTAATTGACATGCTAAGGTTTATAGCAGCTGAGAAACCAACCCAGGATTTGGAACTGACTTTTTTAAATACTTAAAATTTTTTTATTTTTTAAAAGATTTTATCTATTTATTCATGAGAGACACACAGAGAGAGAGAGACAGAGACAATAGGCAGAAGGAGAAGCATGTTCCATTCAGGGAACCTGATGGGTGACTTGATCCTGGGACTCCGGGATCATGCCCTGAGCCAAAGGCAGACACTCAACCACTGATCCACCCAGGTGCCCATTGACATTTTTAAAAAAGTATTCTCTGATGTGATGTGGGCTAGGAGTGAAGGGTCAAGAAAGGATACTTGAGACATTTCCAGTGCAATAAAAGGGTAGTTTTATCATATAGCACAGGGACAGGACCCATGGGCAGGAAGAGCTGCCTCAGGATTGTGAGAAGTGAGTGGTTTTATACTTTTGAGTTGGGGAGAGGAGTAGAAACAAAGGAAGTTTCCAAAAGGATTTTTTTTTAATTTTTATTTATTTATGATAGTCACAGAGAGAAAGAAAGGGAGGCAGAGACATAGGCAGAGGGAGAAACAGGCTCCATGCACCAGGAGCCTGATGTGGGATTCGATCCTGGGTCTCCAGGACCACGCCCTGGGCCAAAGGCAGGCGCCAAACCGCTGCGCCACCCAGGGATCCCTTCAAAAGGATTTTTATATGTTAAAGAGACTTACAGGATCTTGGAGGTCTGGTTATTGTCAAGCTAAAGTTATTTTTTTTTTCTCTAGCAGGGCATTAACATTAAGACAGCTGGGAGTTCCTGAAAGAATGTCATTCTCTGCCTGTCTCAAGTATTTGTCAATGGGATTTCGTGTGTGTGTGTGTGTGTGTGTGTGTGTGTGTGTGTGTGTGTTTTAAGACGCTATTTATTTGAGAGGGAGGTAGGGGTAGTGGAAGAGGCAGAGAATCTCAAGCAGACTCTGCATTTACTGTGGAACTTGATGCGGGGCTTGATCCCACAACCCTGAGATATGACTTGAGCTGAAATGAAGAGTCGGGTGCTTAGCCAACTGAGTCACTCGGGTGCTCCAAAATTTAGTTTTATCTATGTTTCCCTTTGTCTTTGTTCTCCACATAATTCCCCACTGAACAATTTTGACTATTAAATCTTTAGGGTTGTTGAGGGTAGAAGGTCTTACCTTCTGTAACTTCTTCCTGTTGAATTGGGCCACGGAGATGCTCCTACCTATGGGTCAACATTGGTCAGTTACCAAAGGCAGAGGCAGCCAAATGCAAGCTAGACAACATGTATGAACACCCTTGGGTAGAAAGGATCATCTATAGGCTGGAATTATGGCAGTGAGGGAGTCTTGGCACTAGGTGGAAGACACTGGAAAAGACAGCAAAATAAGGTTAATACTATTATGAGAAAAAGAAGCCCAAATAAAAAAAATCCTTTGATAGTTGATGAAAATTCTCTTCTAGTCCTTCACTGTCATTTGAAGGGAAGTTCAAGGTCTTCTACAGGCTCACAGGAATAAGATGTGTTAGTTGGCACACTGGATTCCTGTAAGGAACATACAGGTTTAATTCTTGATATATGAGTCCATGAGGAATGTCCTTCTAATTTTATGGTCATGAAAGTACATGATATGACCCGGTAGGGGGCCTTCCATTTTTTAAAATATATTTTTAAAAGATTTTATTTATTTATTCATGAGAGACACAGAGAGAGAGAGGCAGAGACACAGGCAGAAGGAGAAGCAGGCTCCATGCAGGGAACCTGACATGGGACTCGATCCCGGGTCTTCAGGATCATGCCCTGGGCCAAAGGTGGCTCTAAACCGCTGAGCCACTGGGCTGCCTGCCCTTCCATTTTGGAGTTAAACCCCCTATTGTATTAGACCTTCAACCTTTTAAATGAACCATGTCTCCTGGGTTTATATGGGGTGGGTTGCTAGTCCTGTCAGATCAGGTTTAGGGAAAATGTGGTCTGTGTATTTATTTAGACATTTATGAGTATTAACTCTGCTTTTTGGGCAGACATATTTTCTGGGAGGGCTTTGGCCCCAATAGTCTGAGTTAGACTGAATATAGCATACCCAGCTTTTCTTATCTCTTTTTCCAGGAAATTACTGCCATCAGTAAACCAACTGTCATCTGCATTATCAATAGGAGAACCGTAAGTCTGATCTGCTGGAATAAACCCTGTCAATAACCTCTGAAAAGTTTTGCTCTGTAGAAGTAAAATAGTCAGGTCCAGGCATAAGGGATATAAATAAAGTTTTATTCACTTATTTTTAAAAGTTTTTATTTATTCATGAGAGACACAGAAAGAGAGGCAGAGACACAGGCAGAGGGAGAAGCAGGCTCCCTGTGGGGGGCCTGATGCGAGACTCAATCCCTGGACCCAGGATCACACCCTGAGCTGAAGGCAGATGCTCAATTACTGAGCCACTCAGGTATTCATAAAGGCAGTTTTAGTTTGCAATGACTTTAAGCAAAGAGAATGAAAGAAGATTAGAAACCTCAGTTTGGAGAGCCATAGCTAGATATTTGATGAAACCAGAAGAATTCAGCATGTAGTCTTGTTTATGATAAATATTAAATTCCAATATCTACAAAGATGTGTTGTTGAAATATTTTCTCTTTATAATCAGCCTCATTTTAAATCGAAGATAGCCAAATCAAGATTAATTTGTAAAACAAGTCCAGTTTTATAACTTGGCCTAGTTATTTACATAAGCTCAGTAAGGATAGTGATTGATCATGTAGATCTTTTAAAATCTGCTTTGTTGGAACTTTTTATAAGGAATCTTGATTGAGCTTTTAGTAGCCTCTCTAGGCCAGAAGCCAAGTCACTTATTTGCCATCAGACATGCCTGCAATATCTGTAGATTTGGGTAAATTTCTCTTTTTGAGGTATCCAAAATATCCTGAGTTCTTTGCACCTGCCAGGAAGGACATTCTTTACTCCTCAGGTAAGCTGGGAACTCTGTAAGCAAGGTATCAGGCCAACATTTCCAAGGGGCTCTATTGGCTTCATGCTTCATAAAGTCAAGCTGTCTGGTTATATTCGAGTCCAGGAATGTCTCTCAAATAGGACATCCAGTCAAAAGCCTTTGTAAAATGACCAAGTTTCCAATAGTGTCTTATCACGAGGAGAGCAGATCCATATTGAACTTATGCAAATATTGTAATTGCCATGGCAGAGAGGATATTCATGGAGAGTTTTTTGAATTCTGGAGGGTTTACATAGAGAGAAAAGTCAAATGCTTCAATTTGTTCACAAGGGAATATTTTATTATATTTCTTTACAGCATAGGTATACATATATATATATATATTTAAAGATTTTATTTATTTATTCATGAGAGACATAGAGACAGAGAGGCAGAGACACAGGCAGAGAGAGAAGCAGGCTCCATGCAGGGAGCCCGATGTGGGCCTCCATCCCAGGACTCCAGGATCACGCCCTAAGACAAAAGCAGGCACAAAACCACTGAGCCACCCAGGTGTCCCTGTATATCGTAGGTATCTTAAAAGAAAGTTTACTTAATCTGGAAGAGCAAACATTAGGGAACCAGCATTGTTTGAAACATCCCATGTTACTAATTCTTGTTCAGTTTGAGTGCAGCCTTTTAGTTAGTTCTGGAAATTCTTACTCAGTTCAGTTTCAAGATTTTAAAGTTATCGAAAACCTGTATTTGTTGAAAGCCCTTTTTATGAATCTCCTTGAAGATGAAATGTTTCTCAAGAGAATAATAATGATAACGATAAATGACAAGACTCAAAAATGGCATGGTGAATGATTGCATAAGTGATCATTATAATGTAGCTGACAAGGATATCGGTTATTTCTGTGACACCTAACACTTCAATAATCAGGATATCAAGTGATGGCCTTGTACCAAAACATATGAAAACTTTAGGAATTTCTGGGGCACCTGCATGGCTCAGTCAGTTAAGTGTCTGCCTTCAGCTCATATGCTCTCAGGGTCCTGGGACAGAGCTCTGTCATTGAGCCCCCTGCTCAGTGGGGTATCTGCTTCTCCTTCTCCCTCTGCCCCTTTCTGGGCCCCCTCCTTTGTGCTCTCTCTCTCCCAAATGAATAAATAAAATCTTAAAAAAACAGACTTTGGGAATTTCATATAATCGCTAGAATAGGTATAGCATTTACCCAAACAACATAACCTTAGGCTTATCATTTGTTTAATAGTATTTCCAGAGTAACTTAGCATACTAAATGAAAAGGCCTAATTAGTCAAAAAGACTGAATTTGCAACTTAAATCTCAGGGAAATTTGTTAAAAACCTCAGAAAGTTATATAACGCATGTCTAACTAGGATTACAGATCACTACATCATTTAAAATTTATTTATTTAACTAAGGTAGCAATAAGAGATTCCGAAGGCTAATATGTAGGGTTATATAGTTGTTAGCAAAACTTAGCTCCTTCAATGTTGAGAAGTTTTAACTTTTAAGTAATCAAAGATCTGATAAAGAGAAAACATAAGTGTTGGTTTGAGAGGCAGACAAAAGAGAAAAATCTGTTTACATTTTCATATCAAGAGCATACCAACAATCTAAGAAAACTTTGTGTTTTAACTGGGAAAAGCAGAATTCTAATCTTACACCAGTGTACTTTCAAAGCTCATCATTTTAACCTTAGCCTTGACTGCACATGAAATTTATTTCTAGGGGTGCCTGGGTGGCTCAGTTGGTTAAGCATCTGCCTTTGGCTTAGGTGGTGATCCTGTGGTCCTGGGATCAAGCCCTATGTCCAGCTCCCTGCTCATCAGGGGAGCCTGTTTCTCCCTCTCCTCCCTGCTGTGCTCTCTTTTACTATTTCTGTCTCTCTCAAATAAATAAATAAAATCTTTAAAAAATTCCTTTCCAAAGATTTCCCTTCATAAATGCTCTATAACTTTTTTTTTTTTTTTTTTTAATTTATGATAGGCACACAGTGAGAGAGAGAGAGGCAGAGACACAGGCAGAGGGAGAAGCAGGCTCCATGCACCGGGAGCCCGACGTGGGATTCGATCCCGGATCTCCAGGATCGCGCCCTGGGCCAAAGGCAGGCGCCAAACCGCTGCGCCACCCAGGGATCCCACTCTATAACTTTTTCATTCAGATTTTGACCTAAGCCTTTTTTTCATTAGTCTTAATTACATTTAGCAGAATTTTAAGTCTTAAGAACCTATAGTCTCCAGTGAAAATTAAGTAGTAACCAGTTATGAACTCTGTTACATCAGAATTCTTTAGATCTGAAATTCATGAATACATTTCAAAATTTTAAAGACATGTTTATCCATAGTACAATCTTTCAATAAAGCACAAAGCATATTTACCAACAGACCCAGGTGTCCTCAGCTTCTCTGAAATAGGAAACCAAAAGCAGATAAACCTTATGTTTAGTAATCAATCCTTCAGTATCTTAGCTTATTTGGAAAAGGCTTAGATGTTCAATGAACTCAATCCAAATTATCATCCAAGCAAAACTTTATTTATTTATTTATCTATTTATTTATTTATTTATTTATTTATTTATATTTTTTACTGGAGTTCGATTTGCCAACATATAGCATATAACCCAATGCTCATCCCATCAAGTGCCCCCCTCAGCGCCCATCACCCAGTCACCCCAACCCCCTGCCCACCTCCCTTTCCACTACCCTTTGTTCGTTTCCCAGAGTTAGCGGTCTCTCATGTTCTGTCACCCTCACTGGTATTTCCCACTCATTTTCTCTCCTTTCCCCTTTAATCCCTTTCACTATTTTTTAAAATTTTCTTTTTTTTTTTTTTTTTTATGATAGTCACAGAGAGAGAGAGAGAGAGAGGCAGAGACACAGGCAGAGGGAGAAGCAGGCTCCATGCACCGGGAGCCCGACGTGGGATTCGATCCCGGGTCTCCAGGATCGCGCCCTGGGCCAAAGGCAGGCGCCAAACCGCTGCGCCACCCAGGGATCCCTACTATTTTTTATATTCCCCAAATGAATGAGACCATATGTTTGTCCTTCTCCGATTGACTTACTTCACTCAGCGTAATACCCTCCAGGTCCATCCACATTGAAGCAAATGGTGGGTATTCGTCATTTCTAATGGCTGAGTAATATTCCATTGTATATATAAACCACATCTTTATCCATTCATCTTTCGATGGACACCAAGGCTCCTTCCATAGTTTGGCTATTGTGGACATTGCTCCAAGCAAAACTTTAAAGTTTCAGATTACTAAAGACTTTGAAAGCTGTCTTTACAATTACCCATGAAAACTTTGAGACTGACAGAATTAACCACCATTTTAAGTCATCTTTTTGCTAACAAATTGCAGCAAAGATCATTATTCAACCCTTAGCAATCTCTGGTAGACTAAAAGTTTTATTTAATGCTGATAACTCTAAAGACATGTCTGTCTTTCTTAATAAACCAACAAATCAAATCAGCTTAAATACCAAGTACTAATAAACAGTTAAATACCATACCCATGTTGCACCTGGGTCTTCTTAAATGTCAATTGATTTGTTCCCCATTGTCAGTTTTTACCTTGGGCACTAGTGGTGAAATCTGAAGTGGGTGGTGTAAGTCTAGAGGGGCGCTCTTTGCTCACTTGTCGGCAAGGGAGGAGGAGCAGGAAGCCAGTGCTGCCAGAGGCACCCAGGATGATATAGGAGCCAGTTATGTGGGCACACTCAAGGTGGTGCAGAAACAGGAGGAGGGGAGAAAAAGGCAGAAGAGGCGAGGTGCTGCCAAGCAAGGCTGGAGGTAGCTGAAAGCCCAGAGGGCAGAGCAAGAGGCCTCCCAGTTCTGAAGCTTGTCAGCTCAGACAGATTAATAGGCACATTTAAAAAATTTTTTTCCACCAAGAAGTGAAAATGGGCAGCCCACGTTGGGCTGGAGAAGACAGGGAACTTCCCTGAAATAAATGAAGTTTCGGCAGCTGCTTGGGAATATTCCTTAAAGTCCTTGACCTGAAAGGTACACTAGCCAGAGACAATTGGCTCCAGTTGTCATAGTCATTAACTGGGGGAATGAATGAGGGAGAAGCCCCCACAGACTACAAAAGTGACCTGGGTCTATTTAGGAGATGGAACGGTGAGAGAGTCGGTGTCCCCTTTGTTAGGGATGGCGTGTGTATCCTCCCGCAACCTGGCCGTTTTTCCTTGTCTCCTAAAGAGTACTGAGGCCACGCAGTATTACAGAAGAAGATCATTTCTTCCCCCTTAAATCATGCAATCCGAATTTTTTCCAGGGGGGTTAAAAGGCATCCCAAGGGAAAGTCTTGGGGACAGAAGAAGATCCCATGCTCCTGAAAAAGTAGAGAAGGTCTAGTACCAAGAAAATCTGCCCCCAAACACAGCTCCCAGGTGATGTCCCAAACAGGATGTCAAAAGGGCCTGGTGTCAAAACTACTGGAGGTGTCCCTCAAACAAATGACTATGATCACCACCTTCTCCTATAGGAGGGATACTGGTGTTACCACCTCCTGCTTCCTCATTGTATTCTAGACTGCAAATGGGTGCTGTACCATCAAGAGCCCACCATTTTTAACCCATGGAAAACACTAGAAAAGTTTTAGAAGAGGAAATTACCCAATTTTGTAATTTAAGTAGTTAGTTGGGGACACTGACAGAAAACAGTAAAGATAGAAATCCATACGGCCAAAGCAATACTTCAAACATGTAGTTCTTACAGCTAACTTCCCTAGGAAACAGTCCCTGGCTGGGTTTTATTTTATTTTAAAAAATGTTTTATCTATTTATTCATGAGAGACATAAAGAGAGACTCAGAGACAATGGGCAGAGGTAGAAGGAGAAGCAGGCTCTCTGAGGGGAGCCTGAGCTGGACTCTGTCCCAGGACCCCAGAATCACACCCTGAGCTGAAGGCAGATACTCAACCACTGAGCCACCCACACCCCCCTGGTTGGGTTTTAATTTTAACAGTCCCTGGTTGGGGAT
The DNA here is from genome assembly GCF_048418805.1 of Vulpes vulpes. Taxonomy (NCBI): domain Eukaryota; kingdom Metazoa; phylum Chordata; class Mammalia; order Carnivora; family Canidae; genus Vulpes; species Vulpes vulpes. Next base: position 53,868,135 of record NC_132790.1, on the reverse strand, counting down.
TGGTTTCGGCTGGTTCTGTGTGGTCTTGGGGCTAGAAGTGGCTAGACCAGACATGTGAAGGGGGTCATGTTAGACCAGTAAGGAGGAAACCTCACTCGCAAGTCTAAAGATTGGGAGCTATCCTAGTGACTTAAGTGGCTATCGCATGCCCAAGACAGACAACTTTACATAAGAATAGGAATAAAGAGAGGGCATCAAATTTCTGGGTCTTATTACCATTCCCACCAGGGTACTAGCTTCTAGCCAAAAAGCAGGCTTTTTATTTCTTCCCATAGAGTAGCCACAGGCTTGAGGATTGCAGCCCAGGAAGTTGACATGAGAGTGTTCCAATAAGTCAGTTCTAGAAAAGCCCCTGAAATGAAAGTAAGGAAGAGAAGAGGAAGTACTCACTGGGTTTGCACCAAGGCTTGGAGTCCTCAGTCCTAGTTTCCCTCCCCATCACCCCTCCCACCCCCACCATCTTGGTTCCCTGTCACACTGTAACACCTTCTCACCCCGCTTATCCCTCCTTCCAGCTGCTTCTGGGGTCTAAAGATTGCAATTCAGTTGGTTCTCAATGTCAGAAAATATCTGGGCATCCACTTCTGAATTAGCTTCCAGTAAAGGCACCCTGGGGCCTGTTGTGCCATTGGTGGTCCTATACCACTTCATGAAAAAAATAAAAGCAAGATGCAACCTCATCAATCAATTTCACTGCACACTATGGAGCTGAGAACAGCAATGGGATTTTGATACATCTTTTTATTTAAGCAACATCACAAAAGAAAACCACTGGGTCTATTGGCCTAAAAGAGAATTGGATAATAAATGAAAACTGAAACTTCCAGGGAGAGATGTTCTGTACATTGATTTAAACACTAATACATTCCCTAACAAGCACTTTTTAAAAAAATATTTTATTTATTTATTTATTTGACAGAGAAAGAGAGAGCACAAGTAGGTGGAGCAGCAGGCAGAGGGAGAGGGAGAAGCAGACTCCCCGCTGAGCAGGGAGCCTGACACAGGCTCTATCCCAGGACCCTGAGATGAAGACCTGAGCTAATGGTAGACACTTAACCACCCAGGTGCCCCTGTAGTAAGAACTTTGAAGAAACACTTGAGGTGTATGACATGGCTTGAAAATCAGAAATTAACCCTTTTAACTAGGACTTAAAGCTTTGCCATAAGCAATTGAGTATATTCCTCAGAATGTTCCTCAATTGTAACCTGAAAGAATGTGGATCTTGCAGTATGAAAATGGGTCGGGCCATGATTTCTCTGTGCCTTTTTTTTTTTTTTTTCCTAATTCCCCTTTAGTATTTCTCTGGTGATTCCTTTCTTTCCTGAGTCTTTGTAGAAGAGTTTTTACAAAAGGGCCTCACTCCTGCCCCAGCAAAGGTAATCCAACAGCACTACAACCTGAGAGCTTCTCCCAGTTGGGAAGTTTCCTTTCCATTTCCAAGAGGCCATAGAAAGAACCAGAGGCCTGGATTCTAATCCCAGGCTCATCACTAACTGACTGTGTGGCCTTGGCTGGCCCCTCCTCTCTAAGAGGTAGCAGTGGACTTAGGGGATTTCCAAGCTCCCTGCTGACTTGGACCCTCCCACTCTCATAAGGAAATGGGACATGAACTTCACAGGGAGACTTCTTGCAAAATGTCCTCTCCTTCCTGCAACAGACTGTTTCTATATGTCCTTGTCTCATAATAAGCACTTCTTTCCCTGGGAGGTCACAAAAAAGCCATCATTTTGCTCCAAATTGAATTACAGAGTAAAGTGGCCCCTGCAGCGGGAGTGGTGGGATCTAGCCACCTGGTGTGCAGCAGCTCTACGGGGACAGGCATCATCACCAGAGGAGGTGGAGGGGGAAGATTTGTCCCTAACCTGGTGGCACCAGTGGCTCCTCCTCCCCATCCTGCAGTGCCGCCTGCCCCAGTTCATCCCTGAACAGGTTCTAACTGCGCTCCTGTGTCTCTAACCACCACTCCACTTGGTTCTTGCTGCAGCCTCAGGGAGCCACCAGCGGGGCCTGATGATGGACTCTCAGCTTGTTTTATTTTTGTCACCAAGTGAAGTCTCTAAGGGCTCTGCTCTGGGACGCCAGTCTTGTGACCTTTTCCTTCCAGGAGCCATGTGAAAAGCAGAGCCCCTGAGCCTTCAAACAGCAAGAAGGATAGGCCTCCCCGACTTTTGTGCAGTTCCCCATCTGCTGAGGCGATCTGGCCCCACTTTTCCACAGCTGCTGGAGGGTCCAAAAGGAGCCAGAGACAAGGCCTGGTAGGGCAGGGCTAAAGGCAGAGAGCCTTTCCTACAGATAAGGAACACCATTAGCCAACGTCTGTGTGGCCCCACACTCAGCAAAACTGGCATGGTTTGTAGAGGACCTTCTAAACATCACAATGGCCTGAGAACTAGCAACAGCCATTCCTCCCCACCTCCCCACCCCGAGTGCCTATCTTCAGATGGTCAACCCTACAGATGGAGCACGTGGTCCCAATACAGGAGCTCCCAGAAGTTCTAAAGCATGTGATGGACAGTGGTGCACCGCTGGACAGTGGGGCTCAGCCAACACTTCTCCCAGGGAGGTGCATGTTCACCTGGGGCCGGCTCAGCCAGGTTACCCTCAGGTTGGACGTCAGGCTAACACTGCAGCACCTGAGTACTTTGAATCCACATAGCAAAAGCAATGGCTGCCCACATGCCACCTCATGCTTAGTCTAGGACCTCCTATTTTAATTCCTTTATGATCTCCAAACTGTGGCAACTTCACTCTAAATACACTGTCCCATTTTATCATCCTAACTCCTCTCTGGGGAACTGGGACCAATGGCTAGAACAGCCCATTGTAAGTCTTATATAAAGCAAACCAGGATTGATTTTTATGTGGTAAGCGAGAGGCCCCCAATCATGAGAAAGCCTAGCCTGCATCTCATGGTACTTTACAGTGTGCACACATGTGTCTGAATGTATGATACATATGCACATGTGTTCCAATAGCAATATGGTGAAGGCCAACATAGCTAGTGGACAAGGTCTATTAGAGGCAACGAAACGCAGTCTTGGTGGCTATTAAAGCAATAAAGAAAGAAAGAAACGTTTTTTTCTTCACTTGTTTTGTTTCCAATTTTTGCACGCGTCTCCAGGCTGAGTGTGGAAGAGTAGGGAAGACACACTGTGGTCAAAAAGCTCATAGTCTAATGCTTGAAGTCTAAGCCTAAAAGATTAAGCTTTTCCTTGTCATTTTGTAAGAATCCCCAATCTAAAAACGATGAGAGAAGTTCTGAGATTTGGGGGACCTTGGAATCAGTGGTGGATATAGAAGCTGCATCTTGGTCTCCAATCCCAAGCCATTTAGTTGGTTGAACTAGAATCTCCATTTCTTACATAAACACCCTGGAAAGTTCTGATGCAGGTCTGTGGCTGCAGACCACAGTTTAAAAAACATAGATCTCTAACATTGAACCAAACTACAAGTAAATTTAATTAAGGGGCTTTAATTGAAAAGTGTATGTCATTCCATAAGTGTTGATATAAGGGTCTTAAAATATTCCTTGGGGAAAGTTCTTTGTTATGCCTTTTTGCCTTCCAGAATGAAAATAAAACTATCACATCACATTATTTCTGAGAAAGTTAAAAATTTAAAATAAACAAGAACAAAAAACCACAACCACTATCACCACCACCACCAGGAGCAATACCTGAGGCGGAGACACACCCTACTTCCATGGTGAATGTAAGGACCTCAACTTCTGCTTTCACACTGTGTTAAGCATTTTCCCGAGTGCCTTTGTGTGTCAACCCTGAGGAACTCGCTGGCAGAATCTGCAGAATGGATGAAAAGTCAGCAAAACCACGAAGTATCACTTAAGACAAAGTGACACAATCTGAGGCCCTAGGCCTGTGGTTGTTCGAGCATCCCAGCAATTCTTCCTTCCTCCCTGTGCTGTCAGGTTGGTGGTGCTGATCATATAATCAGTAACTAATGCAGAAGTCAGACATTCATTCCGTGTACATACATTCATTCACGCTGCAGACTAATGCAGAAGTCAGACATTCATTTCATGTACATAACATCTATGAAAGCAACAGCGTATGACACCACGTAAGCCTCAGATCTGGTCAGGATCCAGTCACAAATTCACTCTATGAAATGTGGGCAAGTAGCTCTGTGCCTTAATAAAACTCCTTGCAAGATAAGAAAAAAATGATGGTGAGGATTGTCCAATATTTAGCTTTTTGTAAGTTACATTATTCTCCCTCATGTGACTGAAACAGAGCCCATTCTTTTTTTTAAAATTTTTTTTCTTTATTTATTTATGATAGTCACACACACACACACACAGAGAGAGAGAGAGAGAGAGAGGCAGAGACACAGGCAGAGGGAGAAGCAGGCTCCATGCACCGGGAGCCCGACGTGGGATTCCATCCCGGGTCTCCAGGACCGCGCCCTGGGCCAACGGCAGGCGCCAAACCACTGCGCCACCCAGGGATCCCCAACAGAGCCCATTCTTTAAAAAAAAAATCCACCTGTGTCACTGTCAGTCTTCCAATTTGCATAAGTCACATAGGAATCATGTGCTCTGTGCAGGGAAGAGGGTGCAATCCTACAGAAAAGAATGGAAAGAACAAGAGGCAGATACTTAACGTAACATTCAAATATGTAAAAGCAGCTCTTGACCTGCCAGCCTCAGACAGACACACTGCAGGATTTCTATAAGGTTTATTAACATCCTGCAGATCTTCTTAGTGCTCAAGCAAATGAGCCAGACATGTGTATTGGTTTCTACTGCTCTCATAACAAGTTACCATAAACATTGTGGCTTCAAAGAATACACATTTATTATCTTGTAGTTCTATAGGTTAAAAGTCCAAAGTGTATCTCCTTGAACTAAAATCAAGGTGTCAACCAGGCTGCCTTCCCTGCTGGAGACTGTAGCAGACAAGCTGTTTCTTTGCTTTTTCCAGCTTTTAGAGGTCCCTCACAATCCTTGGTTGGTGGTTTGTTCCTCCATCTTCAGCACAAGCAACAGGAGGAAGAGTCCTCCTCACACAGCATCATTCTGACCTCCTTTTCTGCCCCTTCCAGTTGTAAGGCACTGGCCCCAAAGGGGCCAGCCGGACAATCCAGGAGAACTGCCTCATCTCGGGGTCCTTACATAAGCACATTGGCAGAGTCACATTTGCTATGCGATGTAACACACTCACAGGCTCCAGGGACTAGAAGGGGGACTTCCTAGGAAGTGGAAGGGGCGCAGGTATTTTGCCTACCACCACATCATTAAATCTTGGTGTCAACTACTAATATTGGAACTAAAAAAGTATCTTTTCTAATATTGACAGGAAAGTCACGACACTACCCCAAGGTGCAATCAAGAAGAGCAAATCAAAACAAAGGCAAATCAGAGCCCTAGAAGTGCTCCATGGATGACCATAAATATTGCCCAAGTACCCAGGCTCTTTGGAGTAATTGCTCTGCTTTGCGTTTACATGGGGCTTTTTCCCTCCAAGGACCGACTTTGATTGCAGAAATCTCATTCTGGGGGATGCGCAGTGGTGGAGGAAGGGAAGGCAGGGACGGAGTCCAGCCCCTGGGACCCCACTGACATCTCAGCAGCACCTGAAGGGGTCAGGCAGGATGGTTTCCTTTGACTTGCCGTTGCCTGTCCTCGAGGATCCTTGTGCGCCTCCCCAGGCGGCCACGGTGGGGCGCCCTGGTACAGTGCCCTGAACCCGCCCTGTAAGGAGGCGGACACCTGGATTCTCAGGGTGTGGGCATCTCCAGGGGCTGGTGTCAGCCTTCAGTGCCCAAGGGTTCCTGACTTCTGGCCACACACCTGCCACGTTGGACTTAGGCGGCACTGCCCGGGCTTCGTGGCTGTGGAGACGGAGCTCCTCAGGTGGAACTACCTTCCTCTGTTGCCTCCAAACCAGGTTCTGGACAGAGAGAGCAGAGAGCGAAGTACCTATGCTTCTCCAGGGATGCGGAGAACTGGCTCGCTCTGCGTGTGTGCCTGTGTGTGTGTGTTTAGGAGGTTGGCCTGGGTGTGATCAGGCTGGAGAGGAGAGGATGAGGAGGCTAGGGGTGGAGGAGGAGGAGGACCAGAGCTGAACACCAGCTGGACCTGGGGGCAGGAGACAGGCGTGGAGGAAGGGGGTGGCCCTATATGTCACTGATGTGAATCACGGAGCACAAGGGTATAGTTCTCCGTAGAATTCCCTGGGCTGTGGAAGTACCAGAGCTACTGCTTGGATTTTATGAGGAAGAGTCTTGCTGGGCCTGGGAGACTCTAGAAGGGAGGGGGTGCTGAGGGTTGTGGGCAGCCGGGTGCCCGTGCGTGTACAGTGGGAGGCTGTGAAGCTGTCCTGGGCAGAAGACAGAGCTCCTACATCTACACTCGGGCACATTTCTCAGTTTGGGGCTTGCCTGTTGTACACTAGCCAGGGTTCAGGGGTGCAACAGAGCACGTCTGGCCACTGGCCACTGACAAAATCCAAAGGCAGAGAGACAAGTGGTGGTGAAACAAGAAAGGAATTTATTTCAGGGAGGCCAATTCCAGGAAGACACAGGACTAGCGTCTCAAAGACAGTCTCTCACGTGCCGAAAACACTTCCCATTTTATGCAAGGAAAATGCAGGACAAAGGTTGGAGGGTACATGCAGGTGGGCACCGAATGGCAGGTTTATCATTGTCGCGGTGGTGTCTAGCTGGCCCAGGACGGTCGTTACTGCCTGAGAGGAGAGTTTCAGTTCCCATCAAGGGGTGTTTTGTCTGCAGAGTCATTTGCCTGGGTTCAGAGATAAGCTGGAAAGAATTTAAGCAATTAGAAAGTACAGACTGGGGTCAGAATGGAGGTAGGTGAAGTCAGCTTTCGTGAGACACGTGGGTCCTCGCTGCCTCCCCAGCGGAGGGGAATGGGGCTGTGGGAGCTGCAGCAGCGGGGGATCCCGGTACTCTCCCTGGGCAATGAGTGTTTGAGAGGTCAGCGTGGAGGACGTTACTGGTTGCTTACTTAGGGGAAGCGGCTTTTCATAAAAAGCAAAATCTAAGTGCCAGGATTCCGACTCTTGGGCCACTCCCATTCTGCAGTTTGGGCTGGATTGGGAAAGAACTGGCTTCAGTCAGGGAACGGGGAGAGACCCATGAGGACACGTGCTGTGTTCTGCAGCACGAGACATGCAGACAGCCAGACCTCCAGCTCGCAAACGGCATCCAGCCCCATTTTTGTCGCTTAGCAGGTAAGGTACACAAACTTTTTAGTCTGATCTGATGTGGGGAACAAAGGCAAAAGAAATGTGGAAAAAATGAAATCTTACAACTTGCAGCCCATTGATAAATATTGGAGACAGAGTGACCTTCCTCCAGGAAGTCAGCTGCCTCAATGTTAACACTTTGCTAGAGGCAGAGGGCAACCTTAACATGACATTAGCCCCACCTCCAGAATCCTGGAAGTTTTCTTGAACATATGAAAATCCTTTCAGAAATTTTGTGTCAACTCCAACAAGTTACACGTTAGCAGTCTTCCTCCAAACATATGGCCTACTGATGTACCAGAAGGCCCTCATGACTAATATTTTACTAGACAGCAATAAATAACCTTATCTGGACAGCAGCTAGCCCATCAATGTCCTGGAAGCCTCGCTTCCACATTCCTTAGAGACTCATGCTCCCCCTCACCCCCACTATCTAAAAGGTATATAATCAGTCAGACACTCCTCACAGCCCCAGTGAGGTTCTTCTTGCTTAGGCTGCTGTCCCTGTGCTTTAATAAAATCAGTTTGTTGTTGTTTGGTTGGTTGTTTTTTGCCTCAAAGATGTCTGCAGAATTCTTTCTTAGCTATTCACTCCTGGACCCCAAATATCACAGCATGATCCCATGAGTAGAGGCCTTTCTTGGTCTGTTTTGAAGCAGTCCAGTGAGGTGCAGGAGAGGTTTGGGCATCCTTGCCCCTCCTTCCACGCTCCGGTTACAGGTTACTGCTCATGGATCGGGCCAAGCTGCTCCCTCTATCCCCATGAAGACATCAGCCTGGGCCCAGTGTTGGTCAGGGATACCTCACAGAAGCTCAGAGAAAGCTGGGACTTTGCCTCAGGCCACTTTGTAGTCCTGTTCCTCCTTCCTTTGGAGGGCCCTGGAGAGAAATGATCAAGGCTGACATGCATTTATTTGTTTGTTTATTTATTTTTAAATAATATTTTATTTATTTATTCATGAATGACACAGAGCGAGAGGCAGAGACATAGGCAGAGGGAGCAGCAGGCTCCCTGCGGGGGAGCCCGATGTGGACTGGATCCTGGGACCCGCCCTCCCCTCCCCCCCTCGTAGGTGGGCATGGGCATAGTATGGTGCATGTGCCATAAAGAAACACACCAGTCCGCACCTTGCATGTTACGTAAATGAGGCTCCAGCTCCTCGTTGGGCGGAGATCTTAGTATCACAATGAGGTAAAAGTTGTCCCGATCATTCTACAGGTCACCGCGTGATCCGTCTGCGCAAGCAGGAGTCCGGGCTTAGGCTCAGACTGGTGTGGCTGGAGGTCATGTCTGGGCAGCTATGATCCTCTGGGGGAGCTTTGGCTTTCATTTGCCTGAGATAAGAGATAAGCTGGAAAGAAGGGCTTAAGGAAAAATGCGGACAGAGGTCAGTGAGTACAAGCATGTGGGCGGTAAAGGTCAGGTCTTGGGGTATAGCCGGTGACAGCTTCACCCTGGCTTTGGCTGTTCTCTGTATTCTGTAAAAGCCTCTATTCAGAATCCTTATTAACATTTTCCAACTTTTTTTTTTAAGGTTTTTGTTTATTTATTTGACCGAGCACACACAAGCAGGGGGAGTGACCAAGGAAAAGTGAGAAGCAGGCTCCGCAGTGAGCAGGGAACCAGATGAGGGACTCGATCCCAGGACCCTGGGATCATGACCTGAGCCAAAGGCAGAGCTCAACCCCTGAGACCCCGAGGAGCCCCAACATTTTCCAACTTTGATATTAACATAGGGGTACCATGACATTGCAGAGTAATAGGAACTGGATTTGCCCTCCTGCCTGAAGCAACAAAACAAAACAAGAACAAACCAGGCAAAATCCAGGAAACAGATTTTTGAGATATTAGACATCAGGCGAAGAGGACAGTGAACCCTTGAGGGATGGAAAACAAACAGGTGAGCCTTGCAATTGCTCCAATTTACTCCCTCGAGCGAGTTTCCAAGCACTGAACTGAAGAGTTGCTTAGTGGACCCTATGGAGTTGAGCACACGAAGTGAGATTCCAGGAAGGCTGAGGTAGCTGGTGTCCATAGGCCAGAGTGCCAGAGAGGAGAGAGACGAGGAAAGTGGGTCAGAATGATTTGCCTAGGGGGCCTGGCCTGAGTTCAGATCTATCCTGACTGGGCCTCCAAGTGAGGCAACTCTACCGTCAGGGGGAAATCATTTGAGAGGATTAGAAGGAACAATGTCTGGCACTCCTACTTCGCTGGCAAAGGTGCTTGTTCCCAACAGAGAGACTGCAGCAAAGCAACCCTTCATAGTTCATGGGGTGTGGGTGGAGCCCTCAGGAAGGTCTTGCCTCAGTGGTGGGAACTGCTCCTCGACTGAGCACTGCTCTGGACAGCTTGAATCATAGAAGCGAGACCAGAAATGATCAAAGTATTTTCTTTCTTTTTTTCTTTTTTTTAAAAGATTTTATTTATTCATGAGAGACACAGAGAGAAAGAGAGGCAGAGACACAGGCAGAGGGAGAAGCAGGCTCCATGCAGGGAGCCCGATGTGGGACTCCATTCTGGGTCTCCAGGATCACACCCTGGGCTGAAGGCGGCGCTAAACCACTGAGCCACCCAGGCTGCCTGATCAAAGTATTTTCAAATAACTTATATGCATCCCAAAACAAAGCTCGAAATTCAGAGAAGACTTATATAAAAATAATAAAATCGGTGTAAGAATAACCAGCAACCAACAGAGTAAACTTTAAAATGTCTGGCATTCCATCAAAGGCTTTGAGGTATGTGAAGAGCTGGGGGAAATGACTCTTAAGGAGGAGATCAATCACTTTAAAATGACCCAGAGCTGACGCAGATATTAGAATCATCAGAAGAGGACGTGCAAACATTTATTACAATTGTAGTCCATAAATTTAAGACATTACGTAGAAAAATGAAACATATAAAAAAGATCCAGTCTAACTCTTCAGAGATGAAAACTGCCATGTCTGTGTAAGGAAATGTACTGCAAGGGATTGACAGCAATTAGGAAATGAAGAAAAACATTTGCTAGACTTGTGTTGAGTCAGCAAATCCCTTTGAGCAGTAGGGCCACCCTCACAGCACGAAACCCTCCAAGCACAGGGTGCTTTTCCACTTCTTTGCACCTTCTTTAACTGCTTGCAGCAATGTAGAGTTTTCAGTGTACAAGTCTTTTGACTCCTTGGATAAATTTATTACTAGATAACTTTTTTGGTAAGATTTAATTTATTTGAGACAGAGAAAGAGAGACAGAGAAGGGTCACAGGGAGAGGGAGAAGCAGACTCTTCACTGAACAGGGAGCCTGATGTGGGGCTCGACCCCAGGACCCTGGCATCATGACCTGAGCTGAAGGGAGATGCTTAACAACCCACTGAGCTACCCAGGTGCCCCTATTCCTAGATAATTTATTCTTTTGGGTGTTCTTGTAACTGGAATTGTTAATTCCCTTTTCAGAGTGTCATTGCTAGTGTCCAGAAACCCCACTGATTTTTGTCTATATTCTACCCTATGACTTTACAGTTAGTTTATTGACTCTAGCAGGTTTCTTTTTCCCCCTGTGTGAATTAATTGAGATTTTTCACCTGCAAAGATAGATGGTTTTATTTCTTATTTCTACACTGATTTTGCTCACCTTTAGTTTTAAAAGCTAGTTTGGCAGGGTGCTGAACCTGTATATAGCCCGCCACGGGCCACCCTTGGTCTCTGCAGGTTATCCAGGAGCTGAGACAGGAGGTTGCCTACCTCAGCTGGTGTCCGTGATTGGTACTCACAGGCTTGCCCCCGGAAATGGAGATCAACGGGACCCTTTGCTTTTTGCAAGTTAGGTTCCAATTGGAAGGATGCCAGTGACCCCTTGAGGCCCCTGCAGGGAGTGCTCCTGGCCCTAGGTCAGAAAATGTGGATCCCCAAAAAGCTAGTCCAAGTGCCCCTCTGCAAACAAAGGAGAAGTCAAAGGATCTGCAGGCTTTCTTCTCTTGGTGGGATTGGGGGCCTCAGAGTGGGTGCAGGGGCGGGGCTGCTGATTCCAGGTCCTCCACAGGGTACCACCGCCTCAGAATGTGTACAGTTCAGTGTGGTGTGCCTGGGCCACTTGGCTTTCCTGCTCCGCAGCAGAAGGGCGGGGAGCCACCACATCCAAAGGGCAGACTCCCCATGTTGCTGCTACAACCCAGCTCCATAGTCCTTCCTCAGTTAGGGCTCACATTCAAACCCGAGCCTCAGGGTTCCAACAGCACACCAATCACACCAAGACTGCCACCAAGACTGCCATCCTGCACCACCCATCGCTTGTGGTGCAGTGGTGGTGGTGGGGAGGGTGCGGGGGGGGGGGGGCGGGCGGCTGCAGGTCTCAGCATCTGAGGTTAGAAGCCAGCTACTGCTGAGCACCAGCCCCCCATACTCCAGGTGGCCTACTCTCACTGCTCCTCTCCAGCTTTCCCTGTTCACCCTGCTGCCTGTGCAGCCCTGTGTCCTCCCGCTGCAGCGTCCGTGCAGATGCAGGTGCAGGTGCAGGCCGAGGCTGGACATCAGGCATCCCCCTGTCCTCTAAGAGCCGTCTCCTGTGACCAGCGTCTGCAGACCCCTGCCCTGTTCCAGTCCCTGGAGTGAAACTGTATACAACCACTGTATGGAAAAAACTCCCCTTTTGCTTTTTAAAACAAATAGGCAAAGAACCCTTGAACGGGGCAAGGAGACCTTTGAACTGGGACAGAAGAGGCAATTGTTTTACAGGTAGTTGCTCTTTAAAATTCAACAGGACCACTGTTATCTAGACCATAAATGTGTTGGGGTGAACTCTCTGGAGACTAATTAATGCATACCAAGAACAGTCTTCTTTGTCTATGCCAATAGAATAGTTGGTCCAGTGACCCAAAAGCCACTCACCTGGCTTTGCTTGCACCAGTGGCGGTGGGGGAGGGCGAGGTTCTGGTGCTGCCAGAATCTGTGGCCCAGAATTGCAATTCTGAGACCCCAAATAAAATGCCTTTTAATATCACCTCCTTTTCTTGGTTGCCGCTGGCAACCCTGAAGTGCTCAACTGCGCATGTCCCAACCGGACATCCCCCTCCTCCTTCACCTCTTCAGAGAGCCTGCCTGCCCAGATAAGGCCCTCCAGGCCCAGGGAGCTAGGACTGTAGTCCCCAGGGTGGTGTGAACCCACCCCCTTAAAATCACTCTGCTCTGGCAGCTACAACTTGAGTGAATCCTCGTTTGGACCTGCTGTCAACAGGGCCCTGGTTTCTCCCAAACCAGGGAACCCAGGTGACTCTCAGAGTCACCAGTCAGCAGCCCTGTCCTTCCCTGACTAAGTAGTGCGGGATCCCTCAACTAGCCTGCAGGGGAAATATGCAGGCTACGGTTTGAGAATAGTCATACCCTGTTTCCCCAAGTGACACCGGTCAGTCAGTACTTGCAAACCCCCATCCTGTTCCAGAAAGCTGACAACCGCTGAGCTGTGAAGCCCCCTTATGCTCAGTAGTCTTTCAGCAGGTCTTGGGCAGCAGGAATCTTCCAGGCCTAGGGAATTTGGGCATGACCCCCTGGTTATCAGGGGATTTGGAGCCCAAACCCCTGATAACTACTTTGGGGCAGCAGCTCAAAAAGGTGACAGCCAGTCCCCAATGGAATCTGCTGTCTAATCTGCATGTAGGCTTCTCCCATACAAATCTCTCTTCTTGGGGGATACCCAGTCATCCTGCCAGGCTCTGCCCTGGCAAGGCATTCCAATTTCCTCCAGCTCTGCCTTCAGGGCAATATGCCCATTTGAGTTGGTTAGGATTTGGGATTAAAGAGATGCTTTGTAATTTTCAGTGTGAGCTGTCTCCGCCCGGAGGCCATTCAGGTGGTTAAAGTTTTACCTGAGCTCCGCAGGCCTGGAGTGCCTCCTGCAGCCCAAGGCCTGCTCACAGAGTACAGCTCTTACATATAGGGGCAGGCTCACCTCTGCATATGGCAGCAAGAGGACAAATTAAAAGGTGAGTCTAAAAGCTGCACCCCCACAGGACAGAGCAGCATTATTAGTGATTTTTTTATAATAAATTTATTTTTTATTGGTGTTCAATTTGCCAACATACAGAATAACACCCAGGGCTTATCCCGTCAAGTGCCCCCCTCAGTGCCGGTCACCCATTCACACCCACCCCCTGCCCTCCTCCCCTTCCACCACCCCTAGTTCATTTCCCAGAGTTAGGAGTCTTTATGTTCTGTCTCCCTTCCTGATATTTCCCAATATTTCTTTTCCCTTCCTTTATATTCCCTTTCACTATTATTTATATTCCCCAAATGAATGAGAACATATAATGTTTGTCCTTCTCCGATTGACTTACTTCACTCAGCATAATACCCTCCAGTTCCATCCTCGTTGAAGCAAATGGTGGGTATTTGTCGTTTCTAATTGCTGAGTAATATTCCATTGTATACATAGACCACATCTTCTTTATCCATTCATCTTTCTATGGACACCGAGGCTCCTTCCACAGTTTGGCTATTGTGGACATTGCTGCTAGAAACATCGGGGTGCAGGTGTCCCGGTGTTTCACTGCATCTGTATCTTTGGGGTAAATCCCCAACAGTGCAATTGCTGGGTCGTAGGGCAGGTCTATTTTTAACTCTTTGAGGAACCTCCACACAGTTTTCCAGAGTGGCTGCACCAGTTCACATTCCCAACAGTGTAAGAAGGTTCCCCTTTCTCCGCATCCTCTCCAACATTTGTGGTTTCCTGCCTTGTTAATTTTCCCCATTCTCACTGGTGTGAGGTGGTATCTCATTGTGGTTTTGATTTGTATTTCCCTGATGGCAAGTGATGCAGAGCATTTTCTCATGTGCGTGTTGGCCATGTCCATGTCTTCCTCTGTGAGATTTCTCTTCATGTCTTTTGCCCATTTCATGATTGGATTGTTTGTTTCTTTGGTGTTGAGTTTAATAAGTTCTTTATAGATCTTGGAAACTAGCCCTTTATCTGATACATCATTTGCAAATATCTTCTCCCATTCTGTAGGTTGTCTTTTAGTTTTGTTGACTGTATCCTTTGCTGTGCAAAAGCTTCTTATCTTGATGAAGTCCCAATAGTTCATTTTTGCTTTTGTTTCTTTTGCCTTCGTGGATGTATCTTGAAAGAAGTTACTGTGGCTGAGTTCAAAAAGGGTGTTGCCTGTGTTCTCATCTAGGATTTTGATGGATTCTTGTCTCACATTTAGGTCTTTCATCCATTTTGAGTTTATCTTTGTGTCTGGTGCAAGAGAATGGTCTAGTTTCATTCTTCTGCATGTGGATGTCCAATTTTCCCAGCACCATTTATTGAAGAGACTGTCTTTCTTCCAGTGCATAGTCTTTCCTCCTTTATCGAATATTAGTTGACCATAAAGTTCAGGGTCCACTTCTGGGTTCTCTATTCGCTTCCATTGGTCTATGTGTCTGTTTTTGTGCCAGTTCCACACTGTCTTGATGATCACAGCTTTGTAGTACAACCTGAAATCTGGCATTGTGATGCCCCCAGCTATGGTTTTCTTTTTTAGAATTCCCCTGGCTATTCGGGGTCTTTTCTGATTCCACACAAATCTTAAAATAATTTGTTCTAACTCTCTGAAGAAAGTCCATGGTATTTTGATAGGGATTGCATTAAACGTGCGTTATTAGTGTTTGCAGGCACCAGAAACACAGAACTGATTCACTTGGTAAGAACAGCTGAGGAAATAAACCAAGATAACACCCATGTATATAGGCAAAGCAGGCCTACGCCTAATGTAAATAGCCCCAATCAAAATAGTCCAAAGAGACTTACACTACCACTCTTTAAAACAAATTATAAAAATAGAAACCTGAACAGAAACCCCAGAAAGTACATAAGTGACAGAGAAATGGAAACAACTAACATTTGAGAGTAAATAGACCTACAAAAAATAAACCCATACATAGACCCACTAATCCCTTTATTGTAAATACTAACCTCTTTATAAAGCCTAATCCCGTTAAAAGACAAGCCACTGAGGGTCAAAGGAGGCATTCACCCATGTTATGCTGGCCATATCAATAGAAACTCAATTTGCAAATAAAAATACTACATATACCACCAGATTGTTAAATACAAGTTCCCACGTAACAATGATGCAAGGATATTCTACTAATTAAGAACCTTTAATAATAAAAAGGGACTAATTGAAGTGTTGGTTGAAAACTTCCTAACAATTGTTGACAGATTATGCATTGAAGCTAAATGCCTTAGAGGACCTGATTTAGGAAACATTTTTGGAATGGATGTAATAGGACATATTCAAAGAAAACATTTAGAAACTCCTAAGGAATTTATTACTGTGCCTACTAATTCACCATATAATAACCCAATCTGACCTATTAAAAAGCCAGGCGGGTCCTATAGATTTATAGGAGATGATAAGAACTTAAACATTCTCCCAAAATTGAGGGAGCACCCCCCAGATATAGGCCTATCATAAATGGTATCACCACTGGACCTTGATGAACCTACTACAGAGTGATAGACTTATCTGACATGTTGTTTGCTATTTCAATTAACCAGGAGAGCCAACCCATGACTGCATTCACATAGGAAAGCAGACAATGCCACTTTACTAGGTTACCACAAGCACAGCTTAACAGTCCTGTGACAGCCCACAGCCTAACACGAGACATCCAGACCTTGGACAAAAACAGCACACACATAAAACAATTTTCCCTATCCTGATAACATCCTTATTTCTGGGCTCAGTTTTATCCATCCTCACTTATGTCAAGAGGAAAATAAGAAATACAACATGATGACATGTATAAAATAAAACAGGTAACAAAGTCTTCTAAAACAGGTAACAAATGGGACAACAGATGGAAAAAGATATTATTTAAGGTAAGATAAAGAAGATAAAGGAATTATTAAGATCATTAGAGAAATATCTCACATTGAACCTCCTAAAATAAATCTAACAAATGTAAGTCATACCTTAGAAAACTTAAGAAAAGAAACATTTGGAAGATAATACTGACAAAGTCAAAATAACTTTGCAGATGTTAAAAACACAAAAACATGCATTCCCTAAAACAACAAGAGCTTTGAATTCTGATGTTATGACAATCGAACAGGTACTTGATAGCAGTGTGCAAGCTTGTAACCACCAGAGCTTTATAAATACTGGGAAGAAGCCCTATGACACTGGGACATGTAGACTATGAACACTGGGACTTGTGAGGAGCATGAGAGTGGTTGGTTTGGGCAAGGTACACTCTGTTGATCTAAATAAAATAGCTCTCCAGAGGCCTTGAGGCAATTAGTTCTTGCTGCAGTAAAGGCGACCCTTTTGCTGGCACTAGTGAAAGTCATGCAGCGACCCCTCAAAAAATGTCCTCTCATCCATCATCACCAGCACCCATGTTCCCAAGAAGTGTGCTCTGGCAATGCAGGACTCTAACTCCAGCACTGGCAGCTGGACATCGGCTCTCAGTTGGCTACACCGTCTCTCCTGAGTACCAAGTCCTATAAAGGTGCACAACAACAACATTTGGACTTGATTGCCTTATCTCCCCTTGCCTGGACAATAGTGTGATTAGTTGATGTTGCTTTGGAATATTATTTCTTTACTGGTAAATTAAAACATCATCCTGAAAAATAAAACATCATCCTGTACTCTATGAGCTTATGGAATTTGCCCAGTGAACCAGAGTTAAATACATTTTTGGGAAAGACAGAATCAGTTTGAGCATTATTTGCCTCCACGGACAAAGCAGACCACTGGGACAATGTGTGCACCAGTGTAGGTCAGTCCTCGGATTAAGGCAGATGCCAGGTACGTCCGATCTTCTGCTTCTGTGACTTGGCCTCACCCAGAATCACTGTGTTTCAGGTCCCCAGCTATCCTGACCATCAGTAGGCCTTGGGCAGCTGGGGACCTCCAGGCCTGTGGAGCTTGGGCCTGTCCCCAACCACATGCATTTCCTCAAGGGTGGAGGGAGCCCACTGCTGGAAAATCACTTTAAGGCAGCCACAGAAATGGGTGACAGTTAGTACCCATGTGTACTTACTGCTTGCTGGGGTCCCAGGCTTCTGCAGAAATCAAAGCTGCCAGGTGTCTCTTACTGGAGGATACCCCAGCTGGCCTGCACGATCCAGCCCTAGCCAGGCAGTCCAGATTCCTCTAGCTCTGCCTTCAGAGGTAATATGTGCATTTGTGTAGGTTGAGGCTTGGAATTAAGCAGATGTCAGGTACACTAAGCAGCTCCCTCCTGTGAGCTGGCCTGGCTAGACATTGCCCTGTTCCAGGTCCCTAGCTCCCCTGAACTGGGCCTCCAGTGTGTGTACAGTCTACACCTTATCCTGCAGAGCTCAGGCCTTTCCCAACCATCTGCTTAACTTCCTGGGTGAAAAGAGACCATTTCCTGAAAATCTTGCTAAGGAAGTGGCTGTAAAACTGTAATTGTTAGTCTCCATTTGGACTGGTTACCTGATAAGGTCTGGGCTTGTCAAGCAAAGCTCCAGAAGTCCGTTGGTAGAGAATACTCTGGCCAGCTTACTGTCCCAGACCTAGCAAGGCCAATCAGATCCTCCAGCTCGGCTTCAGCAGAAATATGCACAATTATGAAGGTTAAGGCTTAAACCTAGAAGGATGCTAAGCACCCCCTAATATCTGTGACCTGGCTTCACTGGACATCACCTTGTCTCTAGTCCCTTGGTGACCCTGAATTGTATGGTCTGCACTTGCATAGTTTGTCCCATGGCCTTTAGCTTGGGCTCTAGCTAAATCCCAAACCCTGAATAGTTTCAGGCTGCATAGAGCCTTCCCTAAAATCTTTCTGAGGTGGCAGCTTTAAACTGGCAACAGTCAATCCCCATTTGGGCTGGCTGTCTGATGAGGTCCAGAACTTCTCCATGCTCCCATGTATCTGTTATTGGAGGATACCCCTGTCAGTCTTCTCAGCTTTGCCCCAAAAAGGCAGACCAGATTCCTGCAGATTTATATTCAGGGGAATATGTGTGTAGGTGAAGGCCTGGAATTAAGTAGATGGCATAAACCTCCAAGAGTTTGTTTTCATAATCCACCTTCTCTGGATATTTGCCCTGTTCCAGATTCCTGCCTAATCTGACCTGCACAGAACATACCTGGTCAGCTAGCCTTGGGCAGCAGGGACCCTCTAGGCCTGTGGCATTTGGTCCATCCACAACCAACTTTATAAGATGTCAAGCTTGAAGCATCTTCGGAGGGTGTGAGAACAAGGCAGTTGCAATCTCACAGATTTTCCTGGTTTGTAATTTATTTCTTTCTTTCTTAAGTAAACTTTATACCCAGTGTGGGGCTTGAACTCATGACCCCAAGATCAAGAGTTGCATGCTCTATTGACTGAGTCAGTCAGGGGCCCTTGTTTGTAATTTTTTTTTCCTTGTTTGTAATTTTTTTAAAAAGATTTTATTTATTTATTTATTCATGAGACACACACACACACACACACACATACACACAGAGGTAGAGACACACGCAGAGGGAGAAGCAGGCTCCATGCAGGGAGCCCCACGTGGGACTTGATGCTGGGACTCCAGGATCACACCCTGGGACTAAGGCAGGAGCCAAACACTGAGTCACCCAGGCAGCCCCCTGTTTGTAATTTAAATGTGTCTGATGACCCTTTTGAATGGCTTGGAGAGCAATAGGCACAAAGACTATCTATATGTGAGTAATTGTGGTAATTTCCCATCAGATCACTCATATTCACTTTGCAGGGCTTAAAAATAAGAAAAGGCAGGGGCACCTGCACAGTTTAGCTGGTTAAGTGTCTGTCTTTGGCTCGGATCATGGTCCTGAGATCAGCCCTGCTTCAGGCTTCCCGCTCAGTGGGGAGCCTATTTCTCTCTCTGTCTCTCTCTCTGCTTGTACTTTCTCTTTTCCTTTCAAATAAATGAATAAAATCTGTACTATTTAAAAAATATTTTATTTATTTATTCATTAGAGACACACAGTGAGAGAGACAGAGAGAGAGAGAGAGAGAGAGAGAGACAAAGACACAGGCAGAGGGAGAAGCAGGCTCCATGCAGGAGTCCGACGTGGGACTCGATCCTGGGACTCCAAGACCACACCCTGGGCCAAAGGCAGGCGCTAAACTACTGAGCCACCCAGGAATCCTGAATAAAATCTTTTTTTTTTTTTTTTTTAAAAAAAAGCAGTTTTAGTTTTCCATGATTCCAAGTCAAAGGATGGGAGAAAATTGAAAATGTTAGTTTTCAGAGTTGTACCCAGACATTGGAGACTAGAAAAATTCAGGATTTAGTATAGTTTACAGGCAGTAAACAAAACCTCAAAGACAAATGAACAGAATTGAAGTCACAAAAGTGAGTTATTGAAACAATTTTTCTCTCTAAAGTCACCCTTGTTTTCAAAGTCAACCAAAAAAAGACTAATTTGTATTTAAAATAATCTGTTAATGAACAAGGCCTGGTTATTTATGTAAGTGCAGGAGAATAGTGATTGATCTTATAAGCTATTTTAAACCTGCTTTGCTGTTACTTTTCATAAGGGATCATCAGATTGAAGTTTTAATGAAAGACTCCTAACTCTGGGAAACGAACTAGGGGTGGTAGAAAGGGAGGTGGGCAGGGGGTGGGGGTGACTGGGTGACGGGCACTGAGATGGGCACTTAACGGGATGAGCACTGGATGTTATTGTATATGTTGGCAAATTGAACACCAATAAAAAATAAAGTTATAAAAAAAAAGGTTGAAGTTTTAACAGCCTTTTAACAGTAGGAAAAAAAAGGTAAATGCTCAATTCTGCTTATAAAGGTGTAATTTACCAAATTGTTACAAATCAGCTTAAAAGGCTTCTTTTCATCTGGTTAAAGAAAAATATTTTTAAAAATCAGCAATGTTCAAACAAAAAGTCATAAAAATGATAATCACCCTCTTCAGTTTATTCAGTCCCATGTAATTAATTCTTGTTTTGCTTGAATCCAGTTTTTTTTTCAGGAGTTCTGGAAATGTTTACTCAGTTTAGTTTTATGATCACAAAATTATCATAAAGGTGTATGCTGGAGTCTTTTTCACGAATCTACTTGAAGATGAAGCTTTTTTCAGGAACACTTTTGTAAAAGCCTCTGAATAAAAATATAACTACCGGTAAATGATAAAAGACTTCAAATTCCCATGGTTAAAGATCTGATGAGAGTTCACTACAATGCAATTGACAAGGAAATGTGGTTATTTCTGTGACAGACAGTACTTCAAGATAATAATAAGAATTACAAGACTTCCAGGGAAGATGGCAGAATAGGAGGGCCTGATGTTCATCTTGTACCTCGGATATAACCGGATAACAGCCACAGGAGTGTAAATAACCCAGAAAATGACCCTTAGACTGGCAGAACAGACTCTCCACAGCTAAATGTAGAGAAGTGGCCACGTCAAAGAGGGTAGGAAGGGCAGAAACACTGCTGGGAGTGAATGGCCCTTGCAGCTGCCCACAGGAGGGAGGGAGCTGCTGGCACAGAAATGGGAAAGAAACAGATTCTCACTCCAGGGAGTCCAAATGTGGAAAAACAATCCCCATAGCATTTGTTTTTGAAAATTCGGGGGCCTGAATTTCACCAGTTCTTACAATCAGCAAGGCTTAAAACCCAGAACTTTAAAAATCAGTGGCTTCGCTCTGGGTGAGGTGGCAGGGCAAGAGGAAACTGAATCCTTGCCCTTAAAGAGACAGCACAACAAACAGCTTCCTAAGATACAGCATAGAAGCAGTGGTTTGGAAAAACACTTAGGGTATACAGGAGGGAGACGTATTTACTAATCTTTGAGCATGTGCTGGAGGGGCAGAGATCCTTAGGAGACTTCTCCCAGGAACAAAGGAGCTGGCAGGCATCATTTCCCTCCTCTACCCCCAAGCCTAGGCATCCTACTACCCCTAAACCAGAAACCTGTGGGAATCCATGCAACATCAATATTCCCTACCTAACTTGCTAAAAGTGTGCCCCACCCCCACATTCTCCTTTGGACACACCCCTCCAGCCAGGCCTCCAATTCAGGCCCCTCGCATAGCACACCCATGAAAACCTTACTAAGACTGCTGCCCTGTCCCCAAGTACTTCTGTGGATCTGCCCCCCCCCCCTGCCCCCAACCTGGCCTGCCTCAGTCCCTGGCAGCTGCCCATCCTGTGTCAGTGACACAGACCTTGCTGGCATCAGGCATCCCAGCCCCACATTCTCCTATAGTTTGGTGCTACTACATCTTTAGAAAATACCTGGTCTAACTCAACTTAAACCCAAGATAGCCCCAGACTGTATCAGTAACAACACAGGGAAAAAACCCTGCCCACAATAGGTAAAGAGAGCCATTGCAGATGACTGGACTAAAGGCAAAAGTAGTTCAGCCACAATAGCAGGGCACACACAACATATAGGAGACACGCCAGGTTCTGGTGAACAGGGGACATTACACTGCATGGCACTACAGAACCTCTTCTTCATATGACCACTACTTTCAAGAACAGGACATGTAGTTGACTTTCCTAACACTTAGGAATAGACACATAAAGTTAGACAAAATGAGGAGAGAGAGGAATATGCTCCCAAATGAAAGAGTAGGACAAAATCGCAGAAAGAGACAAGTGAAATGGAGATAAGATTCTCTTCTGATAGAGAAGTTAAAGTAATGATTGTAAAGATACTGGACTTGAGAAGGGTGGAAAGGCCTCATGAGACCCTTAATAAGGAGATAGAAAACATAAAAAAGAACCAATCAGAGATGAAGAACTCAATAATTGAAATTAAAAACAAATTGGGAGGGGGGTGCCTGGATGTCTCAGTCAGTTAATCCTCCAACTCTTGATTTTGGCTCAGGTCATGATCCCAGGGTCATGGGATTGAGCCTGATGTCAGGCTCTGTGCTCAGCATAGAATCTGCTTGTTCCTCTCCCTCTGCTCCTCCTCCTGCTCTCTCTCTCTCTCTCTCTCTCTCTCCCTCTCTAATAAATAAATAAAATCTTTTAAAATTTATTTATTAGAGAGGGAGAGAGAGAAAGAGAGAGAGAGAGAGAGAGAGAGAGAGAGAGAGAGACAGTACAAGCAGGGGGAGGGGCTGACGGAGAGGGAGAAGACTCTCTGCTGAGTGAAGAGCCTGACATGGGGATTGATCCCAGGACCCTAAGATGATGACCTGAACTGAAGTCAGATGCTTAACCAACTTGGCCACCCAGGCATCCCAAATAAATAAAATATTTATAAAAATAAAGATTAAACTAGGGCTCCTGGCTGGCTCAGTTGGTAGACCCTAGGACTCGATCTGAGTGTCATGAGTTCAAGTTTCACATTGGACATGGAGCCTACTTTAAAAAAAGAACATGAATGAAACTGTGAAATTAAAAATAAACTAGATGGAATAAATAGCAAAATAGAGGAAACAGAAGAATGGATCAGCGATCTAGAGGACAAAGTAATGGAAAGCAATCAAGCCAAATGGGAGAGAGGAAAAAAATAACTTAGAGAAAACTCAGTAACACCATTAAATATGAAACATTCAACATTATAGGGATCTCAGAAGGAGAAGAGAGAGAAAGGGGCACAGAAGATGCATTTGAAGAAATAGTTTAAAACTTCATGAATCTGGAGAAGGAAAAAAGAAATCAGTTCTAGGAGGCACAGAGAACCCCCACCAAAGTCAACCCAAGGAAGTCCACACCAAGACCCATAGTAATCAAAACTGCAAAAAGTAGTGATGTATCCCTCTTGCATTTTTAAAAAAGTAATCTGTACACAGACCAGATCTGTACAATGTGGGGCTTGAATTCATAACCCTGAGATCAAGAGTTGTGTGCTATACTGACTAAGCCAGCCAGGAGCACCATAAAAAAGTAATGATAAAGAGAAATATAAAGCAGCAGAAGAAAGGAAAACAGTTGCATACAAGGGAAACCCCATAAGGCAATTAGCTGATTTTTTTTTGCAATTCTGATTTTTTTTTTTTTTTGGCAGAAACTTTATAAGCCAGAAAGGAATGGCATGAAATATTCAAAGTACTGAAAGGAAAAAAAATGCAGCTAAGAATACTTTATCTGGAAAGCCTATCATTCAGAAGAGAGGGAGAAATAAAGAGTTTTCTAGACAAACAAAAGTTAAAGGAATTCAAGACCATTAAAACTGCCCTGTAAGAAATGTTAAGGGGGCCTCTTTGAGTAGAAAGGAAAGACTTAGTAGGACTAAGAAAAGCAATAAAAATAAATATATCTATAAAAGTTTGTCAAGGGATTCACAAAATAAAAGGATGTAAATCATGACACTATATACTTGATATATGTGTAGAGGGGTGAAGAGTAAAGAATGGGTTCAAACTTAACTGACCATCAACTTAATATAGACTACAGAAGATGTTATATACAGATTGAATGATAACCACAAATCAAAAACCAGTAATAGATATAAAAAAATAAAGTGAAGTGAATCCCACTATGTCACTAAAGAAAGCCAATAAACTGAGAGGTGAGAGCAAAGGAGAATGGGAAAAACTAAAACAAAACAAAACAAAACAAAAAAACCCCAACCAACTATTAAACAAACAATGGCGATAAGTACATGCCTATCAGCAATTACTTTGAATGTAAATGGACTAAACACTCCAATCAAGAGACATAGGATGACAGAATGGATAAAAAAGCAAGATCCATGGGGTGCCTGGCTGGCTCAGTCAATGGAGCATGTGACTCTTGATCTCAGGGTTGTGAGTTTAAGCCCCACATTGGGTGTAGAGATTGCTTAAAGATAAAACATTAAAAAAAAAAAAAAAAGGCAAGACCCATTTATATGTTGCCTACAAGAGATTCATTTCAGACCTAAAAACACATGTGGATTGCAAGTGAAGGGTTAGAAAAACATTTATCATGTAACTGGAAGTGAAAAGAAAGCCAGAGTAGCAATACTTGTATTAGACCAAATAGACTGTAAAATAAAGACTGTAACAAAAGACAAAGGAGGACACTATACAATCACAAAGGGAACAATCCAACAAGAAGATCTAACAATTGTAAATATTTAGGCACCCAACATGAGAGCACTCAAATACATAAAGCAGTTTATAACAAACATAAA
The DNA here is from genome assembly GCF_048418805.1 of Vulpes vulpes. NCBI lineage: Eukaryota > Metazoa > Chordata > Mammalia > Carnivora > Canidae > Vulpes > Vulpes vulpes. Next base: position 53,843,865 of record NC_132790.1, on the reverse strand, counting down.
GGCAGTAATCAATAGTAATACAATAAAAATAGGGGACTTTATTTATTTTATTTTTATTTTTTTTAAAATAGGGGACTTTAATACCCCACTTACATCAATGGATAGATTATCCAAACAGAAAATCAATGATGAGACAATGACTTTGAATGACACATTGGATCAGATGGACTTAAAAGATATATTCAGAACATTCCATCCTAAAGCAGAATATATATATTTTTTCAAGTGCACAGACCATTCTCTAGAATAGGTCACATATCAGGCCACAAAACAAGTCTCAACAAATTTACAAAGACTGAAGTTATTCATTGCATGCATCTTTTCTGACCACAACACTATGAAACCAGAAGTCAACCACAAGAAAAAATCTGGAAAGAGCACAAATACATAGAGATTAAATAACATGCTACCAGACAATAAAAGGGTCAACCAAGAAATTGAAGAGGAAATTTAAAAAAATACATGGAGACAAATGAAGATGAAAACACAATGACACCAAATCTTTGGGATGCAGCAAAAGTGGTTCTAAAAGGGAAGTTTATAGCAATATAGGCCTAGTTCAAGAAGCAAGAAGAAATCTAGCCTAGCCTAAGGAACTAGAAAAAGAACAAACAAAACTCAAAACCAGTAGAAGGAAATAATAAAGATTAGAGCAGAAATAAAAGAAATAGGAACTAAACAAAAAATATATCAATGAAACCAAAGCTGGCTCTTAAAAAGATCAACAAAATTGGGACGCCTGAGTAGCTCAGTGGTTGAGCACCTGCCTTCAGCCCAAGTCGTGATCCCGGAAACCCGGGATCGAGTCCCACGTTGGGCTCCCTGCATGGAGCCTGCTTCTCTCTCTGCTTGTGTCTCTGCCCCTCTCTCTCTCTTGCTCTGTGTCTCTCATGAATAAATAAAATTTTTTTTTAAAAAAAGAAAAAGATCAACAAAATTGATAAACCTTTCTTTAGTCAGGCTTATCAAGAAAAAAGAAGTAAAAATAAATAAATAAATAAATAAATAAATAAACAAACAAACAAGTAGAAAAAAGAGGATTCAAACAAAATCAGAAATGAAAGAGGAGAAATAACAACTAACACCAGATAAATACAAAGGATTGTAAGAGAATATTATGAAAAATTATATGCCAACAAACTGGACAACCTAGAAGAAAAGGATAAATTCCTAGAAATATATGATTTCCCAAAACCAAATCAGAGAGAAATTGAAAATCTGGCCAATTACCAGCAATGAAATTGAATTAGTAATCAAAAAACCCCAGCAAACAAAATCCATGACCAGATGGTTTCACAGATGAATTTTACCAAACATTTAAGGAAGAGTGAATACCTATTCTTCTCAAACTATTTCAAAACAGAGAAAAGGAAGAAAAGTCCAAATTCATTCTATAATGATTCAAGAATTCCATGCATTTCTCAGTGCTCATCAAGATAAATTTACTCTTAATACCCTTCACCTATCTCACCCATTCTCCCATCCTTCCCTTCTGGCAACCACCAGTTTGTTCTTGTGTTTAAGAGTGGGGGGTGGGTGCTGGGTCTTTTTTGTTGTTGTTGTTGTTCATTTGTTTTTGTTCCTTATATTCCACATATGAGTAAAATTTCTTTCTCTGGTATTTCTATTTTTAATTTTTTGAAGAAACTGCATACTGTTTTTCACAGTGGCTATACCAATTACCTTCCCTCCAACAGTGCACAAGGGTTCCTTTTTCTCTACATCCTCACCAACACTTGTTTCTTGTCTTTTTGATTCTAGCCATCCTGACAGGTATAAGGTGACATCTCATTGTGGTTTTGATTTGTATTTTTCTGATGATGAATAATGTTGAGCAGCTTTTCATGTGTCTATAGGCCATCTGTGTATTCTTTGGAAAATTGTCTATTCAGGACCCTTGCCCATTTTAAAATCAGATTTAGTTTGGTGTTGAGTTGTATAAATTCTTTATATATTTTGGATATTAACTTCTTATTGGATATATAATTTGCAAATGTTTTCTCTCATTAAGTTGCCTTTTTGTTTTGTTGATGGTTTCCTCTGCTACACAAAGCTTTTTATTTTGGTGTAATCCCAGTAATTTATTTTTGCTTTTGTTTTTCTTGCCTGAGGCATATCTAGAAAAATGTTTCTATGGCTGATGTCAAAGAAATTACTGCCTGTTTTCTTGTCTGAGTTTTATAGTCAGGTCTCACATGTAAGTCTTTAATCCATTTTGAGTTTATTTTTGTGGATGGTATAAACAGTGGTTCAGTTTCACTCTTTTGCATGCTGCTCTCCAGTTTCAACATCTGTTGAAGGGACTCTCTTTGTCCCATTGCATATTCTTGCCTCCTTTTTAAAATGTTATTTGACTATCTGATTGTGGGTTTATTTCTTAAGTCTTTATTCTGTCCTGTTGATCTATGTGTCTATTGTTGTGCTATTACCATGCTGTTTTGATTACTACAGTTTTGTTGTATATTTTGAAATTTGGGATTGTGATACCTCCAGTTCTGTTCTTCTTTTTCAAGATTGCTTTAGCTATTCAAATCTTACATACAAATCTTAGTATTACTTGTTCTAGTTCTGTGAAAAATGCTATTGGTATTTTGATAGGGATTGCAATAAATCTATAGATTGTTTTGGATGGTATGGACATTATAATAATATTGATTCTTCCAACCCATGACCATGGACTGTCTTTTTATTCATGTGTGTTGTTTTCAATCCCTTTCATTAATGTTTTATATGTAAATATTTCTAAGAATTTCAGGGTAATTGCTGTTTATCTTTTTAAAGTACAGTCCAATTTTGTCTCAATATTACGGTATTTTATAATATCTACAACCATTTGGAGAACAGGTGAGGTTTGGGGATTGATAGATAGGTGGGCTTTGACCTGCTTCCAAAGTTGCATTTCTGATTTTGTAGAGATTTGCAAGACAAAGATGGTTGTTTTTAATCCCCCCAAATTACTGGATATCAAGAGATTGACCCACCTTTTAAATTAAAAAAAATTTTTTTTATGATAGTCACACAAAGAGAGAGAGAGAGAGAGAGAGGCAGAGACACAGGCAGAGGGAGAAGCAGGCTCCATGCACGGGGAGCCCGACGTAGGATTTGATCCTGGGTCTCCAGGATCAAACCCTGGGCCAAAGGCAGGCGCCAAACCGCTGCGCCACCCAGGGATCCCAACCCACCTTTTAAATTAAACTTTCTTCCTTATACCAGAGAGATTTCTAACTAAAATAGGAATCAAAAGATTTATGCCTTTGAAATGTCTGTTTACTGTATTTTAACAAAAGTCTTCTAAGTATACAATTTGACATTGGCTTCTATTAGTCCCTATCACCTTTCTGCTGATCATGTGTAGAAGGGCCTAGAAGAAATTTTGATCACCTCTTTGCTCTGTGAGGAGTGTGTTGTGAATGGTCACTCATTTTTCTAATTCCATTCTAAATAGAAAATTTTGAAAGTGGAGGTAAAGGGGCTTGATTTTAACTAATTAATTGTATTTTTTAAGATTTAAAAGATTTTATTTATTTATTTGAGACAGAGAATGAAAGAGAATGCAGAAGAGAGGAGAGGACCATAGGGAGAAGCAGACTTCCTGCAGAGCAGGGAGCTGCCACAGGGCTGGTTCCTGCAATTCTGGGATCATGACCTGAACTGAAGGCATGTAACTGACTGAGCCCCCCAGGTGCCCCTTACAGGGGCGTTAAATTTAAAATCTCTGCTCTTGTCCAAGGGTATAAATTTATATGTGTGTGTGGTTGGGGGGGGGGGGTCCAGGACACATTTGCAAAGGACATTGCATAGGAAAGCCCGAAGCTGGGAGAGCCTGATTTTTTTTAAATAATAAATTTATTTTTTATTGGTGTTCAATTTGCCAACATACAGAATAACACCCAGTGCTCATCCCATCAAGTGCCCCCCTCAGTGCCCATCACCCATTCACCCCCACCCCCCGCCCTCCTCCCCTTCCACCACCCCTAGTTCGTTTCCCAGAGTTAGGAGTCTTTATGTTCTGTCTCCCTTTCTGATATTTCCCACACATTTCTTCTCTCTTCCCTTATATTCCCCTTCACTATTATTTATATTCCCCAAATGAATGAGAACATATAATGTTTGTCCTTCTCCGATTGACTTACTTCACTCAGCATAATACCCTCCAGTTCCATCCACGTCGAAGCAAATGGTGGGTATTTGTCGTTTCTAATGGCTGAGTAATATTCCATTGTATACATAGACCACATCTTCTTGATCCATTCATCTTTCAATGGACACCGAGGCTCCTTCCACAGTTTGGCTATTGTGGACATTGCTGCTAGAAACATCGGGGTGCTGGTGTCCCGGCGTTTCATTGCATCTGTATCTTTGGGGTAAATCCCCAACAGTGCAATTGCTGGGTCGTAGGGCAGGTCTATTTTTAACTCTTTGAGGAACCTCCACACAGTTTTCCAGAGTGGCTGCACCAGTTCACATTCCCACCAACAGTGTAAGAGGGTTCCCTTTCTCCGCATCCTCTCCAACATTTGTGGTTTCCCGCCTTGTTAATTTTCCCCATTCTCACTGGTGTGAGGTGGTATCTCATTGTGGTTTTGATTTGTATTTCCCTGATGGCAAGTGATGCAGAGCATTTTCTCATGTGCATGTTGGCCATGTCTATGTCTTCCTCTGTGAGATTTCTGTTCATGTCTTTTGCCCATTTCATGATTGGATTGTTTGTTTCTGTCTACAAAAGACTCATTTTAGACAGAAGGACACCTACAGCCTGAAAATAAAAGGTTGGAGAACCATTTACCATTCAAATGGTCCTCAAAAGAAAGCAAGGGTAACCATCCTTATATCAGATAAACTAAAATTTACCCCGAAGACTGTAGTGAGAGATGAAGAGGGACACTATATCATACTTAAAGGATCTATCCAACAAGAGGACTTAACAATCCTCAATATATATGCCCCGAATGTGGGAGCTGCCAAATATATCAATCAATTAATAACTAAAGTGAAGAAATACTTAGATAATAATACACTTATACTTGGTGACTTTGATCTAGTGCTTTCTACACTTGATAGGTCTTCTAAGCACAACATCTCCAAAGAAACGAGAGCTTTAAATGATACACTGGACCAGATGGATTTCACAGATATCTACAGAACTTTACATTCAAACTCAACTGAATACACATTCTTCTCAAGTGCTGCACATGGAACTTTCTCCAGAATAGACCACATACTGGGTCACAAATCAGGTCTTAACCAATACCAAAAGATTGGGATCGTCCCCTGCATATTCTCAGACCATAATGCCTTGAAATTAGAACTAAATCACAACAAGAAGTTTGGAAGGACTTCAAACACGTGGAGGTTAAGGACCATCCTGCTAAAAGATGAAAGGGTCAACCAGGAAATTAAGGAAGAATTAAATAGATTCATGGAAACTAATGAGAATGAAGATACAACCATTCAAAATCTTTGGGATGCAGCAAAAGCAGTCCTAAGGGGGAAATACATCGCAATACAAGCATCCATTCAAAAACTGAAATAACTCAAATACAAAAGCTAACCTTACACATAAAGGAGCTAGAGAAAAAACATCAAATAGGTCCTCCACCCAGCAGAAGAAGAGAGTTAATAAAGATTCGAGCAGAACTCAATGAAATCGAGACCAGAAGAACTGTGGAACAGATCAACAAAACCAGGAGTTGGTTCATTGAAAGAATTAATAAGATACATAAACCATTAGGCAGCCTTATTAAAAAGAAGAGAGAGAAGACTCAAATTAATAAAATCATGCATGAGAAAGGAGAGATCACTACCAACACCAAGGAAATACAAATGATTTTAAAAACATATTATGAACAGCTATATGCCAATAAATTAGGAAATCTAGAAGAAATGGACGCATTCCTGGAAAGCCACAAACTACCAAAACTGGAACAGGAAGAAATAGAAAACCTGAACAGGCCAATAACCAGGGAGGAAATTGAAGCAGTCATCAAAAACCTCCCAAGACACAAAAGTCCAGGGCCAGATGGCTTCCCAGGGGAATTCTATCAAACGTTTTAAGAAGAAACCATACCTATTCTACTAAAGCTGTTTGGAAAGATAGAAAGAGATGGAGTACTTCCAAATTCGTTCTATGAGGCCAGCATCACCTTAATTCCAAAACCAGACAAAGACCCCACCAAAAAGGAGAATTACAGACCAATATCCCTGATGAACATGGATGCAAAAATTCTCAACAAGATGCTAGCCAATAGGATCCAACAGCACATTAGGAGAGCCTGACTATAGGGCTCTGGGAAGTAGGAGCAAAATGGGTCTTCCAGCCAGTCTCTTTCGTTATATTCATTTCCAGGCTTTCAGCATTTCTCTGAGTAAGTGTATACCTTCAACTTAGAGGTTAGACTGGAGGGCTCTCTGTAAATCTAGTAGGGAAAGGAAAATCAAAACAGATGGATTGGGCTGGATTTTGAGAAGGGGACTTTGTGTTGGATGTGGACATTAATTTTGGTCTTAAGTCTAATTTTTGTCTTTTCATCTTGTCAAGGGAGACCTAAAGGTTATTTATTACATTAATATGATGATAAACTGTCTATAAAGAATGTTTTTCTTTCAATATAGTCACTTTAAAGGATCCAACAATTGGCCACTGAAAAGTAGAATTTTATCAATCTCAATAATGACTCAAAGCCTTTTAATGGAAAGACCCTGAGACAATTTTCCAGGTTTAGACCATGGACATGAGAGGCATTCCTGGAGAGGGCATAGGTGATGCAACCCTGGATCTAAAAGATTACTCCCAAAAATAGTCTGAGGCAGCAAAGTCCTTCATCGCACAGGTAGTAAGTATAGTGCTAAAAATACCCTGTCTCCAGTCTTCCACAAAAATGTGGGATGCTTCTCCAGTCACTGACCTGCTAATATTTGATACCAGGAAGGTGCTACTGAAATGGGATTTTTTCAGCACAAACAAGCAATAAAGACTAAGAGGACAAAGGTCTTTGTGGGCTGAGACCTCTTATGACAAATTCCCCTGAGAGCTGCCAGAGCCACAGAGAGAGGGTACTGCTTGTAAATGACTTGGTACCCCAGGCTACTTGACAGGACACCAAGGTGCACTCAGTAAGTACACCCTTCAGATGGTGGAGACTGAAGAGCATATTCCTACTGGTCACAAAGCCAAGCACTTAGGACATAGGACAAGATGAAAGAAGAAAGCTCATCCAGCTTTTGCATAGGGGACCCACACCAAAGTTTGTCTAAATAGATGCTAGTCACATGATTACCATGAACTCACCGGGTTGTGAGGCTGGCTCAAACGCCAGGCTAATGGGGTTTATGCCTGTAGTCTTTACTGATGATAATTCCTTTTTATGACAAATAGTACAAAAGACAACAACAAAAGAAAAATTGTGACCATCTCTGGGAGAAAATGGGTGAGTCAAGCCAAGACTATTCTACCAAATTTACTGGTATCATTAAGCCCAAGCTACTATTCCACATATATTTATCTTCTGCTAATCTAAATTTACACAGCAAGAGAAAAAGGACTCTCACCACTCTTGGTCCACTAGGCCTGCAGTTGACCCCTGGGAGGCTGATGTGGCAGGGATGCTTACCCTCTGATGGCTTCTGTGAGATGTCCCAGGATTCTCCAGCAGCACTGGTGTGCAACCAGTTAGTTTTATCTTCCCAACTGTTGAGGAGGAAAAATTACATGACCATGGAGGCCAAATATTCAAGTTGAGGCCCAAAGAAATAACCAAAGCAGGCAGCTTTTATACTTTTTGGACAAACAATAAATCTGTGAGGAATTGAGGACAAAGAAAAGTTACATTCAGAAGCTTCAATTAGTAAGGCATTCTAACAGAATTTGGGCTGGGGTTAGTAAATTATTACTAACAAGGTTTATTTATATAGACTTCTTGGTTCTGAATCCCCTGTCTCTGGTGATAAAATTGTCATTTTACCTCCTGATACAGGAAGGAAGGGTACCTTTCCATGGGACATTTATTTCCTGCTCTCTGGAGAAGAAGGAGGCTCAGGGTGTTCTTGCAGTGACTGTTTCTTGAGTAACTTTAATTCGAAAGAATGAACATGCCAAAGTGGCACATTTTGGGGTGCCCTTCCCTTGGTCTCCACATGTGTATCTGTGTAGGTTAGAGCCTGAAATTAGGTAGATTCCAGATATCCCCAATAGCCTGCTGCCATAATCCAGCCTCTCCTGACACTTGTCCCATTTCAGGTCTCTGGCTACCCTGACCTTTGCATTTTATTCATGCACAGTACATACTCCACCAGTTGGCCTTGGGAAGCTGGGGCCCTTCAGACCTGTGGAGCTAGAGCTGGTCCTCAAACACCTGCCTATCCTGCCAGTGGTGGGGAGCCTACCTCCTAAGCTCTTCCTAAGGTGGCAACTTGAAACTGGTGACAATCAGTCCCATTTGGACTAGCTGCCTGATGAGGTGTTGGCTTCTCCAGCTTTCAAGGCTAAAAGGTGTCTCTTATTGGAAGATACCCAGGTCCAGCCCCACTCTGGCCAGGCAGTCCAGATTCCTCTAACTCTGCCTTCAGGGGGAATATGCACTTTTGGTAGGTAAAAGCTTAGATTTAGGAGGATAGGAGGTACCCACAATAGCCCCATGCTATAATCCAGTCATACCTGATTTTTTCTCATTCTAGTTTCCTGGCTACCCTAACTTGTCAACCCACACATGTGCAGACTGTACTTTGTCAGTTGGCCCTATGGCGGCCAGGGCTTTGCAGGTCCTGTGGAGCTCACACTGTGACTCACAGTCTTTATATCCTCTAGCAGAGAGGGACCCCATCCTGAAAACCTTTCCAAGGTAGCAGCTTTAAACTTGCAACCATCAGTCCCCATTTAGACTGGCCACTTGATTGAGTCTCAGGCTTACAGTAATCTAGGCTCCCAGGCATCCCTTATTGGAGGCTACCCCAGTCAGTCTGCCCAGCCCTATCCTGACAAGGCAGTCCAGACTCTTCCATCTTTGCATTCAGAAGGAATAAGTGCATTTGTGTGGGTTAGGGTTTGGAATTAGGCACTATGGACTCCCAACATCCTACTCTCAAGACCTGGCCTCTCCTGACTCTTATCTAGTTCTAGGATCCTGGCTACCCTGAACTGTGCTACCAAGGCATACATAGTTCAAAGCCATTCAGTTGGTCTAAGGCAACCAGGGCCCACTTGGCTGTTGTAGTTAGAGCTGAACCCCAAACACCTGCATAAGTTCAGTGTGGAGGGGACTCCTAAGCATCACCCTGAGCCACAGCTACAAATTGGGGACAGTCATTCCTTATTTGGGCTTACTGCTTGAAGGTCTCATGGTTCCTCTAGCCACAATGGCTCACAGGAGTTACTCCAGCCCTCCTGGCCCCACCAAGGCAGTCCAATACCTAAAGCTCTATATTCAGAGGCACTACTACCTATCGGGTAAGTTAGGGCTTGTGAGTATGCATGTACCTTGTCCCTATGAAAACTAGTAAATGAAACTTCATTTTAAGTGAAGTAGGGAAGCCCTAAAGGTGGAGATCTCATACAGGTAGCACGCATTGGAGCCTACATAACCAACAGAAAGGAGGATAATTCTTATCTTGACTAAGGAAGGCATTTTTCATGTTGGAGTTTTACCTCCTGCTTTTAAGAAAAGAAGGAAGATATCTCCTTGCCCCAGCAACAATGCACTAACTGCTCCTTGCAGCCAAAGAGAAACCACCACAAACTCAAGCTCTTGTTCTTTTCCAATGAACTTTTGTTCAAGCAATCCTTCCCAATTTCCTCTTGAAACCTAATAAAAACTGACCCTCCATTTGTCTCTTTGGATCTCTCTGTGGCCTGCCATAATTTTGTTCTAAATTGTAGTTCCTCTGCTATTCCCAAATAAACTCATTTTGCAAGAAAATAAATGGCTTTTTTTGTGTGTGTGTGTGTGGCTATTTTATTTTTAAGATTGACACTGTCACTGAAAACCAAACACACCTTTTAGAATCTCTAAAAGTAAGGGAGTTTTATTCAATTTCAAGTTAGAACAACTGCCTGGAAATATGCCCTTCACAAGGAAGACAGTGCTCTGGAGAAAGAACAGTTTTTACAGGGTTATACACTTTTTTTTACATCCTATAAGAGCTCAAAAGATTATAGATTAGCATACAAGCAAGAATCATGAGTTTTACCATAAAGGAATGCAGGGAGTGGGAGCATTGATCAATACCTCAAGAACAAGATATTTTTTCCTTAGGTTAGTCATTCACCAAGCAGATGTACCAATGCATGCATGGCGGGCCATAAATCAGGCTTTTGGTTTGAACAAAGTGTATATACAGGCATATTGATTTAGAAATCTAAAATGGCTTCCCTTGTATACCAGGCCTTTAGAGAGTCTTTCTCTCATCAACATTAAACACTAAACAGTGTCAGAGAGATGGGGTCCAGAGGAGACACATCATAACTCTAAGGCTGGTGAGCACACAGGTGCTGGTAGCCACAGAGCCCTTAAACTCACTGCTTTCTAGTGACCCTGGGTTTTGAGCTCTGCTCTCCTTGGGTTTTGAGCTCTCAGGCTTATTCAGGTTCTATTATGCTTTTTGTTTTTTGTTCTTTTTTATGAAGCCATAACCCTTTCTGGTGAGTACTCTTTTGCTTCTGTTTGTTGAAGCTTCCTGGTATGTTACCCATGTTGTTCAAAATTAGGGAACGTGATTCCAGTTGTTTTAGAAGACCTGTTGGAAAATAGGACTCCTCAGAGTTGAGATAACATAGGGAGCCTGAAGGCAAGATAGGTTCCACTTGGTCCTTGGACCAGGTTCTTGTGCCTTTCTGGAAAAATGGGTGAATTTTTAGATAATTTGGATTGTCATGGCCATTCTGGGGAATGTTTGTTTTAGTTAAGTCCACTGTAAGGGGCACCCTTGGCAGTGATGATTCCAAACTCTTGGAGACAATGAAATATCTTCTTTGATATGCAGAAGCTTCTAAAAGACTAACATGACTTGAAAAACAGTTCTAAAAATCCTTTCAGCACGCAAATTAAAAAAATCTTTATATAAAAGATTTTGGCCATCTGAGCAGGTAATCTTAACTTAGTCCATCTGCCAGAAGCACAATTTGGATCCAATTATTTTCTTTTTGAGTTTTGTACCTGAGACATGGCTAAAATTTCTAAACAAAAGCTATAAGTGAATCTTGTTATGTGAATCTATGTTATGTGAATCTATGTTATGTATGGTATAGATATGTGATATTTTTCTACCTCCAGGTGGTATTGACAAAATTAATCTGTAAAGATCTTTAATTGGCTTAAAGGAAAGCATTTATATAAATCAAATATAGTCTCAGAAATATAGCAACTAACTCAAATGTTTTTCAAGTCCTTATGATCTGAGATAATCTTGATAAAAAAAAAGCACAAGTTGAAGTTTGTTGGTTTGATAAAAACAGTCATGCCTTCAGAGTTACCAGCATTAAATAGAATGCAGATAAACAACTTTTTCTTCCTGAGTGTACTAAACAAATAAACTCTTACTTTTATATTACAAAATTTGTCAACAAAAGAAATAATTTAGGATGATGGTCAGCTGTTTAGTGTCTAATTCAAGTATATTTGTTAAAAGTAACTAATTTATATAATTATAAATAAGACCAACGTTTATACTAAGTTAAACTAAATGATAATCAGGTGTTCAATAACATCTAAATCATTTCCAAATAAGATAAACATTAAATGCTAAATGTAAGCATATCTACTTTTGGCTTTTTAAATAGATTTGGATCTATTGATCAACATGTTTTATATCACCTTCAAAAATTTGAAATGTATTTATAAGTCTGCTAAACGTGATAACTCACAACTGCCTTCTTCCTAGTTTTTTGGGGAACCAAGATTGTAAATATTTTTTAAAAAATTGAAATCCCCTAAAATACAAAATGAGGCCCCAAATGTCAGAACACTTAGAGTAATAAGCATCAATTAACTGTGCACAAACTGTGTGCACTAATGCTGATAAAATGAAGGTAATGCAGCAGGCTCCTCCTTTGGAAGGTGAGAAACAATGGAACTTCATGAAAGCTTTCTCTTTCTGTGGACCGATTTCCTGTGTTTCTTGTTTTCCTTCCTTTCTTTTTTTCTTTGGTGATTCTTGTTTTTCAAATCACCGTCACAGACTATTGATGAATTATGATTAACATTCATTTATTTTTTATTTATTTATTTATTTATTTTCATTCATTTAAACAGAATATTTATCACCTGTATCTATATAAATGGGTAATATATCAATTTCATCTAAAATTTGTGAATGGATTTATTATAGGTTATCTATAAGTAAAAATAATTTCATAAAATTTCATGCAAAATAGAGCAAATGCATGAAATATACTATATTCATTTCATTCATTAGAAAATATAATATATATATTTTCTAAATATAAGAAATACATCTCAGTTTATTAAACTCTTATTTCAGTTACTTAGGTGGCTTTATATATATAGGCATGTGCTGGACTATAAAATATGCTATATTTCTCGCTGTAGAAATGTTCTAACACATTTGAAAGCCACTGCTCTTGTATCACGGTAAACTGAGCAATAGCTGAGAAGCCCATCCAAGACCCACCACTGCCTTGTCTTTTCAGATTTGCAGCCAGGCATCAATCTTTGTTTAAAATTAAGAACTTCCACATTTCTTATAATGACTTGGAAAGCTGGATGGCAGCTTCCACTATTTCTAGCTATGCCATCAGTTTAGAAGCTGTCCCATTTTTCAAATCTTTATTCTTTCTACTTAACTCATAGTAGCCCTTTTTAACAATAACATGGGGATCCTGTTGCCCAGTCTAACAGAGCACTATCAGAAAGAGCCTCCAGACACCAGTGAATCTCATACTGTAATTTCTAAAGAGTGCATGGTTTACTTTTATATTATATAGGAGGAGTTTCTATTTGATGTAACACATAAACAATTGTGCTAACTTCTAGAAGTAAATCTGCCACTATTCTGTAACAATTGCTCTACATCGTTTCTTGATATGTTTTGTAAGTTTTTTGAAATTGAGAAAATAATATTTAAACTAATAAACTGGAAATATTCAGCAAACTTTTCACAGCACACACCCAGGACAAAGGCCTGAAACATCACGCCTTATAATCCTAGAACTTCATCTATTGGAAAAGACATGCCCAGAAAAACTCTTTTCAACTCCACTGGATAGGCTAGTGTAAGGTACTGTTAACCAACCCTTGTGCTGCCAAACTCCAAGCAATAGACTTTTGGATTCATGTGTCACAGCTAAAGAAGTCACAAAATCCAGACTGGACCTACATACCAACCAACGGCCCCAGGAATTGAAGTAGATGACAGCTAGAGACTGCTTTTCCAAGATGGCCAGCTCCAGCCTATGTATTGTTTTCTTTTCTTTTCTTTTTTTAAGAGATTTTATTTATTTGAGAGATACAGAGATAGCAACAGAGATAGAGAGAACATGACTAGGGAGGAGAGGGAAAAAGCAGGCTCTGCACTGAGCAGGGAGCCTGATGTGGGGCTTGATCCTAGGACCCTGAGATCGTGACCTGAGCTGAAGGTAGACGCTTAACTGACTGAGCCACTCAGGCACCCCCCATATATCATTTTCTTGCTGCTGCTTCTTACTACCTCCCTCTTTTTTCTCTCAGAGAGATAAGGCTCTTATCCACATTTCTCAATCTATTGAAAAAGGGGGAACTTCCCTGACTCCTGGATCTGTCACCAGAAGTTCCAATCTGTTCACGATGTTGGAAACTCTTTGGTCTCCTCTTGACTGCACTGTATTCCCAAGTGTTATTGCTGATTTTCCTCAAAAGCCTATGGATGTTACCTGTAAGGTTAAGTTGTTAAATCAGGTGTTCCCATGCCTTGTTTCTACCTCTCTGCACTTATAAACATCCTCTACTTCTGTCAATTATATAACCCTCACTTCCCCCATCTTCTTTTCCTTACCCAGATACAATTTTTTCCTCTGCACCCAAGGGAAAGACAAATGGTTTGCATCTCTTTAGGATAACCTCTCATAGAATGTCACCCCAATATCTCTGACCCATGGCTTGAAAGTGTCAGGGAATTCAGCTAATCAATCTATCAATAATCAGATCTTAGCTGGAGTCCTCTATGCTCCACCTGCTTCCATTGGTGTTTGTGGTGGACAACATTTCCCAGGAGCATATGTTTGCTAGTCCGTCAGAGAACGCTGCTTATTGAGGCATTTAACTGCCTCTGTTAACATGCAAATGAAGCCCGCCTTTGGTTCACCCCATTGAACCTCCATGGCTGCTGTAAATGGGAACCTCCAGGAGGCATATATGACTCTGTATTTGCCTCTATAAAGAGAGCCTTTCTCCCATGGATCAGAGTGAATGACAAGTGCAAGATCAGGAATCTCTCTCGGATGTTAGGAGAGCTGGCTGACTCCATAACCAAAGCCATAAAAACCCAACAATGACCACTTGACTCCTTGGCGACAGTAATTTTGGATAATTGCATAGCTCCTGATTATCTACTGGCTGAACATTTGTGCACCAGTGAATACCACCTGCTGCACACGGATAAATACCTCCGGGGAAGTAAACATCTAGCTGAATAAAATCAGCGAATAAGCACTTTGACTACAAAGAACTCCACCTTGTGACCTGTGAGCCTTTGATCTATTTAGCTGGCTACCTTCCTGTTGGGCTCTTGGTTCAGGACTACTATGCAAACTGGGTCATTATTCTCCTTGTCTTATTTTGTGTAGTCAATTTAAAACTTTAACCTGTTGTCTGTCAGATCTCTGCAGAACACCTCACTTTTGATCAGTGATACGTTTGGGGGAAGCTCTTTTTCAAGTGGGGAAAGTAGCAATGAGTGAAGGCCCCCTCATCAAAATGGAGCCCGGAAACCCTAGGGGTGGAGCTCTCATGTGTGTTGCACCCAGTGCAGCCTGCATAACCAACAGAAAGAAGGAAGATAATTCTTTTTTTTTTTAATTTTTATTTATTTATTCATGAGAGACACAGAGAGGGACAGAGAAAGAGGCAGAGACACAGGCAGAAGTAGGCTCCATGAAGGGAGCCCGATGTGGAACTAACTCAATCCCAGGACCCCAGGATCACGCCCTGGGCTGAAGGTGGTGCTAAACCGCTGAGCCAACGGGGGCTGCCTTTTTTTTTTTTTTTTTTTTTTTTACTATTTTATTTATTTATTCATGAGAGACACAGAGAGAGAAGCAGGCTTAATGCAGGAGTCCAATGTGGGACTCAATCCTGGGATGCCAGAATCAAGCCCTGGGCAGAAGGCAGGGGCTAAACCGATGAGCTAAACCAGAGACCCCCGAAGGAAGATAATTCTTACATTGACAAAAGAGGACACTATTCTCATAGGAATTTATCTTTTGCTTTTAAGAAAAACAAGATCTCTCCCTGCCCCAACAAAAATGCACTAACCATCTTGCGGCCAATGAGATATAGCCACATCTTTAAACTGTAGTTGTTCTCCAGTGAACTTTTGTTCAAAATAATCCTCCCCACTATCCTCCTAAAATATAATAAAAGCTGACCTTCTCTTGGTCTTTTCCACTCGCCTATAGTTTGCCATAGTTTGTTTGTCTTGAGTTTCAATTCCTCTGCTATCCCCAAATAAACTCATTTGCTGGTAAAATAAGTGATTTCTTTTTTAAGGTTGACATCCCCAAGAGGGATTCCTCTGACCCAGGCTCTAGAGACCAAATGTCTCGTTCTAGGTCTGGCAACCCTGAACTGCACTACACATGCATGCCAGGTGTCTTGTTGGATGATAGATGCCCCAGCCAGTCCTCTTGGCCCTGCCCTGGCGAGGCAGCCCAGTATCATCCAGCCCTATTTTCAAAGGGAATGCGTGAATCTACATAGGTTAGGACTTGGATTGAGGCAGATGCCTTGTGTCTACAACATCCTCCCTGGATCCATGCCCTTTTCCGGGTTTCTGGCTACCTTAAACTGTAATATCTGAGTACACGGAGTTTGGACCCCCACAGCCAGCCTGAGGCAGCTGGGACCCTCCAGGCTGTGGAGCTGGGGCCCAAACACCTATATAGACTCTAGCATGGAGGAAACCCAGTCCCCCAAATCACCCTGGAGCAGAAGTTGTTAACTGGCCATCATCTGTCTTGCTTTGGACTTGTTTTCTGAAGGGATCCTACAACAAGGACTGTGAGATATCTCCTATTCAATGACGGATACCCCACCCAGTCAGCCTGGGTCTGCTGTGCCAGGAAGAAGTGTTTTCTAGCTCTCTCTTCAGAGGGAGTGTGTGCATGTGTGTTTGTTAGGTCTTAGAACGAAGCAGATGTCTTACATCCCCGAGATCTCACCACCATGACCTAGCCTTTCCCTATACTTGCCCTGTTCTAGCTCCCTAGCTTTCCTGACCTGCATGGCCTACCCATGCACAGTACCCACTCCCTGAGCTGTCCTTGGGCAGCTGGAGCCTCTGGGCCTCTGGAGCATGCACTATGCACCACCTGCACATCCTCCAGGGTGGAGGAAGCCCATCCCCTGGAATCTGTCTGAAGCAGCAGTTTTGAAATGGTAACAGTTAGTTCACATTTGGACGGGCTGCGTGATCAGGTCCCAGGCCTCTCCAGCCTCCTGGTTCCCAGGTGTTTCTTAGAGAAGTCTACGCTGGCAGGCTGCCCAGCCCTGTCCTGGAAAGGAAGGATGGATTCTTCCAGCTTTACCTTCAGAAAGAATAAGCAGCTTTGCATAGGTTAGGACCTGCAAAGAGGCAGATCTACAGACACCAAGGAGTCCATTCTTGAGAACTAGCCTCCCTTGTCTTTTACCCAGTTCCAGGTTCCTACCACCCTGAACTGCACAGCCAGAGCATGAACAGCTCCCACTCTTTCAGTCAGCCTGATACAACCGGGGCCCACCAGGCTGGTGTAACTGGGGCTTGAACCCAAACACCTGGAGGTTCAGTCTGGAGGGGCCCACTCCCAAATATCACAGTGAGGCATCAGCTACAAATTGGCTACTATTAGTCCCCATCTGGACTTGCTGCCTGACGTGTCTGGGGCTCCTTCAGCCACCAGTGCTCCCAGGGAGTCTCTTTCTTACTAAATGGTCCCCTGGCCAGCCTCCCCTGCCTGGTGACTTGAAAAGGCAGTTCAGTAACCTAGAGCTCTCCACTCATGGGGAATACTGCCCATTGGGTTGTTTCGGGCTTGTGAGTACGCATGCACCTTGTCCCCAAGGACCACACCTCTGACCCAGCCTATCAAGATAAGGGCACCATTCTAAGATCCTGGCTACCCCAAAATGAGCTATAGGGACATACTCAGTTTATCCCTTTCAGCCAATCTGAGGCAGCTGGAACTCTCTGAGGGGGTGAAGCTGGGCCAGGCACAATACCAGCATAGGCTACGTGTGGAAAGGGACCCAGCCCTGAAAATCACCCTGAGGTGGCAGCTGTAAACGGGTTGCATTCAGTCTTCATGCGGACTGCTGCCTCCTGGAGTCCCAGGCTTCTCCAGGAACTGAGCATCCCAGATGCCCCCTGTTGGAGGATACTCAGTCCTGCCCCCAGCTCTTTCATGGCAAAACATTTAAAAAACTTCAATCTCTGACTTTGGGGGAATATTCCATAATGAACAGATAGGCCTTGAGATTAGGCCAACACCCTGTACCACAAAGAGCCTGATCGTGTGGCCAGGCCTCATCCGACATTGCCCTATTCCAGGTAGATGCAACTTTGCCCTCGGCAACTCAACAGCCAGGCCCTCCAGACTGTGGAGCTAGGGCCTGTCCCCAACCAGAGACTATACCCAGGAAATTGCTCTGAGGCCACTGCTGAAAAGGGAGTCAGTTGCCTCTGTCCCGAGTGTCTGCAGAAATGAAGGATCCCAGCTGACTGTTATTAAAGGATTCCAAGGTCAGCTTTCTAGGCCCAGCCCAGGAAATGCAATCGAATTGTTCAAACTCTGCTTCAGAAAGAATATGAACATTTATGTAAGAAAAAAAAGCTTGGAATTATGCAGTTGCCAAGTACCCTCAAATAGCCTATTCCCATGACCTGGCGTCTCCCCACAGCAGCCCCATTCCAGTGCCCTGGCTCCTCTGACCGGGCACAGGTGCCGTCTGTCCTCTCAGTCAGTTTTGGCAGTTGGAGCCCTTCAGGCCAGTGGGGCTCAGGCCAATCCCTAGAAGCTATGCAGGATTGGGGTCCTAGAAAAGTATCCACTTCTCAGAAATCTTTCTGAGGCGGCAGCTTTAAACTGGTAACAGCCAGTCCCAGACTTCTCCAATCATCAAGGTTCCCAGGTATCAGTTAATAAACACTACCTTGACCATCCCTCTCTGCCTCATTCTGGCAAGGCGATCCAGATGCCTCCGGCTCTGGTTTCAGCTGGAAGATGCCCCTTTGTGTCAACAAAAGCTTGGAATTAGGCAGATGGACACCAAAGAGCAACTCCCCACCTTGAAACCACTTTCCCAGACATTGTCCTGTTCCCGGACATTTCCCAGACTCTGCCTATACCTTGCTAGGCAGTTCATCCATGTGCTGTACATACCCCGTCTGCCCTTCGGGTGCAGCCAGGCCCTAGGAGCCTGAGCAGCTCCCTGGGTCCCAAACCACCTGCTGGGGCTCCAGGCAGAGGGAGCCACGCCCAAACATCCTTCTGAAGTGGCAGCTTGGAACTGCCCCTGCTCAGTCCCTGTTTGCACTGACCCCATGGGGTCCTGGGCCCCCTGGCGACCACAGCTCCCAGGTGTCCCCCACTGGAGGAGCCCAGGCTGCCCGATGGGCCCCAGCTGCACAAGTGGTCCCTGCTCCTCCAGCTTCACCTTCTGAAGGAATAGGGATGTGAGTTTGTGTAGGTGAGGGCTTGAAAGTAGGCAGATATAGGTATCCCAAATAGGCCATGCCTTTGCTCTGGCCTCACCAGTCACTTGCCCAGTTCTGGATTCCTGGTTCTGCTGACCTACCTGGCTTGTGTATTTACTAGTTGTACACTGTCAGTCCTCCAAGTTGAATTAGCCTTTAGGGTCTGTGGTCAGCCACCTGCGGATTGAAGAATGGGAAGTGAGAACCGTGGGGTCTGGATGCATATTTCATGTTGGGTTTTTTGTTTGGTTTGCTAATGTATTGATTCCAAGTACCAAGGCGAGGAGTCCCGTCCAATGTCTTGATGGTTGCTTTAGTTCTTTACTTCTGAAGACGGTGTGCAGAGGTTAAGTTCAGAGCAAGTAACCTGACCCTGTACTCTTAGATCTAACTGCACTGTTCACCTGGAGCGTCTGCTCCCTTCAGTTGTCAGATGTCAGTATGCAGCGCCACCCGGAGGAACCGAAGGAGAAGGCTGGGTGACTTGCAAAATACCCCTCCTGGGAATCTCTACACAAACTGCAATGTTAATTTATGAGCTTGGTTTCTTATGCCTTGGTTATTTAAAGCCAGCAGGAAAAACAAAAAAGACACCAGAGTTTTCTAATACAGCTTTACCCAATGCGGCTCTAATATCTCCTTGACATATCCTTTCCATTCCAGCTTTTCTTCTAAGAAGGAAAGGAATGGTAGATGATGCTAACAATATGCCAGTGAGTCACTGGGTGACCTTGGGGAGTGACTCAATGCTCCCAGGTACCCAAGGTCAACTGCTTATGGGATGCCATGGGTGAAGAGTTCAAGGAACTCATTCCCTCTGGTGTGGCGTTTTTCTGTTCTGTGGAGGTCGGATAGAGCTGCTTCTCCCACAGCTGTTGAACTGTGAAGGGACCCCTAAGTCTCACCTCTCTATAAGCCTCATCAGCTGAGTGGAACAGGACAGGTCAGGGCTCATGTCACTGTTTTTGGGTTTCCAGGGGAAGCAGGGTGTGTACTGCATCTTCATAAGGAGAGCCATCTCAGTGGCTCCAGGAAGGACATATTCACATGGAATAAGTCACAAATGCTAAAACCCTTTGCTGTCTGCTTTGTGCAGGTCACGCCCCAGGCAGCAAGCATTGCAAAACTGAGCTTGTAAGCCAATATTAGTGATGTTTTTCTTTGCAACTTATTAGATGGTAGCAGGTCTGTTACCTCAATGGTATTTTAGAAATAATCAAATGTATTTGAAATCTTTGATCCGTAGCAGTAAAGATGTGGGGAGGCAGCCCTGAAATCTGATGGACACCATCATATCAGTCAGTTATAGTCGAGGACTCTGGATGTACTGCCCAGATCCCCTTTTGGGAATGAAGGACTTATTCCTCCAGATGCACAGAGCACTGTCAGTAACTTTCTCAGGGAAGTGCTTCCACTCAAGGAAACTGCTTTGCCCAAGGTCATACTCCTTCCTAGAGCAAATGAATGAGACATCTGGTCAACTCAGAGGTATTAAAACCCCTCACCCCAACCTGGGACAGCCCAGAGCTGAACCTTCACTGGGACTGTGCCCAGCTCAGCTCAGCTTCCCCCTCTGCTGAGTACAGCTTGCTTTCCCTGCCTTCCACAGGTATAGGTTCCATGGACTTTCTGTAACAAACCTCCTGCACACAATTCTGTGTCAGAGTCTGCTTCCTGGAGAACTCGGCCTGAGACGCTTACTACCATATAACCTACCCAACAAACCCCTCCGACTCAGTGGCTTAGAGAAAGTGTCTATTCCTCCTGAGTACAGGCCTGTGGGTCAGCAGAAGCAGCTCTGCTCTAAGTGCTGGCCATCTGGGCTTGGCTTTGGGCTTTGAGTTGGTTCAGGCCTGCTCTGTATGTCCCTCATTTGTTCTTATTAGGACTACTTATTCTTCTGACCCAGATCACAGGAGTCCAGAACCATGAGCAGAAATGCAGGATGCCTCCTAAGGCCTTGACTCCAAACACAGTCCCTTTGCCTGCATGGCCATGTTCAAGTGTGATGTCAATGGAACAGGGGAATCAACTCTGCTCACTGTAGCCCACTGTGAGGTCATGCATCACAAGGAGGCAGGCAAGAACTGAGAATAGGAACTCAGTCTCCCCTCTATTGTTATTTTCTCATTCATCTGCTCATGCAGTACTTGTTGAATGTGAACCATGTGCCAGGCATGGCTGCAAGTGCTGAGGCTGAAAAGATGGCCATGACAATCTCCCTGTGCCCTGGACCCTCAGAGTCCAGGGAGAGAGCCAATGAGCATGCATTCCAGGACTCAAACCTGCATTTCCAGAAGGTTTGTAGAGTACTGTGTGGAGAAGGGCCTTCTTCCATATCACCTTAGGGATCATGTCAGGACCCCATCTATATTGCCTCAGTCTCTCTTTTCTCACTCCTAAAAGGCAGCATCTTTGTCTTGTCTGGGGGCTGCCTGCAGGCTGCTGGAGTTTCCTGGCCTGTGCACCTGGCAAGCTGGAGGTGCCTGGGAATTTATACCCCTCCAGGGGCACCTACAGGATCATCAGTGCAGGGCTGTAAATGCTCCAGCTCTCTCACTCCCAATTAAGACATTATGGGTGTGACCTGCACTGCTCCCGAGGTTCCCTGTGGATGGGGGCAAATGGGAGCCTCCAGGGGACTTGGCCACACTCTTTCATGATCTCCCTCCTCCTTGATCCCACTCCACACTCCCGGCTTTCCTTTTAAATAAACAGTTTTCCCATTAATGCTTGACATGGGGAAGGAATCAACCACATGATATTTAAACACAATGCATCTACTTCCTCATCTGCTGGATGGGCAAGGAGGGGAAGCATTTACTGGAGGTCACACAAAGCAGAGGAAGCTCAGCTCAGGCCCCTGGGCATCATCCTCTGCTGCTCCAACAGCTGATGCTGGGAGAGAAAGTCTTGGCTGTCCACTGGGATCACTGAGGCAGGAGTTGGAACTTGAACTTGTAGAAAAACGGCTGAATCACCTATAAGAGCCCTCATCTGGACTCCTGATGCTCTGATACTCATCCATCTTGCTGAAATAACAGGCAGCCATTCAACTAACAGACATTTATGGAGCATCTGTTTGTGCCAGATAGTGTTCTGGATGCTAGAGAATCAAGGTGAACACACCCACCCACATATCTCCCTCTCACAAAGAAGAGGGAGATAACAGAACACCAGTGAGTGATAAACGCTGAGAAGAGAAAACAACAGGGACCAGAGATTTGCGAATAATGGAAGCTGCCATGTTGTTGAGGGGGTCAGGGGGCTCACGAGGAGGGGATCCAACAGCATGAGAGACTGAGCATGGTTTCTCTGGGTCCTCTCTCCTGTGTCAGCAGAATGCTGTGCTTAAGCATCAGTGGTGGAGTCGGTGTGGCACCTGACTAGCACTCGGTGGACATGGGCCATCTGCCTAGCAGGCCCCCTCTGGATCTGCAGCTCCTGCAGTGGTCCTGCACAGCCCAGACGACCAGCTGGCTTCTGCTCCGAGCAAGCAAGGAGATGGTTGGAAGCAAGGAGCTGTGGCTTCTCACTACACACATGGAGCTTGTACCCCCCAGAATGGCCTTCTAGCCACCAAAGGATGCCATCAGAGTTGTCCTCAGCTTTTCAGAGAAGCCATTATCTTGGAAAGGAGAACTGAAGTTACACATTAGGTGTGTTCCCCCTGACTTCAGATTGCATCCTTGCTTCTACATCATACTTAGGGCAGGAACTTTCTTAAACAGTAACTTTCCAAGGACCCTTTGGGAATTCAGTTTATGCTTGCCAGATTTGCTGTGAGGCAGACATCAGCTCAGCTCTGTGCTGTGTGCTCTCAGTGTCCTCACAGACCCTCTCTGAACTCAGACTTGAAAGATGAGTGTCTCAGGCTAGCACCTCTAGGGCAGAAATGAGCTTGTGTTCAGAAAGCATTGATGAAAAGGGGTAATAACGGTGGTTTCCTCCTGCGGCTGCTCTGAGGGTCAGTGCAACCAGCTACACCTTCCACTTCACCCCGAGCCACCCATGACTCCCAAATATGGCTTGTTTTCAAGGAAAAGGAGATGATGCTACCCTAAGCAAGCCTGGGGCCTCTTGGGTGGGAAAGATGTGAGGGCTTCCCGCCCCCAGGCAGGGGCCCCGTGCCAGACTCCACATTCCCTGCTTGACTTTAATCCCCACTGAAATTGGCCTGCTGTATGTAGGGGTTACTTAAAAATACTTATTTTTAAGTGTTGCTTTTACAACAGCAGAGAAATCAGTTGCCTTTGAGCCCATCTTTGAGAGGGAAACTTCCTAATTCTTGGGTGTATTTCACTCCCATCTTTTTTATAATAAATACCTTCACATAGCTGAAAAATCATCATATATAAATTTTTTCTCCTCCTACCAACTTGTTTGTTTTCTGGGCCTGCCACTCCCTGTAAAAGGCACAACATATGGCACAGGAACCTTCCTCCACCCAGGGTTTGGAAATAATTCAAAATTATTCTTTGGCCACCATTGGCTGAAATGTGTGCTTTATTTTATGAAACCTGCTACTTAGAATCAGGGGCCATAAAACTGAACACAGTCTAGGGAACAGATTGGCTCCTTTGACAACAAAACTCCCTTCTCACAAAGGAGAAAACTTTTTCCAGTTTATTACAATGAACAGGTAATACTTGTATAATAAAAATATTTTTAGGACCCTGGAAGATAAAAAATAAAAAGGACAAGCAAGACAGAGCATGTTATGTGTCATGTGGCCGAATTGTCACAGGATGATAAAGATGTTCTGTGAGGACATGCTCCAGTGAGGAAGCAAGTTGGGGAACATGGAGTTAAAGTTCATTGGATTTCTTCCCTTCAGGACTTCTCGGAGCCTCTAGTTCACTGAGGAGTATTGTGACCTTAAGAGGGTACTATAGCTAGCAATGTTATCAACCTTGTTCAATCTCTGAACCCTTCTTGGAGCAGTATCTCTGCCCACAGAATACCTGTGGGACACACTTCAGAAAACCCTATTCCGAAGCACTGGCCATGTGCAGGATTGGGGAAATGCTCGGGTGTTATAAGGCCACATTCTAATGTCACCAGCAGAATTGAACAAAGCGTGTTCAGTGGGGACCCTGAAATCTGAGACCCTGTCAGCTCTCGGCCCAGGAACTCTGCTGGGATCTCACTGGTAGATTAACAAGTGTGGCTGGATCCATTGTGGGCTTTATTATCAATGAAGAGAACTGGAAAGTAGAAAGACTTTCCTGGACATTTGGTTAGTAGGATTACTGAGCTTTTGGTTCAGCAGAGACTACAGGCCTTAAATAAATGGAGGGCACATGCATTCCAGGGTCATAAAATATGCCTGCAAATGAAACATCCCACAGAGGAATACAAGGAATAATGGAGAGGGGGTGCAGCAGACAGGCCAATGGTGCCCATTGGGACCTCAACATCCCAAGGGCTGGACTCCATCTGCCTAGGGCTGCCTCCCTGCCTGCGGAGCTCCCCTGGCCATGGGAGCCTGAGATGGTCAGCAGGCCAGGGGTGTAAAGAATTGATGTGGAGCAGCCTGCAACCAGCGAGAGGCTCCCCGGCCTCTCCAGCGGGCGTTGGGGGTGCAGAGCCCAGGCAGGCTGCCAGTTCCGCAGAGCGACCTCTGGTTTGACACCACGCCCTGCACTAGCTGCTTTCCCTTCCTCGCTTCGCTTGCCCTGGGAAAACAAGGGTGAGTTCTGCAGGAATTTCCTTCCTGGCAAGACAATTACTAAGAAAACCAGTTTTCCTGCGTTTCCGGAATTCTACCTAGCAAGATCTACAGCCCTCCGGCAGGTTGAAGTGGTTCCATCTTATTTCCGACAGGGGGCACCATTTAGTTTTCTATCAGAGCAAGATCTATTCCTGGGCTCGCAAATGACTCTGGCCCCAAATAAAGAAAAACAAATTGAAATGAGGATTTTAATCACTGTGAAGGGGAATGAAAGGCTGTGTCAGCGTTTCCATGGTAAGCGCCGCCTTTCTGGGATTTATCATCCCAGCTGTAAAAACCCGCTTTATGCTAGTATTTGGCAAGAGCAAGCCTTTAGTCACAATCTATATATTATTAAAAATCCTACTTTCAATCAACTTGGAAACGTGACTCAGTAAAAATGGCACAGAATGCTCCTTTCCCCCTTGTGGCTGCCACTGCACCCGCTGCATCCCTACCAAATCCCCTGAGCACAGGCTCCTGGAAGTGGCAAAGGCACAGCCCCTGGACCTCTCCAGGAGCCTCTTTGCATTTTGGATATGGTTACACAGAGGAAAAGGCCTTGACTTGGTGGAGACAAAGTGGTGGTCCTCGTGAGGTCCCGTCTGTGGGGCTGCAGGTGGTGATTCTCTGAGCCCTGGCTCGCTTGCCCCTGTCCTGCCCTCCAAGTCCTAGGGCCACCAGGAGAAGGAGAGGCAGTGGTCTAGCCTCCTTGGTTCCTGAGTCAGAGGCCCCCAGGACATCACAGTGCAAGAGTATCAGGTTGAGCTCACCTTAGACTCATTCTGACTGTAGTGGCAGCCTGAGCACTGGTGATGTAAAGAAGATAAAACAGCTAGGTTACATTATCAGCCAAAAGAGGAGGCAGTTTGTGTAAAACAGGCCCAATCTGAACTTTTGTCCATCACATCAAAGCCACCTCTGCTTGATCTCAAATAAGATCAAATTTACTGAGACTTATAGTGTGCCCTTTATTTGAAACAGGGGGTGGGAGGTTGGGGATGGGGTGGGCAGGGGGCTCTTCATGATGAAAGAGAAAAAGTAAGAGCAGAACAGTGACTTTTTATGATCTGAAATGAATTCTTAGTATGTGCCAGTGGTGCTTATCAGATTTGAAGCATTAGTGATTTAATCTTCCTCCTTCCGACACAGGTAGTGATTTCCATTTTAAAAATGAATGAATGGTTGTTCAGAGGTTGAGGAACTCACCCCTCATGGAATCTCAGGGTGAGTCGGTGGCAGAGGAGGTGCTTGAAGTCAGATGACTATGGGCTCTGGGTATTGCACTGGGGAGAGGTCTGAAGTCCCCTCCCCTGAAATAGTGCAGGAGCAAGACACGGAGATGCCACGACCCATCTCCTTACCCTTCCCTGGGTGGTGAATAGCCTGGCACAGTGCTGGCTAGACCCCAGCCCAGCAGATTTCCTGCTGCTGAGACAGATGATGGCTGCAAAGGGCAGGGCTGGGACTAATGGTCGAATTCTAAAGGCACAGATTTGTTTCCAACACTAATATCTTTTACATGCTTACTGTCTACCAGGCACAATGGGAGGAGCTGTATGTAATGTTATCTCCTTCATAAGCACTCACAGCAACTGCCTGAGATAGGTGCTAGCATTGTCCCCATTTTATAGATGAAGAAGTGGAGGAAGAGAAACTGAATATGCAAGCTATGACCTTGGAGGTAGAGACGGCTTTGTGGCCCAGGTAGCTTGACTCCCAAACCAGGGCCTGCTGCAGGGGTGGGGTAGGGGAAGCTTCCCTAGGCTCAGAGTGTTCAAACAAAGCCTACATGTTCTTTGGTGACCTAATCATAAGTGGCTAGGCTGGACAGGACTTCAAGCCAGCTGGCCAAGCAACCCTATTTTCATGTTGACCAAGCTGGTTCTACAAGAGGTAAAGTGGCCGCCTTAGGATGTTCTCCTTCCCTCCACGGGGAGAGCCAAAATGGGAGCCTGAGTTCCCTGGGCGTCTCGCTTTTGCAGGGGGCTGGGCATTGTGATGGAGCCTCACACTGAGCAGGTGAATCAGGGTCCTGCACTTTGTCCCCATGGTGACTCAGGGCCAGAGCTGTGCCTGGGCAGGGCTGCTGCAGACAGGCTTTCCTGTGTTCCTTAGATAATCCAGGTTGCATGCTCCCTCATCTCTCAGTATGGAGAAGGAAAGAGCTAACAATTGCTTGGGATAGGGAGGACCATAACCCTGGTTCTGAAATGCATTCTGAAGCAGAAAAACTCATTCCTGTTAGGATGAGAATATCATCCATGCTACCCATAGAAGCCCTCCAGAGCAGTGGCACCCCTGGTGCTGAAGCTCCAATATGCGGTCGTGCTAAGGTATTTTGGTTAGGATTCTAGCCCTTCCATTTTGGTCTGATAGTTTTCCATTGACACTTAGCTATATTGGCTTATAAGGCAATTAATGGGATAGAACCTTCCATGAGTCCAGGCCCTACACTGGGGGTGGAGGACAGGAGAGAGGAATGGACAGGCAATAATGTAAACAAAAAAAAGGAGCAGAAATTGGGAATGAAA
This sequence comes from Vulpes vulpes, assembly GCF_048418805.1. Lineage (NCBI taxonomy): Eukaryota > Metazoa > Chordata > Mammalia > Carnivora > Canidae > Vulpes > Vulpes vulpes. Next base: position 53,816,742 of record NC_132790.1, on the reverse strand, counting down.
GTGAAACTTTACTATTGACCTTACAAAAACAAGAACTTTTAAGAGACTGCTATGAACAATAAGAATGCCCACAAATTAGATAACCTATATGAAGTAAATGAATTCCTAGAAAGTCAAAAACTATAAATATGGACTTGAGAAGAAATAAACATTTTGGACATACTTATACTAAATGGAGCAACGGAATTAGTCATTTTAAAACTCCCCTCAAAGAAAGGCCTAGGCCCATATGTCTTCACTGGTGAATTATACCAAACATTTAAGGAATAAATAGCAATTCTTCACAAGTCTTCCAAAAACTAGAAGAGGAAGGAACACTTCCTAACTCATTTAAATGGGGTCAGTATTAACCTGATACCAAAACTCTCTAATACAGATTCCAATGTAGTACTTCTCAAAATCCCAGCTTGCTTTTTTGTAGAACTCGACAGGCTGATTCTTAAAGTCATATGGAAATACAAGGAACACAGAATAGCCAAAATAATCTTGAAGAATAAGAAGTTGGAGGAATCACATATTCTTGTTTCAAAACTCCCTATAGAGCTACAGTCATTAAGCCAGTATAATATTGACATAAGAATAGACAATTAGACCCATAAAAAAGAATCAACAGTCTAGAGATAAGCCCTTACCCTTATGCTCAATTGATTTTCAACAAGGGTACCATGGAAGTTCAGTGGGTAGGAATAGTCTTTTCAACAAATAGTGCCAGGACAACTGGATGGCCATGTGCAAAAGAATAAGTGTGGATCTGTACCTCACATCTTACACAAAAAATTAACTCAAAATGAATAATAGACCTAAATGTAAGAGCTAAAACTAGAAAAACTCTTAGCAGAAAACACAAGAGTAAATCTTTGTAACTTTGGATTAACAATTGTTTCTTACACAAAAACACAGTTTATAAACGTGAAGGTAGGTGGGTTGGACTTCATCAAGATCAAAACTTTTTTTTTTTTTTTTTTTTGCTGCAAATAATACTACCGAGAATTAAGAAGACAACCCACAGAAAAGGAAAACAAATTTGCTAATCATATATCTGATAAGGGACTCATATCCTGAATACATGAGAACTCTTACAGCTTGATGATAAAAAGACAATCTAATTTTAAAATGAGCAAAGATCTGAAAAGACATTTCTCGAAAAGAGACAAATAGCTAACAAGCACACAAAAATGCATTTGACACCTCAATCAGCATTAGCCATTGGGGAAATGTAAATCGAAACCATCATGGCATCCCTTCGCATCCACTTGGATGGCTATAATCAAAAGCACAGACAAGTATTGGTGAAGACATAGAGAAATCAGAACCCTCATACACCGCAGATGGGAATGTCAAATAGCATGGCCATTTCAGAAAACAGTTGGCAGTTCCTCAAAAAGTTAAGATACTGTTTCCCTCTGACCAGCCAATCTATCTCTGAGAGAATTAAAAACATATGTTCACACAAGATCTTGTGCACAACTGTTCATAGCAGCATTATTTATCATAGTCAAAATTGAAAAAATCCAAGTGTCTATCAACTGATGAATGGATTAAAAACTGTGGAATAGCCACACAATGGAATATTATTTGTCAGTAAAAAGGAATGAAGTACTTACTCGTGTTACAACATGGATGAACCTCGAATACTTTTATGCTAAGTGAAAGAAGCCAGACAGAAAAGGCCATATGCTGTACAGTTCTATTTACAGGAAATGTCCAGAACAGGCAAACCCATGGGGGCAGAAGGAGTGATTGCCAGAGCTGGGAGAGGAGGAAGGATGGGGAGCCACTGCTAATGGGAACGGGGTTTCTCTCTGGGGTGATGAAGATGTTCTAAAACTAGATACTGGCAATCGCTGCACAACTCTGAATATACAGTAAACCTACTGAATTATACGCTTTATACGAATGAAGTTTATGGTAGATGTGTCAATAAAGCTGTTAAAATTCTAGGGGATTAGTTAAAAATATTATGATAAAAGAATACAATGGATTGCTCTACAGAGCTCCTTATATTAATGCCATTTATTTAATTGATATGGAAAGTTATCCACAATATAGTGAATGGGGGGGGGTGGTGGAAAGCAGGTTTTAATTCATTACAACATGTTCTCAGGTGTTTTTTTTTAATAACATAATCTCAGTTTTATGGAAATAACCAAACACATGTGTGTACGTCTGTGCGCATGCGTGTAAAATGAAAAATTTGGAAGGATATATGAGAAGAATGATTTTCACTGAGTACCACATAATAAACTATTCTTTTTCAAAATATTATTTCATCTTTGAAAAAGTAATAAAATCCCATGGCATAAAAGTCCAAAGCTCTAAAAGACTATCTAGTGGAAAATGTCCAAACCACCCAGTTCTCCTTGCAGGTGGCAATGAATATTACCAGTTGCCTGAGTGTCCTTTGGGAGAATTGACACACACAGGGACTGCTGTGCACGCTGCATAGCACCTTGATGTACTCACATCACTGTGAATCTTGTCCAGACTGAGTTCTAACGGGAGTCCTCCCTCTTTTCTATATGGCTAAGTAGCTCTCCATTCTGCAGATGTTCCACTGAAAGATTATACTCTTGCATTTCCTGTTTCTGCACTTAGCAGGCATTTGACTTGGGATGAGAAAGAGATGAGGCTCTTTCTCCAAAAGAAGTACATATCCTGGGGGTTCAGATGTAAGAAGAGTGAGGAGGAGGGTTGCATGGGGAGCCCGAGAAGCCTAGCCATGAAAGCAGAAGGAGAGCAGGAGAGAGGGGCTGCCCTCTGCCACAACACCACCACCACCACCACCACCACCACCACCACCACCACCACCACCACCACCGAGAAGGGGCACGGGAGAGATTCCGGGACTGAGAACAGAGTTCTCATAGCATTTAGGAATCACTCCTCCTCCCTTTTCTCACAGAATCCCCCCAGATATGAGGGGAATTTGAGATGATCTGGGGGCAGAGGACCAGCACCCATGTCTGCTCTGGTCTTGGTGGCTTCAGTAATCTCTCCCCGCCCCCCAGCCCAGGTCCAAATAGGACTTTCTGCCTTTGAGCACAAACTGTAGTGCTTGAGAGCCCCCTGGGAACTTTATATTCTACTCTTTCTAAGGCTTCTTAGATGGTTTAACCTCTACCATACAGGAACTTTGGAAACTGCCTGGCTTTGATTCCAGCTTCCCCCTTCCTTGCTGTGTGACCTTGAGCCACTTACCACATCTTTCTGAGCCTGGGTCTTCTATCATACAGCAAAATGTCAAGGGGAAGACTTAACCACCTTTGTTGTCATCCTGGCAATGAGGGAGGACTCCCAGATGGCACTCCATGTGTTGGCTGCCCACAGCCCTTCAGGGAGCAGAGAGAAAGGCCAATAGTGTGAAGGGAGGGGCTCGAGGGCCGGGGAGGTGAGGAGCCCCTTGGTGAATGAACTCTTCCTTCACCTGCATCTGTCCCCTGTGTCCTTCTTGCCCTGTGCTCCTTGAGTTTCTGGAAGGTGTTTTCCACTGGCCCTCCCTGCTTTTATCCAGCCCTGTCCAGCTGGGTGGCTCCCACCCCACTGTGAGTGGGGTGGAAAAGAGGGAGAAGGCAGAGACTCCCAGTGGCTACTCCCATTGTATAAAGGTCTGCTCCTGGTCAAGTTCAAGCCCAGTACTCTGCTGTTTTATTTGTTTGCTAACTGCTTCCTGGATCAAAACAAAAATAAAATGCTGCAGGTCTTGTGGTTGCCCTATGGATTTTCCTATTTATTCAGATGAGCTCTCCTTCCCTGCTGTTTTCATCCCACCCCACACATGGTCTCAGCCTGGTCTGCCCCTGTGAGCTTTCATGCTGCTGGCCCCTGGCTCACCACTATGCCTGACCTGCCTGTGTTCTACAGGTACAAACTTCTCTCTTTGTCACTAAACTTGTTTATTTGTAAATATTCTTACCCCCTTCCTGACAACTATCCTCCCCAAGACATTGGCCTCAGAGGTTCTTGCAAGAGCAATCTACAGCCCTTCCTGTGCGCTGGGCATAAACACTGGGTTCCTAACATCCTTGGGCCTGGATTGATCGACACGTGGCTGTGGTGAGGACTCAGCCTGCCTCGCTGGAGCAGGTGAGCCGACAATTTCTGATTAATACGTTGTCAAATGGAAAAGGAGTCATAAGACCCGACATCTCAGCTGAGGAAGAAAATAAATTTCTGGAAGTTGGCTCAAAATAAAGACCAGGTATTTTCTTCCACAGGAATTCACATTTGACTTGACCATGTTCAGGAAGAGGAATTGTCTTGTGGAGGCTCAGTCTGGAGACAGGGCCTCAGGACCCATCATTCCAATGAAAACAACCCAAGTATGCCCAGGGATTCTCACTGGAGCATCTCTAAGAGCTTTACAAATAACAATGAATCTTCACAGAAGCCTTTACAGAGAGGCAGGCAGGTAGGAAGGAGGCTTCTTTCTTTGAAGATGGAGGTACCAAGCTGAGAAATGACTTATCTGAGAGCGTGAAATGCCAATGACCAAGAAAGAGAGTGCTTTTCCAAGCACCTGACTGAATGCACAATTACCTGATGCTGAAAATCACTTATTTGAAATAATGCTGACTAACAGCATTTATCAAGCACCTTTTATAGGCTGGGCCCTGGAGAAGAAAGTTTGCATAATTCATCCTCGTAGTATTCTTAAATGTTGGTATAATTACTGTGCCCATTTTACCAATGAGGCTCAGAGTTTCCCTGACTCACTTAGGTTACATGACTGGCAATTGAAGGAACTAAGATCATAACCAGCTCCCTCTCTGCCAGAGGCAGTACCTTCTCTCTGTTCTACTCCTCAATCTAGCATGCAGTTTTAAATATGTATCAACAACCTCAAAAATGTCCCTGCTCTTTGATCCAAGAGTCTCATGTCTGATAACCTATTCTTATGAAATAATTCTGAATGTGGAATAAGTGTCTTACAGTTCATCATGGCTAAGGACACATTGCTGTGCACTCTTCTTCTTCCTTAAATCCCAGAGAAATGATAGAGTAAATATAGAAATAAAAATGGAGTCCAAGTGGTTGTGGACAGTCAGGAGGAGTGGGAGCAATGTCCAGAAGATGAAGGAATTTCTGGGAAATAGGAGATTGAAGATACAATGAACAGAAAGCTGTAATGCTACGGAGCTAAATGCATAATCAATCACAGGTAAATTCTCCCTCTACAATTCCAGAAGGAAGGCAACAAAGCACTGGGTGCAAGAGTCAGCAGGCAATGGGTTGGAGGGTGGTTGAGCTGGTTCCTTCCCACTGTCCACCATCTGTTGCCCTACACACATGTCACCTGAGGCTGGCCCCTGTGTCCCAAACTGAATTCCTGACTAGACAAATGGGATTCTTGTGGGGGTAAAGAAGTGCCCTTTAGCCATCATCCAGATGGTCTGCCCAGACTTGTTTATCTACAAGTAGATAAACAAACTTTATCTGAAGTCTATCTATCTATCTATCTATCTATCCTTTTTTTCCCAAAAAGCCAGAACCTGAGAGAAGTGCAAAAATAGAACCGACTCTAAGAAAATAGAATTAATACCTAAAACAGAAGAAAACTTCAATTAAAATGAATATTCTTTAGAGAGTTAAGTGACCAACCTATCCATTTAAAAAATCTAATAAAGCCTCTATGAAAAAGATACTAAATTCTTAGAAATTAACATCATGACTGTCAAAATTTAAAAAAAACCCACAATAAATGGGCTAAATAGACAAATGTAAACAAATTGGCAAGCTGGAAGATCAAGCTAAAGGATTTCTCAAAAATGTGTTAGGAAAAAAATGAAGAGGTGCCATCATGTGGTATGAAGTATAGAGTCAAACACTGATATACCTTTCTTATGGGAGTTCCAGAGGAGAGAACACAGTGAATGTATAGAAGGAAATAAAAAATATATATAGTAGAAGAAAATGTTCTAGTGCTGAAGAAACACTTCAGGTAGAAAAGGACCCAGAGAGAACCAAGGAAGAATAAAGCAAGATTCTAAAACTCTATTTTCAAAAAAGGTAATGAATCTCATAGAAAAATGGACAAAGAATATAGATAATTCACAGAAGAGAATATGAGGGTAGCTAGTAAATAAGTGAAAAGAGCTTAATCTTACATATCATCAGGGAAAATACAAGTTGTACTTTATATCCATCAGACTGGCATAAATGAAACACACCACAATCCAGTGTTGATGATACAATAAATCAGCAATTTCACAAATGTCATTTGTTGTAGTCTTCCAGAGGGTATGTTGGCAGCAGCTATGAAAATCTTAAATGTAATTCACCACCTAAATTTCTAGGAACCATTTTTTTTTTAAGATTTTATTTGTTCATTCATTTAGTCATTGATTTAGTTTAGAGTGAGTGCTCCTGAGAGCGGGGTGGGGGGGGGGCGCAGAGGGAGAGGGAATCCCAAGTAGACTCCATGCTGAGCATGGAGCCCAACACAGGGCTTAATCTCATGACCGTAAGATCATGACCTGAGCCAAAATCAATAGTGGGACGCCTAACTGAATGAGCCACCCATGCACCCCTTTTGGAATCCATTCTGCAGAAATTTTCACCCATGTTCACAGAGACCTATGGACAAGGATGTTCACTGGGCCATTGTTTGTAATTGTGGCTATTGGAAATCATGTAAGTGTTCATTAACAGAAACGTAAATCATGGTGTGTGAGTGTGTACGTTATGCACACGTTCCACGTGACCGTCCGGAAGGAGGAGGCAGATGTTTGAGTTCTGATAGAAGATGATTTCCAAGTGACAAAATATCCATGTCGAGGAATGGGGCTACTTTCATCCTTGCCGGTGTTTCTTCAGATCAGGGAAGCTTCCATTGACTATTTCTTTGATTATTTCATTTCCTCCTCTGGGAAGCTTTTCAGATGAATGTTCAGACTTTGAAGGCTGCGTCTCTTAACTTTGCCCTCACATCTGCCTCATCTTTGTCCATTTGTATGCCCTTTTTGATAGAAACCTCAACCCGATTTTACAAGTAGTAACTTGTTCTTCAGTTGCTCTATTCTCAACTATTATGTTTAAAAAATTTTTTAAAGCCAAACTTTTATCTCCGTTGTCTTTGTGTTTATTTTCATATTAACCTGGTCTTTGATGGATGTAGTGTCCTCTTCAATTCTTCTGGGGATACTAACTGCATTTGCAAATAATGAAGTCTCCTTACATTTGCTCTGTTAACTTTGTTTCCTTGGGAGTTGGGCCCAACTACCTGTAGGGCGAGGTGCCTATCTTTTGTGATGCTGGCTCTTAAATGTTTTGTTTTCCTGCTTCTGTCTGCCCTCACATCAGCAAGCAATCTAAATTTTGACGATCCAAGAGTTGTCCAGGGTGTGGAAATATGGGTACTATGCATACTTCTGGTAGGAGTATAAATTGATAGCCATTTGGAAGATGATTTGAAAATACCTTTAAATCTAAATGTGCGGGATGCCTGGGTGGCTCAGCGGTTGAGCATCTGCCTTCAGCTTAGGGTATGATCCTGTGTCCGGGGACTGAGTCCTGCATCGGAGCCTGCTTCTCCCTCTGCCTGTGTCTCTGTCTCTCTATGTCTTTCATGAATAAATAAATAAAATCTTTTTTAAAAAATCGAAATATGTATAACCTTTTTTTCTTTTTGTTAAGTAGATTCCTTTTGCAGCATGGAGCCCAACTCAAGGTTTGAAGTCATAACCCTAAAATCAAGACCTGAGCTGAGATTAAGAGTCAGATGCTTACCCAACTAAGTCACTCAGGTACCCTCAAATGTATATAACCTTTGATTTAATCATTCCTCTTTCAGTTTGGAATCCTAGAGAAACACCCATGTGCACAGAGATGTTTACTGCAACTTTGTTTGCAAATGTGAAAATTAGAAACACCCTAAATGGTTATGTTGGAAAATGGTCCAATAAATACTATAAAATTTCATGGCCCAGTTGAAAACAATGAGATACTGACATGCACTAGTACGGAAAGATCTCCAGGAAATGTTAAGTGGAAAAATCCTGCAGAACAATACATATAGCATGCTACATAAAAAGACACATTTACAAAACAAAATGTGTATTTCCATAGGTACTTACATATGTGAATAAATGCATAAAAAGCAGTTAGTCAAAGACCAATCTGATACTAGTTGTTATCCCTGGGTAGCTATTGAGATTGAGTGATGTTACAGGAGATTTATTGTTTAAATATTAATAAGAACATATTAATTTGCATAGTTTAAAATTTAAAAATTCTAAAAACAAACAAATGGGAGACCTGTGCCTAGGTTCCCAGGACAGGCGTCAGCTCCAGGTTTTTGCCTAGAAGGCAAATCCCCAGAGTTTGGCATGAGCTCAGTGTGTAGGGAGGAATGTCCGCCCAGAGGATGTGATCACGCAGGATATAGTTGAGGATGGAGCGGGACAGCTGGTGTTCAAGAGGCCAGGAGCTCTTTCCCAAAGCTCTGCTCTTACCAGGGAGGGAACTTCCAACTGGACATAAAGAGACATTTTAATTTATTTATCAGGATACTTGAGAAATAGTTTCAAAAATTCTCATCTCCCATGGTAATCTGTAGAAAAGGGACTCCATGGTCAACTAGCTGGGGAAATGCTCCAGCTATTGTTGGTTTGCAACCCTCTAGGGAGCTTCATTGGTGAAATCTGAAACCAGCCACATATGGAGCTCCAGGAGAGAAAGAGAAGGAGGCAAGCCACCCCCGGCTGGTAGATGGCAGGTTTAATAAGCAAAGAGAATTTATGTTTGGGGCTAGTCTTTGTGGCAGCAAGACAAGCAGATCCCCACTTCTACCCACCACATCTTAAAAGTTTATGTAGAGAGAGGCGCTAAGTGGATTCATTCATGTGTATCATGCAGGTGTTCTCAACACCACATCACATCTCAAGGCTGTGTGCTTGGAGCAGCCTCTGGGAGCAGGACAGGCAAGGGGAACCCACTGTTCCAAAGACGGGGCCCAAGTGAGACATTCCCAGTACCTGGGTCTAGCTCAGAGGTTGTCTGGCAGTCGTGTTTTTGCATGACCTTTCTCAGCAACTGTAGACATTAGGATATCAGAGACTCAGCAGCCATAGATCAGACACCTGTGAGCTTAATGCTCCTCAAACTTATTTGACTATGGGACCACCTCACATTTTCTCTAGGAATAGCAACGAACATCCTGGAAACTTGCTTTAATTAATAATGTGCACTTCTTCCCCTCCCCTTCCCACAGTAATGTATATGGATAGGGCAGGTTAAAGAGGTTTGCACAGGTGCTTGGAGAGAGAAGGGAGGGACAACATGTTGGTGCTCTTAGATACTGGTCCTTTCCCTAGAACTCTGGACCAGTGTTTAAATCTCCTGAGGAAGCTGTGCCCACTGGGAGTTTAGATTCAAACTCAGGCCACTAAGGCACCCAGAGGAATGCAGGTAGGGTCCTGAGGCAGGTACCAACGCTCTCCAGAGGTGTTGGCAGCAGTGGTTGAGGGGATCCTTGGGCTGGGTGCTTTCCTGCGCTGGAGACAAAGACATAGGGATCCGGAGAAGAAGAACGTGAAACTCCTTTCCAGAAACATCTGAGTGAGCTGCAAAGACATATGGTGCTCTTCATGGCAAGAAGAGCAAGGACAATGAAATATGGACTGCTACCGTTAGTGTGAATCCACTGTACCCACTAAGTGGGGGAATTCTAGTTATTTTTTAAAAGGTTGTTGCAGGTCTTTCTGGAGAGCTTTTCTGCCCAACATGGTTGCTACTAGCCACGTGTGGTTATTGAACATGTGAAAAGTGGTTAGTCTGAATTGAGATGTGCTGTACGTGCAAAATATACACCGGATTTATTTTTATTTATTTATTTTTTAAAAAGATGTTATTTATTTATTCATGAGAGACACAGAGACACAGCAGAGGGAGAAGCAGGCTCCACGCAGGGAGCCCGACGTGGGGCTCAATCCCGGGACTCCAGGATCACACCCTGGGCCAAAGGCAGATGCTCAACCGCTGAGCCACCCGGGCATCCCCCTATACATTGGCTTTAAAATATCTTGTTACATAGCAGAATTAAAGTGTCTCATTAATAATTTTAAATTGGGTAAATGTTGAAATGATAACACTTTGAATATATTAGGTCAAATAGAGCATATTAAAATTGATGCTTCCTGTTCTTTCTTTTTTTAAAGGAAAGATTTATTTATTTATTTATTTATTTATTTATTTATTTATTTAGAGCAGGAGGGAGGTGTGGGGGTGGGGGTGGGGTGACCAGGAGGGGCAGAGGGTGAGGGAGAGGGAATCCCAAGCATACTCCATACTGAGCGCAGAGCCCAAAGTAGGGCTCTATCTCATAACCCTAAGATCATGAACTAATCCAAAAATCAAGATTTGGACGCTTAACAGACTGAGCCATCCAGGTGCCCTCCACCTGTTTGTTTTAATTTTTTTCAGTAGCTACTGGAAATTCAGTGGAAACCAACTAAAGACAAAACTGCCCTTTGGTTTGAAGAAAACAAGTTTTTGGGTCCAGACCTGAGGAAGACTCTGAGGCAAATGGAAGGTTAACCACTTCATATAAGAAAGTAGAAGGAAGGAAAAGTTACAGAATGGGACAGGGACAGGCGAGTATGGCCCTGGGCTGGGTCTCAGGGGAGGGGAAATGGAGGTAGGGTCAGGGGGAGGCCCAGGAACTACACAGCCTCCAGAGACCAGGGAGACAGATGGCTAAGGAAGGGCTCCCTGGGTCCCTGAGGCAGGGCTGGCAGTGAGTTTTGCCAGTGGTGGGATCTGTGGGTAAATTGTAAATGGGTTCCCATTCTGTGCCGTAGTACTCCTCTGCTGGCCCCACAGCCCGAGGACAGACTGTGTGGGGCTGGGGGAGTGGCGTCCACACTGGGGCAAAACAGGGCCAAGTGTAGACAGTGATGTGCCAAGCAATGGCCTGACAGCCAGAGGAGAGGAACAAGGTTTGAAAGGTCAGGCAACTGAGAGGACAGTGTGACCCCCAGAAATCCTTGGAGGTGTTTACAAGAGCCCTGGACTGCTGCTGGCAGAGACATGCAAGGCAGCTGAGCATTCCATTTGGTTTTCGAAAGGAAGGATGGCCCTAGGAGGCTGGCCAACACTAGGATGTTGTAGTGTCCTCAGGAGCACCAGGCAGTGGGTGTCAGGGAAGTCTGGTGGCCCTGCTGGCTGGAGAGGTGAGGCGGTGGAACAAAGCAGTGTTGAAATCCTCACTAGTGAGGGTGACAACACATGAGAGACTCCTAACTCTGGGAAACGAACAAGGGGTAGTGGAAAGGGAGGTGGGTGGGGGATTGGGGTGACTGGGTGATGGGCACTGAGGGGGGCACTTGGCGGGATGAGCACTGGGTGTTATGCTATATGTTGGCAAATTAAACTCCAATAAAAAAATTTAAAAAAAGAAAAAGAAAAAGAAAGATACTCTTAACTAGAGGTGATGGGGATTAAGGAGGGCACCTATGATGAATATCGGGTGATGTATGGAAGTGTCGAATCACTATACTGTACACCTGAAACTAATATTACATTGTATATTAACTAAAGGGAATTTAAATAAAAACTTTAGGAAAAAAAAAAAAGAAATCATCACTAGTGAATAACGTGTGAATGCGCTGTCAGCTGATCAGAGCCACATGGTGTGCTGTGAGTTCTGTGTGACCCTCCTGAGACCTCCACCCCCTTCTCGGGCTGCTTTATGTCTCAGGAGGCTGGCTGGTGACCTTTACACGTGCAAGCCTCCTTGGCCCCATGACTTGTGGCAGGCATGGCCAGTGGGGGCCCTGCAGAGTGTCAGAGGGCCAGAGGGAGTAAGGGAGAGGGATTGGGTTCCTGGGCCCTCCTTAAAGGACTGCCAAGTAGGCTGTCCCTCTACCTTGAGCTCCCTCCACCAGGTTCTCTCTCTCTCTCTCCCTCTCTGTCTCTCTGGCTTTCAGCATCTGCTCCTTCTCCTTATCCCTGCTGCCAGGGCTTCCCACGGTCACCAGCCCTGGGCTACTGCAGGTCCTATTGCTTCTAGTCTGCCCTTTGCTTCCTACAGAGACTCTGGCTGGTCTACAGGGCATACCATATGCCAACTTTTGTGCATTTAAGGCAGGATGCAGGGTGAAGATACATATTTGAATTTGCATAAAAAGACTAGATTTCACTTATATGCGAAATCTTAAAAACAAAACAAACAAAACCAGAAACAAAATCATAAAATACAGAGAACAAATCTGTGGTTGCCAGAGGGGTGGGGGGATGGGTGAAATAGGTGAAGGGGATTGGAAAGTACCAACTTTATATAAAAACCAGCAGGGATCCTTAGGTGACTCAGCGGTTTAGCACCGCCTTCAGCCCAGGGCGTGACCCTGGAGTCCCAGGCTCCCTGCATGGAGCCTGCTTCTCCCTCTGCCTGTGTCTTTGCCTCTCTCTTTCTGTGTCTCTCATGAATAAATAAATAAAATCTTAAAAAAAAAAAAGTAGCTTACCGTAAGGAGGGCAGTGGGAGGAAACGGTGAGCTAGTCCAGAGGTGGAGTAAGATTTCTCATCATGTCAATTTTTTATTATTTTGATTTTTGAACCATGTGAATTACTTATCCATTAGACAAAATTAAACTGGAAAGAATCTGCACTACCTTAAGTCTGAGGAATCTCCAAATCTTGAGTGGGAAAAGCCATGGCACCCAGGGAAGTGGTTTCTCTGACTTGGCTCCATGGAGCTGGGCCACAGCCAGCACCCACCTGCCTCTCTCCCTTCTCCTGTCCTTCTAGGGCTCCAGTCTCAGCCATCAGTGCCCTCGAGGTGGTGCCGCAGTTTGTCAACTGACCAGGAGAGATAACAAAACCAAATTACACCAGAAAGCCGGTCAGGAAAATGAGGAGACCCCGAAAAGCAGCATCTCTGAAAGGAGACAGCATCGGTGCTGCTCACTCCAACCTTGACAGGTGCTGCTCAGTCCATGGTTTTCGCCTATTGGAAACTTCCAAAAGGCCTAATAAGATCTGTTCCTTTGTCTGACTTGCCATGTGAAATGCCCCAGGCATGGGCCCTGAGCCCGAGGAGTGTTCACCCCCTTCCTTACGAGACTTACCTTCTACCTCCACCTATTTGATGTGTCCTCGGGGCCTCCCATGACCGTGACACAGACGCAGAGCTCAGGCCACACCTGGAGAGGCACCTCCCGCAGCCTCAGACTTCAGCCTCGCGTAAAGGGAACCTTGACATTTGCTGTTCCTCTGCTTTGTGGAATAATCAGGGAACTGACTTGAGAACAAAGCTCGCATTCACAAGGCTTAGTGCTCATTCCCTTATTAATCCTCCGAGTCACCATTATGAGGCAGGGAGAGGCCAAATGCTATTATAGCCTTTTAGCCAGAACAGAAGGGTAATGACCTGCCTTGTGTCATGTGTGAGTCATGAGCAGAGCACAGTCTAAACCCTGCTCTCTGGACCCGGGTGCAGCATCCCCTCCTGGCCCTCAGCAGCTGGAGCAGACAGCTCTGGAGGGTGCTCCTCCCTTCCTTCCTGGGGCTCCCTGCTTGCTAGGGGAAGGCAGCTGGAACGTGCACAAATAGGCCTAGTGGGGACCTGAGTAGTGTGACCTGAAGTTCAAAGTCAAAGATATTCCCCCATGGGTGCACCACTGGCCCCATGGCCCTCATTTGTCCCCATTTGGGGGTGGGGCACAGCTCCTGGCAGCATGGCCCAAAGTGAGCTGGTCTGAGACATTTAGGAAACACTGGACAAGTGACAGTCTGTGCTTCCCTGGGCCGTGGTGAGACATGACCTCGCTGTGGTAATGTCAGTCAGGGTCAGTTCAGCCATCAGGCCAAATCTGGGCTGAAACTGCCCCAGTTCTACTGGAGGCAGGTGGGAGTCACAGAAGCCTCCCTGAAGCCTTCCCTCTAGGCCTGCCAGGCAGAAGGAATCCACATCTGAGGTGAAGTCTGTGGAGAGAGCTGGACAGGAGGCAGGGCCTTCAAGAAAGGGGGCCAGAGAGCTAAGGCCCAAGTGCCTGAGGCTCGCAGTAGCTCTGGGTGCCAGGTTTATCCCGGTCTCTTCCATGCGTTACCCCTTTCCCGGTGCCAGGCTCTGGGACAGATCACTTTCAGGTGTTCTTACAGTTTCCACATGGCTGTCTGACACTCAGAGAGGTAAGCGGCCTATGTGTGCACAGCTGGGAAATGGTCGACCTGGAATTTAAATGCCTGCCTGGCTGGAGCAGCAGTGTTCCCAGTTCCCAGAACATGTCCCCACATTTGCCCCCAGATCTGAACAAGCTGTGGGGAGGAAGGAGGGAGGAACAAAGGGGATGGGCACAGAGGCAGAAGAGAGGAAATGGTGAGGTGGCAGCCAGGAAATCCTGCCTGTGTGCACAGAACACTGTCAGCACACGGACCGAGCTGTTTTAATGTCAAGGCCAGGATGCTGCCTGGAAGAATGGCAAAGGGAGAGGTGTTTGCTTCTGCAGTTGGCCTTTCAAATACTTTTTTCTTCACCAATTAGAGCCCTGGTAAACATCTGGATCTTCCTGAATTAAGCCTTTGACATTTAAGAAAATAATTTCAGGTAACAAAGCAAATACATTTCAGGCTTTGCAGCCAGAAGTCCCCTAACCTCTGAGATCCCACTTACTTGGTGCCTCCATTTAATGAACTCGCTGAAAGGAGCTCCAGAGATGAGTGGCCATTCTGAGAAAGTGCTGCTGAACAATGATGCAGGAGGAAGGCGGGTCCGGCTTCCTGCCAGTCACAAATCTGACAGTGACTACAGAGAAGGTACCTGGAGGACTGGCCTTGTTTGACCTTTCTGCATTCCCTGTGAGCTCCCTCCACACAGGGGCCATGGAAGTTTCTGGAACCGTGTCCACTCTGGGGTGTAAGAGTCCTATCCCTCCTCCAGAGTTCCATAGGAAAACTTGCCATGCAAGTTAAGCTGGAAATGCCCACCAATGGCAGTGACGGTTGTTCCCAGCTAGGCCACGCGGGGCACTCTGAGCAAGTTACTTAGTGTGTTTCTGTTTTCTCACCTGGGAAAGATGAGTGTTATAATAACATAACCTATTTCATGTGATTTTGATGGGAATACCGTGTGGGGAGATGTGCAGCGCCCTGTAAGTATGCTGTTATTACTTGTTCTGGCAAGCCTGTGGAGATCACGTGGTGCAGGGGGTGGGAGGATTTATTGCACACCTTCTATATGTCAGAGAGTTTCCATAAATGATCTCCTTCAGTGCCTCCCAATGATCCCTTAAGAAAGAGGTTATCACCAGAGTTTATAGATAAGGACTCAAATAAATGACTTTGCCTAAGGTCATGGAGTCTGGGGCCTAGGAGTCAGGGTTTGAACACACATCAGTCTGGCTCTAAGCTGAATGATGCCACATCTCCTCCCTGAAGCCCACCAGGCCTGACTTCTCATTCCTGACACTGGTTTAGGATGTTTGGTAATGAAACCGCACCCCTAGAGGCAGGAACTGGGAACCCAGGCCATGGTCACTCAACCCCCTCTGCTCATCCTGGATGGGCCTTTCGGTCATTCACAATCCCAGTTGGTGGGCCCCGGAGGGGAGTGGCCAGGAAGAGATGCCAAAGGAACAGAATAGTGAGAACTAGAAGATGAGCTGGGATCCTGGGGGCCACGAGGCAGCACCTGCCGGCAGGAACATTATGTTCTCCCTGGCTCTGGCTCACCTCCTTGGAGAGCAGGCCCCAGGCACAGTGATGGGCAAGAGGCAAGCACGTGGGGAAGCAGGAGGGTGACTGTGCCTCCAGCCCTGCAGCTGTGATCTCATTTAAACTCCAAGGTAACCCTGTGAGATGATGATTAGTGTGCATTTTATAGACTGGGCAACTCAAGCCCATTAAAGTTAAAAGAGTTGCTCAAAGTCACACTATAGAAACAGTGATGCTGTTCATACAATAGACGATATGTAATGTGCACCTGCGGAGGCTGGGCCCCTCCCATGGCTAGAGCTTAGTAATGCTCCAAGCCCCAGGGATAAGGAAATTGAGGCAGGGCTAGGATCCCAGGAGGACAAGGACTGGACAGCACAGGATAGAAGGAGACAGAAGAACTGAGGAAGTGGAGGGAGGGCACAAGGCTGTTAGGGAAACAGGGAATTCAGAGTCTCACTTCAGCTGGGCGGCTATAGCAGCATGTGAGAAGCCACTAGAGCCTTGAGCGGACCAGGCCAAACACACTGCCTCCTTGCAAAACATGAACATGGACCTATTTCCCAGCTTGCAAATGGCTGCCTTACTTTGTCCTTCCTCCAGGGGCTCAGAGGTAGGGAAGCTCAGGAAGGAGAGAGAAGCCATGGAGAAGTTTCCCTGACATGGGAGGAAGAGAGGAGGCAGCCTGGTACAAAGTCGATCAGATCAGACCATATCCAAGAGGGAACCTGCAAAGGTTGGCTCCAGTGATGAGGGCACACCTACCACATATAAGCAGGCCACAGGGATGGGGGTCCTCTTTCACAAGTGCCTACCTGGGCCTCCTTTCTGGTGCCCACAGCTAGGTCCCACCGTACGTCCCCTCAGGGCTCCTGTACTTCCGTCCAGCTCACATTTCTTAGACTAGCCAGTTCTGCTGGGAATCTCAACCCCTGTCAGCTGTGGGGGTCCTGCAGGTCCCAGTGGACTAGTCTCTTCCTCTCGGGTGCCTGGGTCATATCCCGAGGGAATCCTTATGATCAGTTTAGCTCTCATGACCTGTACACCTCATGCGTCAGTCACCAATGAGGGTGAAGCTTCTCCAGGTCACCCCTCAGCAGGCCAGTGTCTCCCCTGGGGATCATCCCGACATACTGGCGGGCATCCTGCTGACAAATCTGGTCATACCGCAGGAGCTGCTCAAGGCTCAGGGTGAGCACTCAAATCCACAGTCCAGGCAAATGGGGAGGCAGGTGGCTTCACTCATGTAGGATGGAGCTCAGGGATCCCTGCCAGGCCGCTGGTGGCTCCTCACTGGAGGACCCTTGGCCATGTAGAGAGGACTCTTGATGGTCATAGTTCTTCTGCTCATCCTTAGGTAGAGGTGATAAAAATGCCCCTAAGAGACTTCACATGAACAAAGTTATATTCTAAGGCTTTAAAAAGAAAGAGAAGGGGTGAAGAGGCTTGTGGGCAGCAGAGTTCTTGATTTATAATAGCCTTGACATTTGCTTACAATAGGAATGCCAATAATCAGGTCTCCTGAGTAGCTGAAAGAGATGAAAACAAACCACACCATGGCTGAGCACACCCTGAGGTTTGAGATCTGCTAGGCTCTTTCAGGATCACCTAATAGTGGCGGCACACCCCCCAACCTCAAGCAGAAGAGCAAGCCTGCGAAGAAGGTTCGACACCCCAACATGCTGAGTGGTCTCTGTAGCCCTAGGGCAGGCCGCCCAGCAGCCAGCAGTGACAGTACCATGCACACAGCACGGCCCTGTCTCCAGCTCTCCCTGAGAAGAGCTGCCTCCCCAGCCCCCAGGACTGGGCTGGACACAGGGCAGGTCCTCAGGAACACTTGCTAAGTCCATGGGCAGCCTTGTCACCAAGCCTACACCACCTGGGTGCACATGTTGAGGAAGGTCATCAAAAAGACAGGAGTGCCAGTTGACCCGTGAGCTGGGCCCAGGTGACCAGAGGCTCCTCAACCCCAGCCCTGTCCTTGCCGCAGGTTCCACTTGCCATTCCCACTGCTCCAAGGGAAAAGTCCTGCCTTGGTGATGAAGTGTTGAGAACCCCTGCATGGTATCCGGGTCTGAACCCACTTAAGGCCTCGCTATAAACTTTTAAGATGTTGTGGGCAGGTGCAGGGATCCATTCGTCTTGCTGCCGCCCAAGACAAGCCTCATATGTAAGTTCCCTTCACTATTAAACCTGCTGCCCATCAACGTGGAGTGGCCAGTCCCTTTCTTCCATCTCTCCCTGCCCTCCACACTCAGGGGCCAGCTCAGATTTCACCCAGGAAGCTCCCAGGAGGGTTGCAAACCAACAGCACATCCCAGGTACACCGTTTGCTGGCTGTATGACCTTCACGTCCTGTGCCTCGGTTTCCTCATGGGGTAATAATACTACTTGGCCCACAGGGTGGCTGTGAGGGTTGAGTGAGTTAATGTATGTGAAGCCCTGAGAATGGGTCCTGGTATGCTGAGTAAATGTGTCACCCTACCTTCTGGCAGAAGAAACTGCTTAAATATGAAGGTATAGGCTTCTCTGTCTTATTTCTATTCTGTCACTGGTGTCTGTGGTCTAAGCTTGGTCTGCCTGTCCAGGGTGGGCGAGTGTCCACAGTCTCCCCACCTTCAGCCCAGAGCTGAATTCACTGTCTTTGCCTGCTACCACCTTAGCTAAGCCAGAAGAGTTCCTGGCTGGCCATCCTCCTACCCCAAGATCCAGGCTCAGACACCACTCTACCTTCATTAACTGTGTGACATGGGGCAAGTTGTGGGACCTCTCTGTGCCTCAATTTCCTCCTCTAAAATGGAAGCACCGCCTTTTTTTTTTTTTTTAAGATTTTATTTATTTGTTTGACACAGGAGAGTGAGAGAGTACAAGCAGAGGGAGCAGGAGAGGGAGAAGCAGTTTCCCCACTGAGCAGGGAGCTGGGAGCGGGACTTGACCCCAGGACCCTGGGATCATGACCTGAGCCAAAGGCAGGCACTTACCTGACTGAGCCCCCCAGGTGCTCCAGAAGCACCACTTTAGAAAGGGTAGAGTGAGGGGCAGCCCCCGTGGCCCAGCGGTTTGGCTCCGCCTTCAGCCCAGGGCGTGATCCTGGAGACTCCGATCAGAGTCCCGCATCAGGCTCCCTGCATGGGGCCTGCTGCCTGTGTCTCTGCCTCTCTCTCTCTCTCTCTCTGGGTCTGTCATGAATAAATAAATAAAATCTTGAAAGAAAAAAAAACACACACACACACATAGAAAGGGTCGAGTGAGGTTTAGTTTAAGGTATCGAGTAAGTGTTACATAACAGTCTGCAACTTTTTGCCGATGGTATTATCATTGTCACCGAGTTATTGTAGCTAGTCCGCACCCAGCGGCTCCCTCTTGTTGCTGCGTACGTGTCTGGCATAGCCTAACACATATTCATCCATCAAATTTACCAAACATTTACTGAGTGGTGAGCATGTGCTACGCCCTGGGAACATAACGATGTGCAGTATATGAGGCACATCCAGTGGTTCTTTTATCCATTTCTTTAGAGTTCTAGTCTGGCTTCCTGATTGTCCACACTTGCTAGTATTGATGCTAGAGTAACATTTGTCACGAACGGGGCCCTTGCCATGTAATTCGCATACACATTATGCAATTAGATCCTTGCACAGTGCTAGGTGCTGAGTTTTGCTGCTTTTATTTCCAGCTAAGGAGCAAAGAGGCGTGGAGAAGTCAGATAACCTGCCCACCTTCCTGCAAGGAGGGGCTGCCAGCACCAGGAATCCAACAGAGCCCTGTCTCACTCCTAAGCTCTCCATCATGCTCTGGGAGTCCTGGGACACCTGGGAGACCTGGAGAGCCACCATCCCTGAGCACAGTAAGACCCTCCCTCATTCCATCCCTGAGAACCTGGAAACCTTCAGCAGTTTCTTGTCTCAGCACCAGAAAAACTTTCCAGCAACGCCAGGAGCGCTGGCAGTCGGCTCTTTTCATGGGCCTGCGTTGCATTCATGTTTTCTTTGGAGGTGCTTCACGGAAAATATTAGCCCATGAACTAAATCGCCATTCAGAGATGTGATCCAAAGAGGCACACGTGTTTCCAAAGATAGCCTCCAGGAATCCTTGTGAGTGAAAAATGGCTCACAGAGGTCGAGGTTCCAGGTCCAGGTTTTGGGACAGTGCAACACCGTGTCTGTACTTGAGCCCACCTATGGCTGTTCTGGTAGCAGGTCATCTGGGAGAGTCTCACGGCAAACAAAGGCAGAAGATACTGCTTTTCTGATTTTAGATCTGCCCAGGCACAGAGAAAGAGCATGAGTAGGGGGTGGGAGGGGGAGGGATCAGGAACCAGCATTTCTACATCTCCCAGCGAGGAGAGGCCCCTGCTCTCCTGCATTTGAAAATGCACTTGCCTTTGTCACCTAAATCCCTTCCCATTCCTTCCTTCTCCCTGTCAGCCTACCTGCAGGGCCGTGGCCCGAGTAGTGCGAGGCTCCACGGCGGACACAGTCCAGTGCAGGAGCTTATAGCCGTAGCTTTCTTTTCATCCTTTGCACATTGGACTATGTCAGGGTTAATTTTGCAAAATTTAACCAAAGCGTTAAAAACCATCTACGCTTTAGCTGAGCAATGCCAATTTCAGACATTTAGTTTAAGGAAATAATTGAACACATGAAACAATTTAGCTACACGAAGGTTCAGACAATTTTGTTTGTTTTTGGTTTTGTTTTTTTACTTTCTATTTGTTTTTAATAGTAGCAAAGGGTTGGAAACAAACCAGATGACCAAAAGATGGGTGTTTTACACAGTGGAATGATTTGTGGCCATTAAAATGATTTTGTGAAAGTATCTTTCTTGGAAGAGGAGTTCTAATATGTTATTAGGGGAAAGGAGTTATAAAATATGCTGTGATCATATATACATTAGGATCCCGTTTGTGTGCATGTGTATGTACACACACCCACACCCACCTCTCTGCATATCAGAGGCTATACATGACTCAGTGTTTGGTTTTCATTATCTTGACAAGGCCTGTGCCAGGGCTTCTTGTTCACCTCTGGAAGAGGGAACCATCACTTCCAAGGGATCTAAAAGGGGCTGTTCATAAGGTGTGTGTTAGGAGGCTATTGGGAGTGGTGATAGCTTATCCCCCTAAGATGCTTTCATCCGACTGGAAGCAGTGCACCTGGTATGATACCCCTGGATTCTCTCCATCCCTCCAACTCCCCATCCTTGTCACCCTCCCTGGGTGGGGCTTAATCTGATTGGGAGTTCGGAGGGAGAAACTGGACAGGAATAACCCAGAACCTCTTGGGACTGTCTACTCTCCTATGTTGTAGATCCCACAGGGTACATGTCTTGGTCCATTTTTGCCAGGACTGGGTGAGTTAGATGCCTAATTCTGGGATTCAGAATGTAGAAGGACATGCAGCCTCTCTCTCCTACATCAGCTTTATCCTAACAAGTGACTTTCTGGTCTCCATCTGCCTTACTATTCCTTTGTTTAATTTCTCAATGAGGATGGGACTTAAGCAAGGATGTGTGAGAGAGGATAATATTCACAGCACCCACTCAAACATGTCAACATTCACGGTCCTCTTTTGGAAGCAAGAGAGTGGAACCAACTCCTTTTGTTCAAGAGTAGGGAAGCTAAGATGTCTGATGGGTAGGGGCTTATCCCTGGGTGGGGGGGTGGAAGGCAGCTGGGACTGGATACCAGAAGGATTTGGACTATAAGCTCCAAGAGCATATGGACCCACGTGGGGAGGGCTGTATATGGGACCCAGGGACCCCAAGTCTGGAGTGGCCTTGACAGTGTGGTACTGGAGGAATTCAGGTCATTGTCTGCCTTGAGCAAGAAGTGAGGACACTGAGAGGCCCTGCTCAGCACCTCCATGTGGCCACAGCAGTGCAGCGTTCCCCATACATGGTGTGGTCACTAGGGTGGAGCAATTGCTGTAGTGGAATAGTAGGGGTCACTTGAGAATGCAAATCAAACCATCTCTGTGTAAACCAGCATCTGTTCCTGGGCCATGCAGGGATCTGCGGGGTGCCCCAGGAGGGAGATGCGGTTCTTCTGCTAATCTAAGACCTGCTCCTCAAACCTGCCTCTGTCTGCAGGTACTTCCTTGGTGACCCTATGACTTTATTTATTTATTATTTATTTTTTTTATGGTGAAAAATTTTATATTTAGATTTATAGCCCGCTGAACTCAGTTTAGATGATCCCAATTTTGTTGGCAACATCCAAAGCAGCATAGTCAGGAGCCAGTTGAACATATGCTTTCTTCTTCCCATCAGGCCTGATCAAAGTGTTGACCTTGGCCACATCAATCATAGAGCTTCTTTACAGCCTGTTTGATCTGGTGCTTATTGGCCTTGACATCTACAGTGAACACAAGTGTATTGTTGTCCTCTATTTTCATGGCTGACTCGGTAGTCAGGAGGAACTTGATAATGGCATAGTGATCAAGCTTGTTTCTTCTGGGGGCACTTTTTCGAGGATATTTGGGCTGCCTTCAGAGAGGCAGGGTCTTGGGTCTTAGGAATGTAGGTGATGAACAGATCTTCTTTTTTTTGGTGACTGAGCACGCCTTTCAGCCCCGCTTTCTTAGCTTTCAAAGCCTTTGCTTTGGCTTCAGCTTTGGGAAGGGCAGGGGCTTCTGTCTTGGCCTTCAGGGCCATCTTCGTGAAAGGGACCCTATGACTTTAAATACTAACACTTTGCTTTTGAAACGTAAATTGGTGTCTCTAGCCCCAGCTTTTCCTCCAAACCCAGACTGGCCTCCTTGATACATCATGTGGGTATTTACTATCTCAAACTTAAAGTTTTATTTATTTATTTATTTATTTATAAAATATTTTATTTATTTATTAATGAGAGACATACAGAGAGAGGCAGAGACACAGGCAGAGGGAGAAGCAGGCTCCATCCATGCAGGGAGCCCGATGTGGGACTTGATCCCGGGACTCAGGGGTCACACCCTGAGCCAAAGGCAGGCGCTAAACCACTGAGCCACCCAGGGATCCCTCAAACCTAAAGTTTTAAAGCCAACATCTGATCTGTCTTCCCACCTGGCCCTCCTGCAGTCTCCCCATTTCTCTGTTCTCTGGATGCCTCGGGGCAATCTGGAGTCACCTTGTCCCTCTATTCCATTTTGCATCTCCACTAGGAAACTCCTTTAGTTCTATCATCAGATACATCAAGAAACCACCTCTCCTCACCACCACCCACATCCTCCTGGTCCAAATAACCATTGTCTCTCACTTGGATTGTTGTAATAGTCGCATAACATGCACTATTACATAACAGCTCCTACCTGTGCCTGTCTGCAGTTTATTCTCAATGTTAAATCTTTTTTGCCTTACTGCCCTGCTCATATCCTCCAGTGGTATCCCATCTCACTCAGAAAACAGCCCCATCCCTTCACCGCCCCAAGGCCCTGCACAGTCCAGCTCCAGGATCTATCTCGCCTTCCACACCCCATTCACACTGACACACTACCTCTTCCAGGCACACTGACTGCCTCTGTTCTCAAGACTTGCCAGGCATGCTTCTGCCCCAGGGCTTTTGCGCGTGCTGTTTCCTCTGCTGGAACACTCTTCCCCATCCTCTCCAGGTGGCTCAGTCCTTTGTCTCCCTCAGGGTGTTGCTTTCAGGCTTTCTCTGATCGCCTCATTGAGATTTTAGGCCTGCCTGGCACTCCCAAAGCCCTTCCCCTGCTGAGATATTTCCATTGTGCTCATCTCCAGCTGTCATACTATTTTTCTTATTCATTTGTTTATTGTCTGTCTTCCCTGACCAGAATGTCAGTTGGGCAAGGGCAGAGCTTTTTGTTCTCTATCACTGCTGTTTCCCCAGCACCCGGAAGAGTGCCTGGCAAGTAATAAGCATTCAGTAACTGTTCGTTGAATGATTGAATGGATTAAAAGATGGGTGACTGATAGTTTTAATTTAATTTGGAAAAATAAAAGAAGTATGACCCACTGTGCACAAAAGGGTCACAGAGAAGTTCACACCAGGTACACACAGGAAAAAAATTAAGCTGCACTGACACTAAAATGTTATAGTGGTTTTCCCTGAAGGAAGGGGCTACAGATGGACATTCTCTCTCTCTCTGTTTTTATTGATCCATTATTTTTAATTAATCTACCGTATATTGTTTGTGTAAAGAAGTTAAAATAGAGGAGTAATTGTGTTTTTTTAAACTGGTGCTTATGGGGTGCCTGGGTGGCTCAGTTGGTTAAGCGTCTGCCTTTGGCTGGGGTCATGGTCTCAGGGTCCTGGGATTGAGCCCCACATTGGGCTCCCTGCTTAGTGGGGAGGCTGCTCCTCCCTCTCCCTCTGCCCTTCCCCTTGCTTGTGCTCTCTCTGTCAAATAAATAAATACAATCATAAATAAATAAATAAATAAACAAGCAAGCAAACAAATAAATAAAATAAACTGGTGCTTACTATCAATTATAAGATGTCCAGAGGTGAGGATTGTCTGCAGACATATGGGCATTTCTAAATCCCCCTAATAGAGACTTTCCATAGTCTAAGATGCTCCACCTCTGGTGGGACTGCTAGCTCTCTACTCATTAGGTGTTCTTTATGCATAGCAACTGAAATAGCTTCTGGCTATACCTGAGAAAGGCTGGTGCATCAGTAGATCTGCTGTCATCGAGAGAGGAAGTCACGCACTCGCACAACCAAGGGCCACAGTGCTTGGTATGCCAGCAAGTGGGGCCCCTTGAGTAAACAATGGTAAATTCACTGAGCTCTGTGGCTGCCAGAGCATTTCCACCTGAATCCTGTTACTGGAACCTTGCAAAGACTTCATATGTTACCTGTCATTCCCTTCCCCATGGAGGCTCGGGGAGGTTAAGCACTTTGTCCAGGATCCCACAACTGGCTTCCCCACAAACAGCCAGGCAGTAACAAGGAGTTAGTCAGAAGCTTTTTCTTTTTTATTTTCTTTAATTTTTTTTTATTTGAGTTCAATTTGCCAACATATAGCATAATACCCAGTGCTCATCCTGCCAAGTGTCCTCCTCAGTGCCCATCACCCAGTCACCCCAAACCCCCTTCCACTACCCCTTGTTCATTTCCCAGAGTTAGGTGTCTCTCATGTTTTGTCACCCTCACTGATATTTTCACTCATTTTCTCTCCTTTCCCTTTATTATCTTTCACTAAGTTTTATATTCCCCAAATGAATGAGACCATATAATGTTTGTCCTTTTCCGATTGACTTACTTCACTCAGCATAATACCCTCCAGTTCCATCCACGTCAAAGCAAATGGTGGGTATTTGTCATTTCTAATGGCTGAGGAATATTCCATTGTATACATAGACCACATCTTCTTTATCCATTCATCTTTCGATGGACACCGAGGCTCCTTCCACAGTTTGGCTATTGTGGACATTGCTGCTAGAAACATTGGGGAGCAGGTGTCCTGGCATTTCACTGCATCTGTATCTTTGGGGTAAATCCCCAACAGTGCAATTGCTGGGTCATAGGGCAGGTCTATTTTTAACCCTTTGAGGAACCTCCACACAGTTTTCCAGAGTGGCTGCACCAGGTCACATTCCCACCGACAGTGCAAGAGGGTTCCCCTTTCTCCGCATCCTCTCCAACATTTGTTGTTTCCTGTCTTGTTAATTTTCTCCATTCTCACTGGTGTGAGGTGGTATCTCATTGTGGTTTTGATTTGTATTTCCCTGATGGCCAGTGATGCAGAGCATTTTCTCATGTGCTTGTTGGCCATGTCTATGTCTTTCTTTGGGAAATTTCTGTCTTTTGCCCATTTCATGATTGGATTGTTTGTTTCTTTGCTGTTGAGTTCAATAAGTTCCATATAGATCTTGGATACTAGCCCTTGATCTGATATGTCATTTACAAACATCTTCTCCCATTCTGTAGGTTGTCTTTTAGTTTTGTTGACTGTTTCTTTTGCTGTGCAGAAGCTTTTTTATCTTGATGAAGACTTGTTCTATGAGGCCAGCATCACCTTAATTCCAAAACCAGACAAAGACCCCACCAAAAAGGAGAATTATAGACCAATATCCCTGATGAACACAGATGCAAAAATTGTCAACAAGATACTAGGCAATAGGATCCAACAATACATTAAGATTATTCACCAGGACCAAGTGGGATTTTTCCCCTGGATGCAAGGCTGGTTCAACACTCATAAAGCTATCAATGTGATTGATCATATCAGCAAGAGAAAAAACAAGAACCATATGATCCTCTCAATAGATGCAGAGAAAGCATTTGACACAATATAGCATCCATTCCTGATCAAAACTCTTCAGGGTGTAGGGATAGAGGGAACATTCCTCAGCATCTTAAAAGCCATCTACGAAAAGCCCACAGCAAATATCCTTCTCAATGTAGAAACACTGGGAGCCTTTCTCCTAAGATCAGGAAGACAACAGGGATGCCCACTCTCACCACTGCTTTTCAACATAGTACTAGAAGTCCTAGCGTCAGCAATCAGGCAACAAAAAGAAATAAAAGGCATTCAAATTGGCAAAGAAGAAGTCAAACTCTCCCTCTTCGCCCATGACATGATACTCTACATAGAAAACCCAAAAGACTCTACCCGAAGATTGCTAGAACTCATACAGCAATTTGGTAGCGTGGCAGGATACAAAATCAATGCCCAGAAGTCAGTGGCATTTCTATACACTAACAATGAGACTGAAGAAAGAGAAATTAAGGAGTCAATCCCATTTACAATCGCACCCAAAAGCATAAGATACCTAGGAATAAACCTAACTAAAGAGGTAAAGGATCTATACCCTAAAAACTACAGAACACTTCTGAAAGAAATTGAGGAAGACACAAAGAGATGGAAAAATAGTCCATGCTCATGGATTGGCAGAATTAATATTGTAAAAATGTCAATGTTACCCAGGGCAATTTACACGTTTAATGCAATCCCTATCAAAATACCATGGACTTTCTTCAGAGAGTTAGAACAAATTATTTTAAGATTTGTGTGGAATCAGAAAAGACCCCGAATAGCCAGGGGAATTTTACAAAAGAAAGCCATATCTGGGGGCATCACAATGCCAGATTTCAGGTTGTACTACAAAGCTGTGGTCATCAAGACAGTGTGGTCCTGGCACAAAAACAGACACATAGATCAATGGAACAGAACAGAGAACCCAGAAGTGGACCCTGAACTTTATGGTCAACTAATATTCGATAAAGGAGGAAAGACTATCCACTGGAAAAAAGACAGTCCCTTCAATAAATGGTGCTGGGAAAATTGGACATCCACATGCAGAAGAATGAAACTGGACCACTCTCTTGCACCAGACACAAAGATAAACTCAAAATGGATGAAAGGTCTAAATGTGAGACAAGATTCCATCAAAATCCTACAGGAGAACACAGGCAACACCCTTTTTGAACTTGGCCACAGCAACTTCTTGCAAGATACATCCATGAAGGCAAGAGAAACAAAAGCAAAAATGAATTATTGGAAAGTCAGAAGCCTTTCCAAAGGAGAGTAGCGTCTGGGATGGGTTGAGGGCACGTGAGTCCTTGGAGTGCTTAGAGCAAACTGCGTGAGGCACTGCAAATCAGAGTCTGTCTAGCAAAGGAGATGCAATGCCTCTCATATCTCAGCAGTATGGGAGTGCCTCCTGGGGGAAATAAAGACCTTAATAAATGCTTGGGGTGGAGTGCAAGGTCTTGAAGGGAAAGCTGTTCTGCCACATGAAAACAATGTGAGAACTACTTTTTAGCCTCCAGGAGAATCTGAGAGACGACAGAGGAGAGATGAGGAAGGAGGTACGGGGGAAGGGGGAAGAGAGAGAGGGCTGGGAGGGAGTGGGGAATGTCAGGGTGGGGCTGCCAGAGGCTGAAGGGTCAGAGATGCTCATCTGTTGGTTTGAAGTTGTGTTGCTGCTGTGGCTCAACCTGCTCATCTCCCCTCTCAGCCCTTTCGTTCCTGAAATAGTCGCCAAATTCTGCTCTGCTCTCAAATATTTTGTTGAGAAGGATTTTTTTTTTTTTTGAGAAGGATTCTTGATACATGCGACAAAAGCCATGCAGGTAACGGCACATAATAGGGACCACACACATGGAAGCAGGAGCCAGGCTGGGGTGGGGGAGGGCAAGAGGGGACACAGGGGGACATGAGCTCCTTAAGGGTGTACAGAAGTCTAGAGGGTGCTTTAGGTTTCTAACGGTCACAAATCTTATGGCTCAAGTCAACACTACCTGGATCTCTATGAGGTGGAGAGAGGTCCAGGGAGGCTAATATCTACTTACATCCATAAGGAAAGTATAAGGGTTGGCATTTAGTGTGACTTTATTTTTCCCACTAATCGAGTTCCCTTGCTTGAGTCAAAAAGCTAGAATCAATAAGTGCAAAGAACAACAAACTTGTTCGTTGCCCCATTTCCTGCCTTCCTTGGGATCAAGGCTTAATGGATCCCTTTCTTTTATAGACAATGCCACAGGATGAGTCATATAGAAACTCTAATCTTTTTTCACTGGAGCAGATTTTCATATATCAAAGAACTTGAAGAATGGAGAACAAATAGGTAGTGTGTGGGTTTATCAATCATCTGTGAGTTTAGTCAGCATAGATCAGTTTTCCCATTTGCTCCGTTTGTTCCCACAGGCTGACAGCTGCCAGCACTGGATGTAAGCTGGGATTTACCACTGTAATGCTTTTCTTTCCTCTTCCCAGGGGTGGGTTTGGGCATGAGGTCATACAGAGCTCTGATCATATCAGAAGGAATTAAAGGTTCAGGGTCACAACAGGGGGCATTCTCAGGCTGCAGGCACAGAGGTGACCTCCTCTCTCCTCTCACTTTGCCCTCTCCTTGTCCCACTCTAAGGAGCATGCTCTGAGGGCCTGTGCTCAGGACAGTCAAGATCTCTACTTCAAGAGGAGCTCTGGGACCATAATGGGGACAATTGTGACACAGCTTTGTGCCTTACATCATGATTTGATGACCACCCTACAACAACTGCCAATCAGCAAGGAGTTCCTCGCTGTCCCTCAGTGCCAGGGCTGTGAGGGTTGCCACATCAGAGAGGCGTGGGGCTTGGCCCAGATCAGCGAGGGAATGACAAGAGTCAGGAGTTGGATGCAGATTTGTGGTTAGTGTAAGGGCCTTTCACGTTTTGTTTTCTCTGGTTTATTATCAGGATCTTGGCTCCACGGATGCTCCAAAGGCTCCCTTTACCTCTCCGTCCAGCTCTCCGCAACACCCCCCCCCCGCCCCGCCCTGCTCAGGGCCCAGGCGGCTTCCCAGAGACCTGCTAGCCGGCCGCGTTCGGAGCCCAAGCCCTGCTCCCGGGCCCCAGGCCTCAGCGTTCCTCCTCTCCTCCCTCCAGATACTGTCTGCTTTCCACTGTGGCTGGTCTCTGGGGGCCTTGTCATCCCCAGGGCTGCTTCCTTAACCCTGCAGCATCCCTGCCCTCACCGATGTACCCTTTCCTTACATTGTTCTTCATGACACTGTTTTGAGGGTAACTCCTGGTCCTGTTGGGCCCCTGGTGTGTCACTTGGATAAAACAGAGCTGACCCCTTCGGTGGCCCCCAGGATGCTGCCGAGGAATCTGAGTCCCCAAAGCAACCACTACCTACCTACGGGGCCATGAAGGTGCTTCTCTGCTTTGCTAGGGTGCCCGCCAGCTCTGGGCCACCCCTTCAGCGCAGCCTGCAGGGGCTTGTAGCCTGGGTCCTTCCCTCCTATGTATACGGGTGCCAGCAGGCCTTGCCTCCTGAGCTCTGGGGTGTCCACAGTCCCAACAACAGCAGCTCTTCCAGGCCTGGGGTTCCTTTCACCACTGACTTTGCTGACCCGGAAAGAGGTTTCTGGAGGTTGCCGGTGGGCCTGGTCCTTGCTATAGCAACCTCAGTGTGAGCGCTCCTACCGCAGCTGCCCTGCCACCTTCACTCCCCAAGCAGGGGCCTCAGGGCCAATCGGCCTTGTCCATCAATCACCAGGCACCAGGGAACACTGGGCTTTGCAACCCCCGCCGCCCTCTAGGGGACTTAGGAACTTGCTCCCCTGTGCAGAATGCCCTGATGCAGTCACTTGTACCTGACTGTAGCAGGGACAGGAGGGCTCTCGGTGTGTTCCATACATGCATACTTTGTAAACGGAGGCAGCAGAGCCCGGGGGGGTGGGGGCGGAAGAGGGTGGCCCTGAGCAGGTGAAAAGCCTCTCTCTCAGGGTCCTATTCCCTCTCCCGTGGGCCAGGAGCCTACAGCGTCTCCAGGTGGGACACTCGGGGCTGAAGACCCTGCAAGCTGGCCCCGCCCCCCGCCCATGATGCCATCCCAGCCGGTCCAGCAAGGGATGGCCTTAGGGCAGGTGCCCAGAGTGGAGGACTTCCTCCAAGCGGGAGCGCCCCGACCAGCCCATGCGTATCTCCCACTCTCCCTCAAAGCTGCACTTCTC
Organism: Vulpes vulpes; assembly: GCF_048418805.1. Taxonomy (NCBI): domain Eukaryota; kingdom Metazoa; phylum Chordata; class Mammalia; order Carnivora; family Canidae; genus Vulpes; species Vulpes vulpes. The sequence goes on along the minus strand of NC_132790.1, from coordinate 53,786,699 downwards.
AGAGCAAATCCACAAACTGGCATGGGAGCCTGTCTGTCTCCAGTGGTTTTGATTCCCATCAATCAGTCTCCTTTATTCATTAGTAACAATTTTTAAAAAGTGTTTGAGTGTCCATTCAGGCATTTATTCCTTTAGCCTCGAACCGCTCACTATGCTGAGGTGCGTGGGAGAGGCCATGGGGCAGAGCTGAGGAGCAGGAGGGTCCCTGCCCCAAACCTACAGGCCAGTGGAGGGCGCTGAGCTGGGCTACGGGAGTCGGGAGGGGCCCGATGGTCTCTGTGTCCCAGCCCGGCTGCCTGCCCTGACCTCCCCTCGCCCGTGTGTCGGACCTCGCCCATCTCCATTCCTGTTCCCTCTCCCTTTCTTCTGTCCTCCAGTGAGAGTCTGTCTGCTGGTTCAGTGTCCCCCCCAGACACACACAGCCTGTCCCTCCTCTGGCTCCCTCCTCCCACCCCACCCTCGTCCTTCCCTTGCATCAGCCGGGCCCTGCCAACCACCCCAGCTGGAGGCAGGGAGGAAGCAGCTCTCACCACAAGACAAGGGACAGAACTCGGTGATGGGCCAGAATCATGTCAGATGTTTCCCAGGGAAGGGAAGAGGCCACCGATGATAATAAAACGGTGCTTGCTGCCATGACAACTGCAATCATTCAGCCACGACACCAACAGTTTAGGGGCAACAAAATCAATCAAACGTTTATTTCCCCAGCACAAGCCGCACCACCAAGGAGGTGGAAGCCAAGAAGGAGATGCCTTGGGTCCTCCACCTGTCACCTGCCCAAGAACTGGGGTGGGGGGGGGTGAGGGCTGGCCCTCCTTTCTCTGATCTATCATCAGTTGTGACAACATTTTCAGCAGTGCCCTGCGTCTAACTCTTTGCCCGTGTCAACCGGGTTGACTACAGTGGTTGGGAGTCTACAGGGAGCCCAGGTGAGGAGGCCCAGTCCTAGGCTGGGGTGAGTGGCCCTGTCTCTAGCCACAGCCTGCAGGGCTGGATGGCTCAGTGCAAATCATATTTGTGGACAGGAGGGTCGGGGGGGCAGAGCCCCTCAGAACACAACAGGTAAGAGCATCCTTGTTAAGAACAAAGCCTAAAACCAAGATGGGAAATTAAAAATGATTAGCAGAGCCGTGTTCTTGCTGTAGCCCAAACCATGCAGAATTATCAGGTCCAGCTAAGAAAAGGCCATGAGGGGTTCATCTCCATTTCTGTCCTGGGTAGTTTATGACTGTGGACATGAATGTTCTGTAATGGATCTCCTGAAGCTGCACCGTGAGCTAAGCCAGCCACAGAGCCACACATAGGGTATTCCCGAGGGAGTGGTGACTTCGACCTCTAGGGAAGGTGCACCTGCTCTGAGAGAGTGTGGGGCACAGGAGGGCCCTGGCTGTTTGATCTCCCATTTATTCTGCATCATTAGGATGACAAACAAGGCTGAATAGAGGTGTGAATCAGCACTCTCTTCCTACCATAGTCCTCCACCCCACCCCCAGGCATCACATGACTTACAAGGGTCTCTGCACTTAAAAATACTGCCAAGTGCCAGAAATCTCAAACCGCGCGAGGTATTGACAGAAACATGGTATCATGGCCTGGTGCGTGTGACCGTCATAAGGAAGCTCCTGTAGGAGAATTCACCTGTGCTGGGGCATCTGGGAGCGGGGAGGAGGTGGCCGGAGATCATGCCGCCACTGCCCATCCCATTAAATGTGATGAGTGGTTCAGAGCCAGACGGGCATCTGTGAATCCCACTTCCCTGTTGGCTACAGGGAGCTTGATTTGTGTGTAGATCAATGAAAAGCTACTTATCCCTACTGGAAATTTCCTTCTAATTCACTGGCATTGTTCAATAGGGAGAGGTGAAACAAAGGCTGAATTCACTCACAGACAGGAGCTTCAAAGTCAAAACATCAAGGAAACAGCTCAAAACTTCAAAAAACAGCTCTGACCTAAGTTCTCCAACATCTCATATTTTCAAAAATCACAAGAAAGAGATGAGCAATCCAAAAAGAGCAAATTCCCTTTAAATTCTGTTTAAATGCCTCAAAGCAAAAATTCGAGGGTTCAGACTCTTCTCCCACTGCTGTCAGCCAGGTCTTGACAGACAAGGCCCTCATATTCTCCCCTCTTACTTTTGCATCTTGTAGGGAAAGTCTACTTTCCAAACTGGTGGGGTCTGACACGAATCAAGTTGACAGTTGCCATCGCATGCTTATTGCTTCAGAATAAAAGAAGTTGAAGGTTTACATCCAAATGTCTCATTGATTTACCACATCACCACATGGATCTACAAACAAATAAAGACTGACTTTGAAACAAATGCCATTGCAAAAAAAGTTTGGCAGATTCTTAAAAAATTACACGTACATTCACCATATGTTCCAGCCATTCCACTACTAGGTATTTACCCAGGAAAAAAAGAAAACATGTCCATACAAAAACGTGAATGTGCAATAGCAGTTTTATTTGTAATAGCTAAAACCTGAAAGCAATCCAAATGCTCATCAATAATGAACAAAGATGGCATAAACAAAATAACCAGATTATGATATATTCAATGTAGTGGAATACTACTTAGCAGTGAAAAAGGAGAAACTCGTGATACAAACAACTATGTGGATGAATCAAAATAATTCTGCTGAGTGAAAGAAGCCAGACTAAAAGGGATTTCTATAAAACTTTTAAAAATGCAAGCTAATCTGGGGTGACTAAAAGCAGATCGGTGTTTGCCTTGATGGGAAGGGTCCAGGGAATGAGAGGATGGAAAAGGAATTTGAAGAAATTTTGAGGGGTGACAAATATGTTCACTATCTTGAATGTGATGATGGTTTTACATGTATGTAAAAATATCAAGATTTGTCCACTGTACATGTTAAATGTATGCAGTTTATTTTTTTACAATATTTTATTTATCTATTTATCTATCTATCATGAGACACACACACACACACACACACACACAGAGAGGGAGAGAGAGAGAGAGAGGCAGAGACACAGGCAAAGGGAGAAGCAGGCTCCCTGCAGGGAGCCCGATGTGGGACTTGATCCCAGGACCCTGGGATCATGATCTGAGTGGAAGGCAGATGCTCAACCACTGAGCCACCCAGGCACCCCTGTATGCAGTTTATTATGTCAATGATGCCCCAATAAAGCAGTTTTCTTTCTTTTTTTTTTTTTTTTTTTTTTGTAAAAGCTGTTTTCTTAAGAAAGAAACCATGATATGTACATATCAGGGACTACTTAAACAACTAGAAAACCAGAGAAAATATATAAAACAATAATTTCCAACATTGGACAAGAGTCAAGGCAGGATTGTGATCTCTGAAATCTGGGGGATAGACACAGTGAATGAATCCTACAATAGTACCAGCTCATTCCCTCAAGACCCCAAATGAAGACTGGTGGTCTCAAAGAGTGAGAAGACAGGAGCTCTGAGTTCTGGAAGGTCAAAGCAGCTCAACTTTGCAGGGCAGAGTGTCACAGAGAAGCATCTCTACATACAGAGACAACTCCAGAGATTGTCACATAAAAACCTCCAGTCTTCAATTTCTGATCGGTGGCTGCATATGAAGAAATTCCTCCAGGCACGGTTAGCAACCACCTGACAATCTCAGACAGGACATTTCCTGGAGTGCTTACGGGACTAGGAATGACTGGTATTCTCACAGGCTGAAGTGGAGACCTTGTAATTTGTGGGTAGCATCCTGAGAAGGGTATTGCCTCAGGGCACCTAGGTGGTTCAGTCAGTTAAGAAGGGCTAGATCCTAAGACCTTTCTGCTCAGTGAGAAGCCTGTTTCTTCCTCCCTGCTCCCTACTCCACCCTTGTGCTCCCTCTCAAATAAATAAATAAAACTTAAATAAAAAAAAGAAGGGTATTGCTTTAATTATAGGCTAAATGAGTTAAGGATCTAGCACAAACTTTGCAAGTGTTTGAGTGAGAGAGTCTGTGCTGTGTGAATGGAGGCTTTGGCCCTTGGATTCCTCATGAGAACATTTATGGGGATCCTTGCTCAAATAAAGACAGCCAGAAAGAAAGTAGCAAGCTCAATGCAGTTTGTTAAGGTGAAAATACACTCCCAAGGTGGGAGAACAGGCAGGTTCAGGGAGGTGGGACTGGCCCCTGGGTTGTGTTGGGATTTGATATCATTGTGTCTCTCTGGGGCTGGGAGGACCTGAGACATAGAGTGGGTGCTCTCTAATGGAGGCTACTTCTGCCATTTGGGACACCCCTCCCACAGGTGGGAAGGCAGTTTTTGACTCTAGGAGATTTGTACTGGAAAGGTCATGGCAGCCTTTCTCCATCAAGTGGGGCTGTACCCGCATTCCAAATGCATTATAATGAGTCTCGGGGTTACCCTGGGATGGGAGGTGGAAGAGGAGAGCACATGCTCTGCACCTGTGGATCTTGATCTGTCTGGCTCAAGGACTTACAAGTTACAAAGTCAGGATGCCGTGTCCCCAGGCTTTTTTTTTTTTTTAAGATTTTTATTTATTTATTTGACAGAAGAAAGAGAGAGAGACCTAAGCTGAAGGTAGACACTTAACAGATGGAGCCACCCAGGTGCCCTGCCTCCAGACTTTTAATGTGTAATTTATTTATTGCTGTCCTGGCCTCCAGCTCATGTCTCTATCATTCCCCCATCATACACCTGTGACTTTATCTGCCTTGGGGCATTCCTTCCACTACTTAAGTCTAGCTTCTATCTAACAAAAGCAGGCCCGGAAAGGATCAAACTGTTTCCAAGTAACTGTGTGCCAAAACACAGTCCAACATTCTTTCAAGGAATAAAACAAAACTCAACACCAAACACTGTAAAATTTCCATTACCTGGCATCCAATAGGAAATTAACAGGCATATATGTAGGAAAACAGTAAGAAAATATGGCTTGTAACCGGAAAGAAAAAAAAAAAAGGAACAGGCCCAGAATGGCAGAGATGATGGAACCAGTAGGCAAGGATATTGAAATAGCCATTATCAATCTTATCAATAGACTCAAGGATGTTAAAGCAAAACACAAACTCAACTATGAGAGAAATGGAAGATATAAAAGAACCTCCAAATGAAACTCTTGGAGGTGGAAAATACAATATTTGAAATACAAATCAGGAACAAAATTCATTGTGTCAACAATGGGCTTCACTTGCAGGCTGTCAGGTGTTGATGGAATCAGCACTTCCTTGGAGAAGCATCCCTGGCTGACATAGACTCCATATTCCTTGCTGTCCCAGTGCTTCAACCTCCCCTTCAGAGCACTTGCCATCCTTGTAAGGCTTCCATTGTTTGTGGGACTATCTGATGCCCATCTGCCCTTCCCCCTGCACCAGAAGGTCCCTGGGAGTAGGAGCCCATGTTTGCTCACCAGTGTGCGGGTACCAGGCTGAGGTCAGCACTCAATAAATATATGTGGAATGAATGAACAGACTCTTGTAAGCAGCTTTGCATTGGATTCATCTGGCAGTTCTTGTGCAAAGCATCACCTCTGACTTCCTTTGTCAGCCCAGTGTTGCTGGCTAACCTCTGCCTCATAATCCTCACAGGGCCTCATAGCACGTGCTCCCACGGACACTGCTAAGTCCTTGAATAAAGTGTGAACAGAAGACTCACTGAGCCCCGGAGCAAGTTGCTTAATGGCCCTGACCTTTGGGTTCTGAGCTATTAAATGAGGTTGCCGAAATAGCCATCTCTAAAAACTCCCCTGGCTCTGAAGTTTCATGCTGTCATGGTCCTGTCTCCAAAAACACTAAAAACACTCCTCCTTCTCCCAGCATCTGCACCCCCCAAAGTCCATGGTCTTTATGTACTTTGCACTGAATCTGGGCTTTCTGTGTGACCAGCACAGTAGGATGGAGAGGGCCGGGTGTGACTTCTGAAGCTGAGTCATAATGGGCAGGGTGGCTTCTACGGGGGTCTCTTGGACTCCTTGCTCTAGGGCACGCCAGCCACCGTGTCATGAGAACATTCAAGTAGCCAGGGGAGAGGTCCTCATAGAGACTCACTATGGCCTCCTGCCAGCAGCTGTGGGGGTGAGACAAGCTGGAATTGGGTCCTCTAGCTCCAGTCAGACCTTCAGTTGACTATAGCCCCAGCCAGCATCTGACCTTACCTTTACAAGAGACCCGAGCCAGCTCCACCCAGCCAAGCTGCTCCTGAGCCACAGGAACTCCCAGAGGTGATCACTGTTTGCTGACCACTAGAGTCCTATAGATGGCTAGTGCGCTTGTACAAAAAGCTGTCTTTGCTTCACTTTTGTATTATTTCTGCTATGAAAAAAAAACCACTAAATCATCACAGAAGCTCAAGCTCTAAAACAGAAATCATTCCTAATTTGGGGGTCTGGATTCTAGACCAAAGCCTCCAGGAATATGGGGGAGGGTCTCTCTTCTCCACTGGGGCCCGTGAAGCCCTATGCTGCTCTATCCCCACTGCACTCCTTCTTTTTCTCATGAGCTGTTTTTCACTCCAGTTTTACTTCCACTCTGCTTCTGATTTTCTAGGTGATCAGGGGACTCCTCTCCTGCTCTCTTTAATGAGTGTTCTTTGTTTCATAGTCAATTTTGAACATATTGTGAGCATCTGTGGGCACATGGCAGGTGTTGAATAAATATTCACTGCCAGGTCTAGGCCTTGAAGAAAGCAGAACCTGACAAAGGATTAAGGTCCTCATAATTTAGTTGGAAGGAGCAAGGCCAGGTCAATGAGGTGAGAGAAGAAGAAAGAAATAGAGACAAGACAGCATGCAATGTAATGTGATACCTTACTGTGATATCCCCTGTTCTACATGGGCAGGGAGGGGACACCAGGCTCTCTTAGCATGAGGCTTCTCTGGAAAAGCAGGAAGGATCCCATGATCATGGGAAAAGGAAGGTGGAGGAATTTATCTGCTCTGCTCTCATCTTCTATCTCTTAGGTCAGTATTCATCCCACAGGTAGCTAGCTCCTTTGATTTATCAAGCCCTTAATAACCGCCCAGGAAGCCAGACCCCAGGCCTCACAGTGAGGAATTTCATCCAAGTCCCAAACTGGAGAACATCCAGGAGCGAGTGGGGTACCAGCCAAGAAACAAAGTCACTGAGCAACCTAAGAAGATATACAAGATGTGTGGCCTGTATATCGTTACTTTCATGGTGTCTTTAAAATTCCTCAGATACTAACTCACCAGCACAGCCCTAGGAAGGCTTGGATTCTTTTTTTGACTGCATCCATTCCTCAAATGTATCATATGGGTAGACATGCAACAAAACTGTATATTACTGTGAGCCCTCCCTCGCAGGCTTGAAGACAGATGGACACACTCAAACCCTGGCCTGCAAAATACAAGACCTCCTCTTCAATTGGCTGGAAGGACATCTTGGCTCTTGGCAGAGGACCTCTGAAACAGTAATGTTCACCTACCAGCTTACAAAAGGCAACTTAATTGAGTAAAGCTGGAGCTTTTGAGCCATCCTTGGGCTGTTTTAGGCAAAATTAAAAGGCCCTGGAGCCCACATTTTTTGCTAGGAAAAAAGGTGTTTCTTCCCAAGAGTTCCCCAAGCTTCTTCCTAGAGACAGCCTTGGAGAGTGGCTATAAGCAGCAGATGGAGGTACCATGAGTATCTCCAAATTCCAGTGTGTGAGAGGCCTAGGCCAGTGCTTGTTAGCAGATGAAGATGGATGGTTGGCAGATGGATGGATGGATGGACGGATGGGTGGGGAGAGGGGTTGATGGATGGATGGACAGATGAATGTATAGGTAAGTGGATGAATGAACAGATGAGGTTGCTGCTCAGTTTCATGGATATCTATGAGGCATTGTCCTGACACCTTTAAATATCCCCTTTCCAACAGGCAATCAGGGAAATCATTGCTATGGGTTTTTACTGTCTTAAATCAGTCTCTCCAACATGCATTTTCCTTGTCCCTGACACAGCCACCACCTCCAATCCCCCACCCTTCTGGCTTGTTATCAGCTCCATGCTGTCTCTTTGCATTAAAATGACAAGAAGCAGCACAAAGCTGACGACAGGAGGCTGGAGCTGTAATTTGCACTGACATTCACTGGCGTGATCCACTTACTGCCTGGTAAGCCAAATAGAAAATTTGTCTGATTTTGATCCCAGGAAGAGAAGTGACAACCCTGCCCTACTCCTGCCATTCAGAGCAAGGCATCAGGCTGGTCCTCGGTCTTGGGTCCGGGCTGGCAATGCCCACCTGCATGACATGGCTCTTCAGTATCCTCTTTCCTTCCTCGGAATGGAATTGCCTTTCAGACCTGACATCTGGCAAACCTGGGCAGGGGCTATGGTTGGGGGGTGGGTAGATTCCAAGCTAATCTCTTAACTAGTGGAAGTGCTGTTCACAAGCTGCCTAGCAGCCTCCAAGGACCCTCCCAGGGAATGAAGGGACCCTGAGATGTCAGACCCTAGTTGACAATACTACAGTAGCTGCCTCTGGAGAGGCAGAAAGAGAGGTCTCTTTAAACTCTCCCAGTTGTAAGAGAAATGACACTGAACAAGAGGCTCATAAGAAGCTGAAGCAAGGAGTTAGCCTGTGGGCACAGCCTGCTACATCACCTACAAGGCCCAGTGCAAAATGAAAATGTGGGACCCCTTATTCAAAAAAAGCAGAGAGAAGCATCATCAAAAGTACTGAAGTAGAAGGTAAACCTTTCTTCTGTGGTCTCTCTGGTTTGTCATGGTGTTCTTTATTTGCCATATATGGTGTTCTAAGCAAAACATAAATAAGTAAATGAATAAATGGATGAATGAATAAATAAATGAATGAAATATTATTATGAATTTTACCATTCATCTTTCTATTATACAATGACAGTTTTGAATGAACCTGTAGGAGCGTTTAAGTCAGATGTGGAATCACCAAAATGACACAATTCGTATCTCCTAGTTCATAATTTACGTATGATTCATTCCTATCAGAACAAATGCTGTGTGATAGTGTTCTTATTTCACTTCTTTTCTTTTTAAGATTCATTTATTTATTTTAATTTTTTTCAATTTATTTATTTATGATAGTCACAGAGAGAGAGAGAGAGAGGCAGAGACACAGGCAGAGGGAGAAGCAGGCTCCATGCACCGGGAGCCCGATGTGGGATTCGAACCCAGGTCTCCAGGATCGCGCCCTGGGCCAAAGGCAGGTGCCAAACCGCTGCACTACCCAGGGATCCCTATTTATTTTAGATAGAGATAGTGAGAGCCAGGGGGAAAGGCAGGTGGAGAGGGAGAGAGAGAATCTCAGGCAGACTCTGTACTGAGCTCTTTAGAGCCCAATGTGGGGCTCAATCTCACAACCCTGAGAACAGGGCCTGAGCCAAAACCAAGAGTCTGACACTTAACCAACTGAGCCTCCCAGACCCCTATTCTTCTTTCACTTCTTGAAATACACACATTTTACCCATTCTATGTACCTTTCTCTTACTGACAAGTAGAGTAGAGTTGAAAGGAAAAGATACTATGGTTGCCCTGTCTTTACCATTCTTTCTAAATCCTCATTTTTAGTGTCAGTGGTTGGTTAATACAGGGAAGTAAAATAAGGCTACCATAGGTTTCAGGACACCTGTGTGGCTCAGTGGTTGAGCATCTGCCTTCAGCTCAGGTTGTGATCTCAGGGTCCTGGGATTGAGTTCTGTATCGGGCTCCCCACAGGGAGCCTGCTTCTCCCTCTGCCTATGTCTCTGCCTCTCTCTCTGTGTCTCTCATTAATAAATAAATAAAACCTTTAAAAAAATACCATAGGTTTCCTTGGCCTTTCTTGGAATCCCACTGTCTTCTTTCCACAGTCAAAGCCAGTGGTGGTTGAACAGAGAGATTGACTCTCCCCTCCATTCCCCTGCTTAATCAGTCATACTGATAACATACTTCCCACGTACCCATCATGGGTCTGTGGGAAATAGGTGCTCATGGGGCACCAAAAATGCTGTTTGAAATGGGGCAGCCCCGGTTTGGCGCCGCCTGCAGCCCAGGGCGTGATTCTGGAGACCCAGGATCGAGTCCCGCATCGGGCTCCCTGCATGGGGCCTGCTTCTGCCTCACCCTGTGTCTCTGCCTGCCTCTCTCTCTCTCTCTCTCTGAATGAATGAATAAATAAATCTTTAAAAAAAAATGAAATGGGGCAGCAGGGAACAACAGACACACATGCTGCACACATCTCTGCTTATGAGCATGCTCCATTGTCTCCTTGACTTCTCTTGTAAAACACAAGTTCAAAGATAAAATTATTAAGAATGGCTCCCTGTTTAATGCTTTCCTGTCACCAGGGGCACCACGGAACTAGCCCTGCCCATCAGGATGGTGGCATGTGAGAGCTAACACTTTGTGCCTACAGCAACCGGGCACTGGTTCAAGTCTCAATGAACTCATTGAGACTTCTTGGCAAGTGAATCAGTAGGTAAGTTATTACCTCACTCTTCATATCAAAACTTGAGACACTGGGAGGTTAAATGAGTTGCCGAGGGTCACAGCACCTGCCACTGGTGGAGGCGAGATGCAGCCCCAGCAGGTGGACCTCTGGTCCATGCCCCCAACCACAAGGCTAAACTGCTTCCCAGGATGAATCAAGGAAGGACTTGGGTGGGGGCGGGGGCGGCAGGCAAGGGGATGTCCCACATTCTTTGCTCTAGTGTCTGTTTTGAGGACTATATGGCAGGGTTGAAGAGCCTTTCCCTTCACATGGGAATCCATAACTTCTTTAAAAATGCTACCCTTCCTCAAACTGGGCAAAGGGGCTTAGCAACATTTTAAAGATGATGAGGGAGGTGGGGATGAAGTTCACACTGGGAGGCTTTGGAATCTATGGGCCCAAATAAGTCAGGGGAAGGCAGCAGGGGGTCCGAAGAAGCCCCTTCCTCCCATCCGCTGTTAGACTCAGGAGCCTGGGAATTTTGCACAGGAACCCAGTTAAGCACTGGCTTGATTTTTCTTGTCCCTTGGTAAACAGTGTGCACATGTGTGTGCATGCACACACAATCCAGCTCTACATCCAGGCTACATTCTTAGAAATGGTGTCCCTTTACCACTCCCACATCTCCTCTTAATTTGACTCAAAAGCATTCCCCACTTGCTGCCAGGAAAGCAGGAAAGGCCTTGCTGAGCAGGTTCACCTGGTCACCCTTTGCATCCAGAACACTGGCCTACACATATCAGCAGGGAGGAAGGAGGACAGCCAGCCAGGATGGAGGGATGTGATAGCTCCCTGTTGGTGCTTGCATAGGTAGGAGAGGACAAGGAGAGCAGGGAGGGCAGGGAATGGAGGTGGGGACACAAAGGAAGTCAGATAAGCACTTTGCACAAGGTCCTGGAAGATGAAGAGATCAATGTATTGCCCAGTGGTCTTACATTAACCCTAACTGGTTTATTAGTCCCATTCAGCCATTTTTGTGACCAACCAAACTAGTAACCTTTCCTCTGAAGTAGTGTGTGTTCTCTGATTAGCCATCCAAACAAGGGTGGTGTCAAAGGCAGCTGTGTTTTCCCTCTCCTGGCATGAAACCCCTGGGCCCCCTACCAAAAAGACTTATGCAGCATGTGTGTTAACACACCATTTGTGTTTTTCCCATAAATGTTCCGGCAGACATTGTCCCATCATTCAAAAATTAAAAACAACAACTGTAACATAACTGGGTACTGACCAGACTTGAAGAAAGAACATCAGTGAAGGGAAGCTGTGGCTTGGTGCAATTGCTTTCATCGTTCCAATAGAGCAGCCACATTCTCCCCATTGGTGTCTTTCCTTTTTTCCAGCATATGGGCAGCTTTCTCTGCTTTTCCCATTGTCCATTGCACAGTGCCTTCATGGCACTCTTATTGACCAGCACCAGCACGGGGCAGAGTGCTCCTCCCCGCTCCTGCTTCCTTATTTGGGTTGCAATAGGCTCTATTTCTCTTTGGACGTAGTGTTTGGAAACCAACAGGCATGTATTTGATGCACTGTGCAAATGTCGTATGGTGTTGCTAATGTCATACCATTGACAAAAGAGAAAAGGCTCCCAGCAGATGGATTGGTGTTACATTTCCTACTACGCACAGTTGATTCCTGACAGCCCAGAGCAAACAGCAGCCACTGTTTTTTAGTGGGAAAGATGCAAGGTTTTATGTGGCCTCCAGCAAGAATTCTCCCAAATGGCTATTTTGCAGTCCTTACTGGCTTGTCAGTAAATTTTCTCTTTCGTGGTTCCTTTTTTCCCCCCTCAAAGATACTGCTGGTCTCAGAGCTTAGAGGCAACAATTGTTGTTCCTCCCAAAATAAAGGTCATTTGTGCAAAATAGTTTATGACCTACATAAAGTTGGGCCAACACAATCTCTACCAAAGGGATCTCCCAAATACCTCACTCATTTTCCACATTTGGTCAGTTTGAGTGACAAAGGCTCATGGGTGTAAGAGCATATGATACCATACAATTATGGCCTCTTGCTTATCTTTTTATAGACAGGCCAAAGAAATCCCAAAATGTCAGCCAGGGCTGGACCATGAAGGCGAGTCAGTAAAAAAGAAATGAATTATTTTCCTCCTTTGCTGATAGCTTTTTTTAAAAAAGATATTATTTGTTTATTCGTGAGAGACACAGAGAAAGAGAGAGAGAGAGAGGCAGAGACACAGGCAGAGGGAGAAGCAGGCTCCCTGCAGGGAGCCCGACGTGGGACTCCATCCCCGGTCTCCAGGATCAAGCCCTGGGCCAAAGGCGGCGCTAAACCGCTGGGCCACCCGGGCTGCCGTGTTGATAGCTTTCTGTTATCATCTTCAGAGTCTTGAGCAAAGATCCTGACACTGTGAAGATACAGTTTATGTTTATAAAAGATGGAGAACCTGCTCTCATCCTGGCTTGCTAATTTCCAGATTTCTTCTGGCTTTAGCACAGGAGAGTAAGGGCGTTGAATGCCAAGTAGGCGGAGGATGATCCCTGGCAGGCTCACCCCATGTCTGGGTTAATCTCCACCAGCTACCAGTCAGGTGGGAAGCATCACTCGGCTGCATGGCCACCGCGGACCATTCCTTTCAAGTTATTATAGGTTGCCACGGAAACAAGGATGTCTTAATGTTAAGAATAATTTGCTCCTTAATGGAAACAGTCTCTCTCTGAAGGAAAGTTAACTGGGAAACCATTTGAATCATCCCCAGTTGCTGTCCCTACCCCACCCCCGCCCTACTTTCCTCTGTTTGCCTAGAGGTCTTAATTTTGATGATCTATGAGGTGTCAGCCAGAAAGTCTTGTGCTCTGCTGCAAAGCACTATAAAAAGGCAGATGTATGACTGTGTCATCTACAAATACCCTAGAAAGTTAAGTGTTAAACCAATGTTAATAATAAATGTTTTCCTCCGAAGTAGGTTATGGCAGCATCACCAGAGCCCTTTGAAGTCTTACAAACTAATAAAATTCCGGGGAGCTCAGGAACACTTACCCCTGCCATTGTCTTTATGGTACAGTCAGGAAAGTTATTAAATGCCATTCCATTGTTTTTGCCTGAAGCCCTTGGATGCCCCTCTGCATCTGAGCTTGATCTCTGAAGATGGGAAGTCCTGGGACAAGAAAGTCCCAGGGAATGGAGAAATGACTCTTTAAAAGTCTTTTTTGAGGAAACACAGTCACTAACCCACCACACTGACTCGGTCCAGCACCCACCACCACTTTGCTACAAGACCTCCTTGATCTAAATGGGTGAGGCCAACTGGGTCCTGTCTGGCCTCGATCGTAAGGCCCTGTGTTGGTCGCTTAGGAACCACTGGTCTTCACTCTGACTCCTGCAGAGATTTGTCTGAAGAGAGCCCCCAGGTGGGAAATCTAAAAATCAGGCCACATGCTTATGGGTGCAAGAATTAGAAGCTTACTTTGTTGCCCTATCTTTGCTCAAGAAAATTCTAAGCCAAAACTATATTCTGGCCCCAACAGATGTAAAGTCTTGGCTGCTCCTTATCTTCCGTTGCTTCTCATCCAATAGGAAGGGTGTTTGTTACTGTTGCTGTTGTTGTATTCTCTTAGTAGATCCTTCCTGGTGCAGGAAAAAGAGTCAGCATCATGGGGGAAAAGGAGCCACAGTCATGAAATCAAAATGTTCCAGTTTTAAGCTAGTTTCCCCAGAAGTGGATCTGACAGAATATTCCAGTGAAAGTGACTCATTAGGAAGTGTTCCCACGGGTTGTCACATTCTGTAGGGTTGGGAAGCAGGTCTGGGAAGGGAAGAAGAGCAAACAAGGCTATAGTGTCAAGCCGAGTTCCTAGGAGGGTAATGCTGGCACAGTATAGGTCACACCTAAGTGTTCCCATCAGGGATGAGGGAGTTGGAGAGCCCGCAGCCTAGACCCCTCAGTCATTGCTTAAAGGATGTAGGGGCAGGACATATGGGGGCATGGCCAAAGCTGCTCCAGTAGCCTATGGGTTGTCCTCTGCCATGGAGATGCACGTGAGCCTGGGAGCGGAAGCACCAGGAAACAGCAATACGACAGGAGGGAGTAGCAACAACGTACTGACAGCCACTCCTGTACACCCCATCTGCAAGAGAAGAGAGCAAGGAGGGAAGGCCAAGCTCACTTTCAGGTTAATTTGTTTGTTCATCACTCACTTATTCACTTAGCAAACATTTACTGAGCACCTGCTATATATTCCAGGCATTGTGCTAAATGCTGCAGATGACAAAGAAGAAGAAGGCAGAACCGATCTTGTCATTGAGAAGTTAACAGTGCCATAGGGTGGGTGGGGACATGTACTGAAATGTCTGTCACCCAGCTGAGGTTTGGACTCGACTATTTCTAGCTTCCATCTAGGTCTGTTGGATGAAGGGCCAACCCGTCTATCTCAAGGAGGCTCTCTGTATAATTACATAAGTCAGGGGTCACAGGGCTGTGCTGCTTAATGCTAATACTGCATGCACCTAGAGATCTCTGGATGAAAAGCACAACATGAGTGCGAGGTATTATTAGTAATAAAGGTGGTGTTTAGTAATACCAAAATAAATAGGCTGACAGGAGTTTTGCTCTGCATTCAGGAAAGTGTTCTGGATCTCCTAGGCCCTTTATCTAAGAATCAAATGCTCCCAACATCTATAAAACATTCCTGCCCTGGTTTGTCTTAGGACCTGAGCACTTTTCTGGCATCCACGCTTCAGTAAGTGCCCTGCTGATTCCAAGGACTGTGGCTGTGTGGGCGGCATCTCAGCGGCAGCCCAGGCAGATGGGTTACCTGAGGTCACATCCACCTATTGCCCTCCACCAATGGGCCAGGACCAGGAAGGAAGGAGAAGGAACTGGAGTGGAGACATACCAAAGAGGTTCTTAGTTGTAGGGGTAAGTGGGTTTGGAAAAATATAGCATCCCTGCCCCTCTGTTCCTGGGACTGAGGCCTTAAAGAGTAGAAGGAAAGGGCGGGGAGGCTGATTTACAGAGGGCGAACAGGAAGCCCTCTCTGGGGAGAGGATGTCCGAACGAATGTTGTGTGCCATCTGGGACCTTGCCTTAGCAGATGGAGCTCCAGGGTAGGAAAAGCTTGGTGTCTGAGGGGCAGCAGAGTGGGCAGAGGGTCAGGGTGGAGCTGACAAGCTGAGAAGCAGAGACATGAGGTCTAAGCCCCAGGCAGGCCATAGTCAGAAGTTTGGATTTTATTTGAATGTGATAGGGAAAGCCTATCTTAGCCCTTATACCCTTCCCCTGTAAAGGTCAAGAAAGAAGAGGCCGTGGGTTCAGGCACAGAGCAGGTGGCATGGAAAGCATATGGAGACCCTCACAGATGACAGCCAGGAGTCCCTTGGCCTTTGGAAGGGAGCAGGTGCCTCCTCCTGTTCAAAGTTTGGCTCCTGGAGCCTGGAGTTTTCCCATGATGTATAATTCTCTTCCCTGAAGGTTCAAGTGCTTCTGCTAAAAGCTAGTAAGTACCCTGGTAAGCTTTCAGATCCTGCTGCAGTGATTTTTAGGTCCTGGTGGCCTTTTGACAAAAGCTGGAATGTCCCAGTATACCTCTACAGGCTGCCAAGAAAAGACAGTCCAAGCCTGATGTGAGGGCAAACAGGGCTGGGCTGTGGCACAGGGGCCAAACATCTTACACACCCAGCTCCTTGGACTTGGGAGAAGATCAGTCCGTCACATTAGAACATTGAGAATAGCAGTTCTCAAAGTGTGGTACCCAGACTGGCAGCATCAGCATCACATGGGATGGGAAGTTGTTAGAAATGCTAAGTCAGAAACTCCAGAGGTAGAGCTCAGCCTTCCATGTTCTAGCAAGTCCTTCTGACAATTCTGATATCAAGTAGTTTGAGAACCATTGCTTTAAAGGAAAGCTGGGAAGATGGGTTTTTTGTTTGTTTGTTTAAAAATCCTTCCTTAGTTAGGACTTGGCTCTCAGTGTAAAGTCAAATCAGAGCAAAAACAGAAACCTTCAGAGCACAGAGATATGTGATGCCAAAACCCCAACCACCCACTGAGCCTCACATCTGAGTTCTAACTTCCCCAATTCAATGAAACTCTGCGATGAAACATATTAATAAAGAATAAACTCTACTTCTCCCAAATAAGTTCCAAGCCCTTAATTTATCGTTGGTGTACTCTGGATGCTCCTGGGATAGGTATTCATTCCTTCTCATGCTCAGCTGCTAAAGATACAAAGATGGTAAGACTCTCGAGTAGCTTGAATCAAAAAGAGGAGTGTGACTTGTAAATGAAACATTAAAAGGCACAGTAGTAAGCACTGCAAGAGTGCTGTGGATTGGGGTGAGGAAGATAGAGAAGGAAGGAGGAGGAGGCAGAGGTCTCAGCCTAACCTGGAGGAAGGAACCAAGGGAGGTTGGCAAGGGTTAACCCAGTTCACATGGTCTGCTGGCTGAGTCAAATCATGATGCAGTCAGGGGCAAAGCTCCAGCCCACATCCCTGCCTTCTCCTCGAGAACAGAATTGTCCACAGAGCCCAAATACACCCATTGCCACAAGCATGTGCTTGAGCTGTGAGGGGGGAGACTGGAGGAGTAAAGGCACCACTGGCTACCCCGGCCTCCTGATTGCTGATCAGCAGCTCTCCCTGGCTGGTTGGCCAGCTCCAAAGCCCAGCAGTTGCTTCTCGGGGTAATCACCCCAACAGACACTCCCAAACCTCATTTCTACCACAGAATTCTGTCCATCTGAAAGTACTTTCAACTGAGCAAGGGAAGACTTGGAATAAATCCCTATTTATATAATGACTGACATTGTTTTTAATGACAAAAAATTAGAAACAAGTGACATTTGCAATAACAAAGAATGCTTAAACAAATTAGATTAAGTCCATAGAACATAATACTATGCATTAAAAGCTCTGTTTTTTAGTGGCACCTGTGTGGTTCAGTGGTTGAGCGTCTGCCTTTGGCTCAGGGGGTGATCCTGGAGTCCTGGAATCCTGGGATCGAGTCCTGCATCGGGCTCCCTGCATGGAGCCTGCTTCTCCCTCTGCCTGTATCTCTGCCTCTCTCTCTCTCTCTCTCTCTCTCTCTCTGTCTCTCATGAACAAATAAATAAAATATTTTTTTAAAAAACCCAAGACTTTGTCTTTTAAAGAATTTTGAATGTTGTGGGAAATACTCATAT
This sequence comes from Vulpes vulpes, assembly GCF_048418805.1. Classification (NCBI taxonomy): domain Eukaryota; kingdom Metazoa; phylum Chordata; class Mammalia; order Carnivora; family Canidae; genus Vulpes; species Vulpes vulpes. The sequence goes on along the minus strand of NC_132790.1, from coordinate 53,769,166 downwards.
ATACAGTAAGATTCTAATTTATAAAATACATATAACAAACATATGTGCATTAAAAATATCAAGGAGAAATAAACCAAAATACTACGAGGTAGAATGGGAACTTTCATTTTTTATGCTTTTTGTATTTTCCTTTTTTCTACACTTGGCATGTATCCCTTTTATAATGAAAAGGTTATAAAAATTAAAACCCACATGTGACTTCCTCCTGGGCATAAGGAACTCCTTATCTCATTGTTCCTCCAGACAGCTGCCTCCTGGTCCAGTCCTGGTGAGTCACCCACCTTGTCTGTTTTTTATTTTCTCTTTGCAAAATGAACATGATAATCCTAGCCTTTCCACCTCATGAGATAGTTATATGTTGTCGCCGTTACCTCCCGCTTGTAAAGCCCCAGGTGAATGCTAATTACTGTTATTACTAACACACTAATGCTTTCTGGGAGAGGTGAGTCACGGTGACTGCAACATCACTATTGAGACTCACAGGAGGAAGGAATGCTCTCCTGGGACAGAGTTTTCCGTGATGCCTCCTCTTCCCAGAAATCATCCACCCATGTAGGGTTCCGAGAGGGGCTGGAGGGGGACGTGTATAGCCACCAGCTCTTGCTGGTACCAAATGGCCGAGAGCCTCGGCTGCAGGCCACTGAGCCTCTCATTGCACACTGTGGGTGAGCTGCGTTCTGGCTGCTATTTGCTGGGATCAGCTGGCTTGGGCTCCAGGCTGTAGTTTGGGCCCAAGTCTGTGCCATATGTGTCTCATCCTCGGGGACCGCAAGCCAGCTGGGGCATGTTCTTCTCCCAGCAATGGCAGAGGCACAAGGGGGCACACCCAATCACACCAGCACATTTTAAACTGTTGTATGCATCACCTCTGCTAATATACCCCTGACCAAGTCCAAAGTCTCGAGACAGAGAAGTGTTCTCTTCCAAAGACTGTGGGAGGATCTGCAAAATCACATGACAAAGGGTGTGGATGCAGCAAAAGGTGGATAATTGAGGTCAGTGACTCAATGTGGTACTAGGATGGTTGGGAAGCTGTTAGCGCCCTGCCCATCCAGACCGAAGGTGTGGAGGAATGGAAGTGGGGGCTGTGCCAATGCTACAACCCTTCTTCACTCATGACTGACATTTACAGGGGGCAGGGCTTGGAGCTCCGTGGGGCTCTCACCTGAGCCACAGTGCAGGCGAGCATGAAGGCAGGACTCTATGCCATCCATCTGTTTTCCTCATCTACTTGATTTCCAAACCTGCAGCCTGGAGCCATATTTTCAATACATTTTAATTGGCAGCATTCCTGCCTCTTGTGTTGCCATGGTTTTAAAGGTTGTGTGTATTTTTATCATTTCAAGACCACATCTCAAGTACTTCTCTGGTGTGTAAACATCTTTAGGACTGAAGTCCTCCCTGGGAAGATCAAATGGACGTGTCCCCAGGCTGGCTTGGAAGGGTCCATCCGACGATGTGGTCTATCGCCTGAGATAGTGGTCCACCCAGCAGGACAGCACCAGAGGAAGGTGGAAAGTTGGGGGAGCTGCTGCAGATATATATCTGCAGGGTTGAGGAGATGCCTCCACAGAGACAGCAGAGATGGATGGTTGCAGAGACAGAGCCTAGAGTTGGGAGCTGAGAGGCAGCCTCCACGCACTGGACTAGAGCTTCAGGGTTCTGGGCTTAACAAGGCCAGGCAGGAGGCCTGAAGGAACCAAATGCAATCTATGACTCTGAAATATGGAGCCTAGCACAGACCAAAGGCCTCTTACTAGAGAGGATCCTGGGTTAAGATGACTTCTTTTCATTGGAACCAGATGTCTCAGCACAACTACAAAGCAGGAGTCTCATTTTCCTTCTGAAATGAAACAGACAGGTAAGAGAAAAATACCTAGCATGGACTTGTGCCAAATAATGGTAGAACCAACACAGATGTCCCCGTTGAGTTACTCCCGCCTCATAAGAGTTCACTGTCACTGTTGAAAGTCAAGGGTTGAACCTCAGTCTAATGGGGGGAAAATCATCAGATATGTCCCCCAACACCCGACCAGCATTCCTCAGAACCATCAAGGCCATCATCAGCAAGGAAGTCGGAGAAACTGCCACAGCAGGAGGATCCTAAGGAGGCCTTGGGACTGACCATAATGCGGTGGCCTGGCTGGGATCCCGGGACAGGAAAAGACATGAGGTGGAAACTAAGGAAATCTAAATAAATGATGAACTTTTGTTAATAATGTATCGATATTAGTTCATTAACTGTAACAAAGGTACCATGCTAATAACGTAAGATGTTTATAAATATCAGAAATGGGGTATAGAATGTACTGAAAACTTTTGTAGTATCTTAATTTTTCTATAAATCTAAAACTATTCTAAAAAAGTCTATTAAAAAAAATCAAAGGCCAAGAGCACACACTTGGAAGCCAGTTTGCCTTGGGTTCAATCCTGTCCATTTCACCTTGGGTAAACCACTTAGTCCTTCCATGCCTTGGTTTCTTCACTGTAAAATGGGAATAATCACAGTAGCTCTGACTGTCCTGGTGACTAAACTCTGGAAGAGTGCCTGGCACTGAGTAAATACCGCTAGTGCTTATTTAATACATAAAACTAAGGGTGTGAGTCCACCTCATGTGTCCTATAAAACAAGAAGAGCGCACATTAGCTGAGGTTTTGTTTCTCTTAAGAAAAAAAAACAAGGAGACAACAAGTGTTGGCAAAGATGTGGAGAAGAAGGAACCCTTGTGCCCTGTTAGTGGGAATGTAAACAGGTGCAGCCACAGTGGAAAATAGTAGAGATTCCTTGAAAAAAATGTAAATAGAAATACCATGTGATCCAGTAATTCCACTATTGGGTATTCACCCAGGAAAAAAAGCCCCGGCCCCTGAGTTGGACCCCTTTGAGGCCCAGTGGGCAGCATTAGAAGGCAAACCAGCCATAGAGAAACCTTCCAACCCCTTCTCGGGCGACCTGCAGAAGACCTTCGAGATTGAACTGTAGCCCGAGCCGCCCTGCCCACCTCAGCATCTCCAGGTGCCCCGCACCTGGGAGTGGAGGCCCAACCTCTCCCTAGTCCCGCTCCCTGGGGCTGCGCCTCCCCAACACCCCCTCTAGCCCCTTCTTAAAAAAAAACTAAACTAAACTAAATCAAAAAGATACATGCACCCCTATGTTTTCTGCATATTACCACAGCCAAGGCATAGAAGCAGCTCAGGTGTTCATTAATAGACAAATGGATAAGGAAAATGTGACATGCACACACATACACACAGAAGAATATTATGCAACCATAAAAAGGATGGGATTGTGCCATTCAAGACAACATGGATCAAGAGGGTATTATGTTAAGTGAAGTAAGTCAGGCTGAGAAAGACAAATACCATATTTGTCTTCCACTCATAAATGGAATCTAAAAGAAAAATGAATAAACACAAAGCAGAATCAGAATTATAAATACAGAGAACAAACTGACAGTTGCAGTGGGAGGCGGTTGGGCAAAATAGGTGAAGGGGATTGGGAGATACAGGCTTCCAGTTATAGAATGAGCAAGTCATAAGAATAAAAACCAGAGCATAAAGAATAGGGTCAATGATATTGTAACAGGGATGTAACGGGACAGATGGTAGCTATACTTGTGGTGATCATCACGTCACATACAAACTTGTCAAATCACTAAGTTGTACACCTGAAACTAATGTAACATTAAGTGTCAAATATATATATATATATAGATATATATTTTTTTCTTTTTAAAGACCATGCTTAGGTCTCACTATGATCTCCACTGGCATATAAATCCTGCAACCTTGCCCCTCCCTGCATCATGGCCTGAATTCAATACCTCCTGCTTCTTCTCCTGAATGTTTCTCATCCTTTGCCAGGTTCAGATGAGATGCCCCAGCCTGGAAGCCACCAGAGTTGTTATCAACACAGGCAGATTCATTGCTTCCTTGTGTCCTACCCTTATTCCAGCCCTGGGAGCATCCTACTCTATCCAGGATCCAGCAATATTTCCAGACATCCTCAATCCCAGCACACATGCCCAGCCCCAGACCCCTGGGCTGTCTCTCCTGCCTGTGTGGTGGACACCCTTCCAGCTCCGAGCACCTTGGGAAGGAAGGGCACGTCACCACCCAACCGGATGCCTGGGAAACGCGTGTGTTCCTTATTGCTCAGGAAGAGGTCTCCCTAAAGAACAATCCTGAACTTTGTCCAAATGGTTGAGAGCTTGACACAAGTCATCTTCCTGTGAGCATCTGAAAAAAGCTTGTGTCCAAGCAGAATCAAATGCACACATCTGCTGTTTCCTTCAGTCCAGAGCTTGGGTTCCTGGAGCTATTTCCTGCTTGCACTCACAGCCACTCTCCCTCTCTGGGGACACTAGGTAAAACAGAAGCCAAACACTGTTCCGACGTGGCAGTCCCTGAAAGTCTAGGGTACAGGATGAGGCTGAGTCTCCCAGTGCTATTCTCCAGTGGGTTCCCCCGCTTTCTGCTGAAGAAGCCTATTTTATGTCCAAACTCTGGAGACACTAGCAAAGGGGTTGTTCAGGTAACCCTCATTTTATAAGTGAAGAAACTGAGTCCTTCTGAAGGCAACAGAGATTTCGGGCATGTTTCCTGTTTGGAGAAGGAATTGCCATTCCCCATCCACCTTCTATCTGGGCTTAGCTCATTTTCTTTGCTTTTCTTTGCTTTCCATCGTGCCAGTGCTTGGCAATGACCTACATAGACCACATATCTAATAATAACGTGGGCTTTATTAGCACCTAACATTTGAGAGCCTCTGGGGATTTGGCAAAAGCAATGTTTACTAAGTCATCTGCTTGTTGCAAACAAACCCTCATGCCTCTGGGGCAGCCTTAAAGACAAGAGGCTGCTGGTTGGGGGTACCTGACACAGCAGGCACTTGACTTTTTTTCTTTCTCATTTTTAAATATGGAAATCCTCCCATGGCTCACTTGCATGGAGTTGATATTTAATGTATATAGTAACTAGTATGCTCAGGTATTGACCAATCAGAATGGATGCTGGCCAGTGTACCCAACCAGGGCCCTACCTCCACCTGCACCCCCCTGTTGGTTAGGCAGTGCCTCTGAAGCTGCAGGATTAGAGGAAGGTCCAGGGAGTTCCAGGGAAGGGCTCTAGGTGGTCAGAGTAGTGGGGCAATGGCCATACCACGTGATAGGAAAGCAATGATTTAACCAGCCGTTTGCCAACCTTAAATGAACATATATTCTCAATTCTTAGAAACTACAGAGCCACACCAAATGGCTGAACATACAGGTGTCCCTGAGCATACATGATGGTTGATTATAGCAGGCCAAGGAACAGAGGTGTTTGGATTTAAGAGCCTTAAAGATTTCATTTTAGTTCATCCCACTTCCCCTTTGGCCCACTGGAGCTGGGAGTGGAACTGGAGATGGGTTGGGTGAACAGATGCAGGAAGTAGGCATCAATGGCAAATGACAACCTGAGATGCTCAAAGCTGGAGACCTCCAAGAGGGTCCCTGAGTCCAAAGGATAAGTGTAGAGTGAGACCTGAGAGGACAAAAGGCAGATGCTGGGAAGAGCCTCTAGGGTCCTAGAGGGTCAAGAGGACTAGAGCATAGTGAAGCAAGGGAGTGTAAGACCATTGCCTCAAAACTCTCCCATTCTTGCCACGGGAAGCTTAGCTGCGGTTCAGTGTAAGGAAAGGGTAGGAGCTACTCAGTACTTCCCAGGTCTTACAACTTGTTTGTGAAAAGATTTTCCTGAGCTTTGCAGCTAACTCACATAGTGAGTCCCTTCTAGAAAAGTTGTTATGGATGCTGAAGTTGATACATCAGAGAACTTCCTCATTTGAAGGGCTACTTCACACTGGGAAAAAGCATGATTTGGGTGAGTGATCCTTTCCATCAGAGTTCAAATTCTTTATGACTTTGGCACAACAGCAGTTCTATTCTCTTTTTCTTTTTTTTTCTTGTTTATTTTTTATTGGAGTTCAATTTGCCAACATATAGCATAACACCCAGTGCTCACCCCATCAAGTGCCCCCCTCAGTGCCCTTCACCCAGTCACCCCCACTCCCTGCCCACCTCCTTTTCTACCACCTCTTGTTCACAACAGCCGTTCTAACAGTCATTTTTGAAGCGGGCTGGAAGGCCACTGGTGGGATGCATGAATTCTCTGATGGATGCAAATTGCTCTCCACACATGGTGAGTCCTTACTTCTGCTTGTCGGAGTGAATGCCACACAATCCTTCAACTGTTGTTTATAAAGAACTCACCACTTCTTACCAGTAACTTATTAAGTGAATCATTAAAGATGACTGAATTTGGAATTTGTGAACCAAAATTAGTGTGTGACTAGAATACTTTTTATTTTTTTATTTATTTTATTATTCATGAGAGACAGAGAGAGAGAGAGAGAGAGAGAGAGAGAGGCAGAGACACAGGCAGAGGGAGAAGCAGGCTCCATGCAGGGAGCCTGATGTGGGACTCGATTCTGGGACTCCAGGATCATGCCCTGGGCCAAAGGCAGGCACTAAACCACTGACCCACCCAGGGATCCCATAGAATACTTTTTACTTTGTGTTTTATCCCAGATTCTGTCTTCCATGCAACATGTGGCAACTTGCAAAGCTCTTGCTGGGCATGCATCACTGTCAATGGCCAGAATGCCCACACTTTGGAGGAAGCGAGCTCTGTTATCTCTCTCATCATTTGTTACTACTATGTTATCCATGTACTATAGTTGGTTACAGATGATCTGATCTTGTCTCCAGTGATTATTATCTCATAACTAGACTGGAAGATATGCATACATGGTGGTTCAGACAAGAACCATCGATGCCCCTACTGCAAAAGCAAGCATTTACGGAATACCACCCCTCTCCCTAAAAAGCAATTTACTTGTACAGTGACAGCTTGTACAGTGACACTGTTGCAAACAAGTGGCATCTTTTTTCCATTAGAAAATGTAAAAGGGCAGAATAGGTCTATTGCCACACCTACGTGGCTTGGAGTAAAAAAATGTCTAAAGGTTATTACTCCTTTCTGGGAAGGTTTTTAAATGTAGCTTTATTTTTTTAAAATAGATCATAAATTCCTGTGATCCAAAAGTCAACACAATACTAAAAGGCATAATCGAGACATTTCGTTCTCACTGATCCCCAGTCTACATGGATCCTCCATCCCACACCCTGGAAGTCACCGCTTATATTTGTTTCTTATAAAACCTTCAGGGTTGCTGTATGCAAATAGTATTTTCCTCAAAAAGAGAGGTTTTAAATAGTTCATGAATGCACAGAGCTGCCCTGACGCCACATTAAAAGGTAAAGTCAAATAAGGTAGATAATTTCAAAAGTGACCCCAGGAGACTGAAATTGCCTCTAAGGTTTATCTTCCCATGACTGTCAGCAGCAGTGACCTTTTTAAAAATATACCTGGCTTTTGGGAAAAGAATAGAATAGTTTTTCCCCAGCTCCCTTGTTCCTCCCACATCAACAACCCCACAAGGGCTCTGATAAAGGCCCACCTCCATTTCCAACAAACTCACCTGTCTAGGCCCATCATCATATCAGTGCCAGTGGGGATGGGTGAATGGACTGTCATGCACACAATATTCAAGGAAGAGGTGGCTGGCTGATTCAAATCAAGTTTCTTCCAACTGGAAACAGTCCTTCAAAATGGATCCAATGGAGAAACTTGATTCTGGAGGATGTCCCAAATATGCAATAACACCTATTTATGGAGTGTTTCATGTGCCAGGTGTTATGGCAGGTGCCAGGAGGAAGGGTGAGTGGGGGAGAGTTCCTGCCCTTTCAGGCCTCAAAGCTTCGGGAGAGGCATAAGACACGGTACTAAGAATCACGAGGAAGGGCCACTAGCCAGGCTGGAGAGCTCAAAGGCTTCATGGGGGTCCCTCATTGAAACTGAAATGAGAGGGGCAGGAAGGCTCAGCAGATGGTGAGCCTGAGGTGCCATTATATATGGAGGCCTCAGCATGAGGCAGCCAAGCTCATTCCTCCTGGCCAACTGGGACCTGTGGAGAAAGTCCTGGTGATTGAAGGAGTGACTTTAATGGAGGTGTTTGGGGTGTGTGGCAGCCCTCACGTCACAACACATGGACATGAGTCTAGTCCTACTCTGTGCCAGGGCAGTGGGAGGGTGGGGAGCTCCAGGCAACAGTCAGGAAATTAAATGCCTTCCCTCCCAAGGACCCCCCAGTTTATTCCATGCACTCCATAATTGCTTTGGAAACCTCAGGAAATGTCATAGCGATGGGAACTTCCAGGCAAAGGCCTCAAAATGTCAATGAATCAGAAGGTGAATCAATCGGGTTCCCAATAGAAAAACAGATGGCACATTCATACCAGGAAGACCTGGGGAGGGGTTATGTATAAAAGTGCGGGTGGGTGGGGGATTCAACAGGTGGTACAGTGTCTAGGGCCTCACCACTCTTAGGCCCAAAAGAAGGAGATTGGGGATAGCTACTGGAGTCCACAGGGAGAGGGTGTCTTCTTATGCCTCTGTGTCTTGAGAGGAGCAGCGGCCCTCAACAGAGGTGATCTTGCAGAGAGAGCCAAGGATTAAATTTCTCAACCTCACCCTCCTTCCTCTGGTGGGCCTGAACATAGCTGAAGCCAGCCCCAGGAGAGGGTACAGGACTTGCCAGTATGGCTCCAGACACAGAGCAGTGGAAGGCAAGGATCTGGAGGGGTGTAGGTGGCAAGAAGGCAGAAGGAAGCCCACTAGTGCTTCCCTTGATGTGGGGCAGCAGGAGACTGGACAAGCTTTCTTCTCTTCTTTGTGCTTTTCTGTATTTTTCTAATCTCAAAATGAGCGCATGTGACTCCTGGAATTGCAAAAAATATGATTTTTAAATTTAAAAGGCCAAAACACAAACCATATCAACAACCATAACAGCAGCACGGAATGTGTACCACGAAGGCCCCACGGGGCAGTACAAATGCCTTTAATAATTAGAGCAGAAACGGGAGGCCTCACAAAGAATTCTTTCCCACTCTGGACAGCCAGCTGACCCTTTCCCACAGGACACTGACCACAGATGGAGCAAATGCAACTGACATTCTCGACTAAGTCCTTGGGAAGAAGAGTCACTGGGCCCTGAACAAAGTGACACCCAAGCCCCTCTCGCTTCTCTGAGGTGAAGCTTGTGCAGAGGGAGGGCCTCACAGGGGAAGACACTCAGCCTCCCAGGGATGTGGTTCCATCCCCGGCTCAGACACATCATTGTGGGGGCACCTCAAGCCAGAGACTGTGAGTGCTGCTCCTGCTCCTTCCCTTCTGAAGGCACCAAGAGGGCCCCTGACCTTGCAAATTGCCAGAACCTCTGCAAATATTACTTGTAAATGAAGGAGAGTAATCACCACCACAAAAGGCAAGAACAAATGTCCTAACTGCTCCCTATGTCACAGCCCACAACCTTTAGGAGGCCTGCAGCACATGATAGCCCTCGGGCAGAAAGAAGACACTTTCAACTTGGGTGAGTTGAGGAGAAATGCATGGGCCGGAACAGTTGCGATCATTTCTTCATTTCCCACCAGATGGCCTATTTTCTCTTGTGCCTTCACTCCTCAGCTCCCTGGATTCAGGGATTTCTCCTGTGCAGCTCTCTCCCTACCTGCAGGGTTACAGGTAGAGACACTCAGGTCTGGGGCTCTCAGAGACCTCAGAGGGCAGAACCTATGACACCCACCTTTCTTTTGCTACCTCAGCTGCCTCTGGCAGTGCGATTTCAGTGTGGGATGGTACTACAAGCTCCCTGTACCTTGAGGAAGGGACAAGATGGATGAGGCCGATGGAAACCCCTTCTCATCGTGTGAGAGAATCCGGGCAGAAGAGAGTGTGAAAAGGAGGCAGGACAAGGAGATGGGGAATTCACAAGAAACACTGCATGAAGCCTGAAAATGTGATCACATTTTGTCATAGTCCTCAATCCCATGGCACACTCACAGCTCGAGCCTGAAGATTTTCAGGAAATGCAGGGACCAAGGAAAACTCTTGTCAGATGCTAGACCCTCCCCAGCCGCTCCCTACCTCTCAAGACTTCCACCACAGCCAGGAGAGAAGAGAAGGAGCCACAGGCCAGGCCCCCCTCGATACCTGAAAGCCTCACACTTATCTTCCTCCCTCGTTTATACTATATAAACCAACCCACAGCATTTTGATGCTGAGGAAGGGTGGGTGCTGGGCACAGGGACTTCAGGAAGAGGTAAGGTGTGACAATGGAGTGCTTGTCCTTCTTGCAGGATGGGGTGGGGTAGTGGCTAAAAGTCTAGATTTGGAGGTCAGATTAAGAAGGTCCAAAGCCCTTCCCCTCTGCCTCTTATCAAGGTGGTCTACTTACTTAACCACCCGGGCCCTCTGATCTACCACCGTAAATGGGATAACCAGGTCTTAAGTGCTTCCTAAGGTGATGGATGTAAAATACAAACACCAACTTGGGCACATTCTTGTCTTAAAAAAATTGATCCTGAAACTAATCAAGCCTCTGGATCTCTGAACAGTTTACAGAAAATACAGGGATTGAAAAAGAGATTAAGCAACACTATAAAGACACAATCAGCCCAATCTGGAATGTGGGACGTTCTACAAGATAAATGACCTAGTGTCCTCAACAAATCAATAGCCTGGAAAAAGGGGGGGGGGGGGTGGAAATTGTTAAAAAATAAAAAGACCCAAGAGATAAGAACCATCAAAAGAAATGCATGAGACTTGTTTGGATCCTGATTCAAAAACAAAACAAAGCAACCCCAAAGAGACATCTTTAAGGGAACTAATCTAATATTAGGGAATGGCTGTTAATTTTGTTAGGGTGAATAATGGTGTGGTGCTTATATTCTTAGAAAGTCCTTACCAAGTACAGATGTACCTGGAAGTATTTATATTTATGGCTGAAATGAAATGGTATCCGGGACTCTTAGAGTTAGGGAGTAACAAGGGACAGAGTTAAATGGTTGGAGCTGGGGAATGAGTGCCTGAGTTTTCATTATACCCTTCTGCCTTCATTGTGTATCTTTTGAAAGTTTTTATAGTAAATTAAAACCTTTCATAAAGTCACCTTACATGACTACAAACCATGTTAGGATGTTAGGTGCCGGATCGGACACCTAGTTGCCACCTCAGCATCTGTCAGGCTGATGGGTACTTGCGTCCATGGTTGGCGGTTGGTTCCTTGCAGCTGCGACCTGCTTCACTTCCAGAATGAGCCACAGGTCTCTCTGATGTGTGGCAGGGGATGCCAGCTTGAGCCTGCTCAAGCTGCACCCCACCAGGAGGAACCCACAAGAGCAGGGGAGTTAGCACCCTGTGGGCAATACATCCAAGCACCTTGCTTTAAAGGTGGATAAACTGAGAACTGTGTGAGGTCTTGACCTTAATGTCAGCTGGTCCATGACACAGCCGGACTAGGGATTCTGTCTTGATGGCTTCTGCAACACGCAGCAGAGGGCTTTGCCCACATAGGCTCTCAATAAGGATGTTTTGCATAATTAAATAAATAGAGACCATAACAACATAATACAATTAACAATAGAAAGTACTAAAAATACGTCTCCCCCCCCCCCATATGACTGATTTTAAGATCCCAAAGTATCATTTGAGAAAATGAGGACCTATGAAGGAAGACAGTCTTTTGTGCCCCAGAGATCCACTTCCACCCAGGTGGTAAAACACCATGCTTACGGTCTCTTAGCTCTATCTTCAACATAACGAACCCAGTGTCCATGCGGGTAGGTGTACGTGCAAACAGGTGTGTGTGCTCCATATTGCTGTAGATAAAAATAGCTCGTGAGCTTGGAAGAACAATCTGCTTTAATTCTAGGAATTCGAAAAAATGCTTTGTAGTGAAGAACAGAATCTCAGTTTTGAAAATAATTGGCATTTTCCCCCAAGCACAAATATTTTAAATATTAACGTAAGGGAGATAACATGCAGAGGCAACTCCTCCAGCCCAAGTCCTCATGACTACAGGAATCTGTTTCTTCCGTCCTTCTCTTCTCACTGTCTCCTGGGGCTTTCGGGGCTGTGAAAGAAACTGTAGGGTTGCCAAAGTTTGAAAAATAAGCAACCTGGCTATCAGGCAAAAATGTGCAAAAGACATCCACATGCTCTATTTTTGTGTAGAGGGCAAGGAAATATTTTTTATTAGAAAACTGGCAAGAAGAAAACCAGTTGAGTGATGAAGGTTCCAGCTGTGTGGCTAACCTGTTTAGCCGGGACCAGATGGTTCAGAGGGCTGGTAATGAGATCCAAAGTATTCTCTATCTAGGTCAGCATTGAATCCAGCCTAGGTCACAAAGTATAGAGAGTGGTTTAGCCAGATGTGTGTTCAAGAGCCTATGGAAATGAAAGCGTGTTCTGAGATGCAGGCATATCTGACTTTGGGTCTAATCTGTCCCCTTTTGCGGCAGGTGTTGGTCCGGAGTTCTCAGATAGAGTTGTCGTGGAAGGAAAACTTTCTGTATAGGATATATCTGCAACTGTGGTTCTTTCCCAAAGGATTAGAGAATGTCATAGACTTTCCAAAACTCTCAAGAAAAACAGTGTCAGGGCACCTGGGGGGCACACCTGGTTAAACATCTGACTCTTGATCTCAGCTCAAGTCTTGATCTCAGGGTTGTGAGTTCAAGCCCTGTATTGGGCTACATGCTGGGCATGAAGCCTACTTAAATTTTTTTTTAATTTACAAAAACTTAAAAAAAGAAAAACATGGTGTCCACTGTGAACCAGAATGCAGGGAATCCTCTCCTGCATGGTAGATGAATATTAATTATTATGCTTTTTCTACAGATAAACTTGATCATATATATTAAAAACCATAAAAGTTGCATGGTACTCCACTTCTAGGAGTTTCTTCTAAGGAAATAGGATGTGCCTTAAAGATTTTATTTATACTAAAAATAAAGATAAAAATAATAACTAATTTTTTAAAATAGAGTAATGAAGTAATCTTACTGGTAGCCCAGCAATAAGGGATTTTTTAAAATGATAGTACAGTGCAATTTCTTCAGCCATTGAGAACAATATTGAAGAAATGTATTTATTGACATAATTTATTTATTTATTTATTGAGAGAGAGTGAGAGACAGCATAAGCAGGGGACAGAGAGAGAAGCAAGCTCCCCACCGAGCAGGGAGTCTGATGCTGGGCTCCATCTCAGGATCCTGGGATCATGATCCAAGCCAATGACAGATGCTTCACCGACTGAGCCACCCGGGAGCCCTCAACTAGCATCTTTCTTAAAAGTTACTCTTCTTGGCTTATTCCTCATTGATTTAAACATGAAATTTCCTAATCACTCAAGAGCAGTCTTTGAAAGTATGGAAAGAACCCATATAAACATCAAGAGAGAACAGAGCCAGCCAAAGGGGGGTTTTCTTTTCAGCTTTCTCATTTCGAGGTGTTTCCTTCTATCAATGATGTCTCAGCACTGGGGGAACCCAGCACTGGATGGATGCTTCTTTTTGTCCCTCCAAGGTCTGGAATAAGCATCCTCCCACTGTTAGCACATGCGTGCCCTCAATTAAAGTGTGAACAACAGCCCAACCTAAGATGGTAAATCCACCCTGGAACACTCACAACAGCTCAAAAGGCAAGCAAGGGTTCTGAGGTTCCTGGGGAAAAGCAGGGCCAATGTGCATAGCTTTCCACATGATGGCTCCTGGGCTCTGGCATAGCAGACCCAGGAGTTAAGAAGACACAGACATTTAGAGATGACAGTGTCCAGAGCTGAGAGACCCACAATAGACCGACACAAGCATCCCAGGGCCAGACTCTACTTAGCACCTCTAGGGGCTACAGAGGAAAGGGTTCTGGGACCACACAGAGCTGGTTCTGAAGGATTTGGAGACCAAAGGCACCGTGTATGGAATGGAGCTCCTTTGGAAAATGGACATAACCCTTGGCATTTTAGTACCTTTGCTTATAAAATGAATAACACAAACCCAGGGAAGTTGTAAGAATTAAATGAGAGCCTAGTCTAGAAGAGTCTCACAGAGATGTGCAGAGCCCTACCTACCATGCCGGGAGCCCGATGTGGGACTCGATCCTAGGACTCCAGGATCACACCCTGGGCCAAAGACAGACGCTCAACCACTGAGCCACCTAAGCATCCCCAAAAAGCTTGTTTTGTACTAATTTTTTTTTCCTAAAGATTTTCGTTTCTGACAGTATTTTGTACCAAAAAAAAAAAAGTTATTTTCTTGGCTATAGTTTCTTTCAAGTGGCTTCTTTGCTAGAAAGATTGCATAGTTTATTTTGGTGGTTGCTTGGCTGGTTTGTTGGGTTTTTGTATGTGTGGCAAAATATACATAACATTAAATTTACCATTTTTAACCATTTTGAACCTCACAGTTTTCTGGCATTAAGTACACTCACATTGTTGTACCACCATGTATCTCCACAATGTTTTCACTTTCCCAAACTGAAACTCCAGTACCCATTAAATAACTTCCCACTCCTCCCTGCCCTCAGCTCCTGGTAACCCCCATTCTACTTTCCATCTGGATGAATTTGACTTCTCTGGGAGCCACCTATACCTGGAATCATACAATATTTGTCCTTGTGTGTCTGGCTTATTTCATTTAGCGTAATGTCTTCAAGGCTCATCCCCAATGTAGTATGTGTCAGGATATCATTCCTTTTAAAGGTTGAACAAAAATACTCCATTATGTGGCCATACTACATCTTATTTATTCACCCATTTATCTGTGATGGCCACTTGGCTGCTTCCACCTTTTGGCTGTTGTGCATAATGCTGCTATGAACATGGAGATCCAGAGTTCTGTTTTTGAGAACCCTCCATACTGTTCAGGATTACTTCAGAAGAGCATGAGTGTGTGTTTTTTCCAGTAGTGGGTAAAACAATGGTTCCCAAACTGGATTCTGCATCAGAATCACCTGGGAACTCTTATATGCAAATCCCTGAGTGCCCCACTTTCAAGACTATGAGACGAGATTATCTAGGGGAGGAGCCGGGCATCTCGAATTCAACACAAGTTCCCTGTGCCACTCATCTGTGGGGTGGTCTATGGGGCCATGGGGTACAGACAGGAGTTCCAGCTGCCCCTGCAGTGTCCACTATATACACCAGAGGGGAGACAAGTTTTGTTAGACACAGATCCAGTGCTGCTTTGCTCTCTCCATGTGGCAGAGACTTCTTGTAAGAAAGTAAAGGAGTAAGGAAAGCCATCCTCCTGTCTGGTGAGGAATCAGAATGACAGCTCTCACTGCTCAGGACCCAGCAGCCTTCTAGCTTGATTCTCTTTGCTAATATCTCAGGAGTGGGCAGAGAAGCTTCCTCAGGGAGTGTCTGTATGTACTTTTCCTGAGACAGGATATGATCAGCCCTGTTTTTCACTATCCAATATCAAGGCTCTTATTTGACAGTGCCTTGGGTCAAGCTTTCTCATAGGTGGTTTGGTTTCCTTCCATCTAGCCTATAATAGGGATTCCTGATTCAATGCTCGCTGGCACAGTCATGCTTGACTTTGAGAGGCCACATGGTTTGGCCTCTCTGCCAGCAGCATGAGCTTCCCAGGGTGTTCATAGGGTCTGTGGATCTTCCAGGACATGCACCATTCCCGAAGGGATGTCTCCTTTGAGCGCCTGACTTTTCTTTCAATCAGGATTTTTTTTTTTAAGTTTCGTTTTGTACTTTGCTATAGCATTATTTGCACTGAATTTAGAAAGTTTGGAAACTATAGGAAAAGAGAAGGAAACGGGGAAAAAATGGTCTTAATCCCACTCCCAAAGTCTACCATTTTTGTGAATTCCTTCCTTTTTACTCTGCATCCTTTTTTATGTGCTCACTTATAAGTATTTTCCCATGTTATTATAAACTCATGCATACATTTCAGTGGGTGCATGGATCTACCAGGGTTTACTCAATTCTTTCCTTATTTTTAAATGTTTTCGGTTGTTTCCAACTTTTCTCTATTGTAAACGGTATTACAATGAACGTCTTTAGACAGAAGGCCTCTTGTGATATTTTCCCTTAGGGCAAAGTCCAAGAAATAGGATAATTAAGTCAAAGTCATGAACATATTAAGGCTTTTGATATGTAGCCCACCTAATTTGTGGAAGGATGGGTACCAAATTGCACAACCATGAGCAAATACAAAAATGGGCACCATTACCTAGATCCTAGTCTCATGGTTCGACACTGAGTGATTTTGCCCTCAGGGGACATTTGATGTCTGGAGGCATTTTTGGTTTTCACAATGGAAAGGATACTACTGGCATCTATTTAGCAGAGATCAAGGATGCTGCTAAACATCCTACAATGCACATTATAGCTAAACACAACAAAGAATCATCTGATCTGGAATGTCAACAGTGTCAAAGTTGAGAACGCTGCTCTATGGTAACCGTCACTTGGATTGCAACCCATTCAGGGAGAAAAATACAGAGTCTTATCAGCTCAATTTCAGGGCCCAGCTGTCAGGTGCTGTTGCTTGTGTCAGTGCTACCAGATATCAGCGATGAAAACCAGTCTAAACATAGCTCACTGTGTTCCTGTACAAGATGAGCACTCTGATCCATAATCAGATTTCACCTTGACCAACCCAAGGCACTACCTGAAGCACCTCTTACCCAGGGCCCTGAGAAGTCTTACCCATGGCTTTCAGTCCAAACCACTGCCACCCATCAGAAATGTTCTGATATAATTCAAAACAGAGGATCCATATGCTCTGATTTTGAGAAATTTTCTGGGATCCTATGCAAATGTGCCCACACATCACCCCTTCTCAAACCCATAATAACCCCTGTGCAACACACCCAAACCCTAGGACTTTGAAGACAAGATTTCAAGTCACAGACCTAATCTGTGGTAGAGACAGTTAATTCTTCCCAGTATCTATTCTCCTGTTCCTCCATGGTAATAGAATCTCCAATTTTTAGCTGGTCTATAGCTTCTCAGAACAAACACAGGATTTACCAGACTTTCTTGCAGCTATCCAATGGTTTGTAAGTGGAAGTGTTGAGTGTGACTTCTAGTGGTGTCATGTCAGAGGAAATGCACCCTTTTTTACTAATGACATAATTAAATGTGGACATGCTGACCTGATCTAAAGCAGCCATCTTAGACCAGGAGGTGGAAGTCAAGTTTGGAGGATGTCAGAGCAAGAAGATAGAAGGAGCCTGGGTCTTTGATAATCATGGAATTACTGTACCAACCCTGTACTCTTTACCACCAGGCTTCACTATGTGGGAGAGAAATAACCCCACACTTAATTTAAACCACTGTTATTTTGGTCTCTGTTACAGCTTAACCGAATCCTAAGTGATACATAATCCAACTTCCTCATTTGAAAGATAAAAATGCAGGCCTGAATGGGCTATATCAGGTTTGGTTCGTGGTGCCTTTTCTGCCAGCTGTCAGAGAGTTTGCTGAATAAGAAAAAAAAAATGAATCATTTAAGAGAAATGGTGTATTTTAGGATACCTTATGAGACTGATAATACAAAAGAAGATGAAAGACTTGAATTTGGAGGAGAGCAAAGGCTTTAGAATATGTGAGATGAGATTTGGGGCACACTAAGGAAAAGGAAAATAAAGCATCAGCCTTCATTTTTCAGGGTTAGATCTGGATCTGGGAGTAGTTAAAACTCTAACAACACTCTTATTGATGTAATGATCCTTTTTTAGCAGTCAGCAAGTCTGAATGCAGAGGCTGTTTATAGAGCAGTGTAATTAATAGATACTTCATGGAAGTGATTGTTGCTGGTTCAATTATTCTTTAAGAGATTGGACAGATCAAGAGACTGCTCTGGAAGGAGAATCAACCTTTCTTTTCTCCCCTTCAGGATAAGTGAACACTCATAATTTATTAAAATTATCCCGTTGGCTTCATTTTACTCACAAAGGAAATATATGCACCTTCTTAAAATATACAGATTTGTTTTCCCTTGAGTCCAGAAGGTAAAGAGAATGGTAATCGGCATCCTATTGAGTTAGAAGAAAGCTGTGTCTGCACATTGCCTAAGCAACCAGTCACTCAGGACAATTCTGTCAAAACACCCGTCGATTCTGTGAAAAATCCATCAGCCTGGTTATGTGACATCCCACAGCCTTCGGTTTGCCCTTCCTAGATGGAGTAACTATTTCTTATTTTCTATCGCCTACATTGGCTTCCTACAGACACTGCTGCAGATAAAGTTTTGATTTCATAGAGGAAGTCATCTATCTTTGCAACTCCCCACAGGGTGATGCCCTCATGACCATCAGAAAATGCTCTGCAGAAAAAAGGTTCCATTGCCCACTGGAGCTTGAAGGGTCAAATGAAGCCCAGTCCCCAGGACAAGCAGAAACAATTAGAAAGATGACCATTAATTGGCCTTCCCCTTTTCCTTCTTCTCAGTGCCCAGAAAATGGTTTTTCTTGGTTCTAGGACTAAATGGAGTGAATACCTGGTCCAGATTTGCTTGGATCCTTCTTCTCTAAGCAACTAACTCTTGATGGAAAATATGCTTATATCACATAGGCCCACACCAAAGAGAAGAAAAAGCCTCCATTTATCCTGTCTCTTTGATTTCATTTCAGCCTCTGGAGGCAAAGTCAGCCCAGGCAAGCCTCATGCAGCACGTCTGGCTGGCTGCACTGTTATCATAGTGCAACAGAACCTTGGCAGCAGCTTCTTGAGCGGGTTGCTGTGACTCTGAAGGCTGTTTGCATCATAAAAGAGTAACTCTGAGCTGCACCAAGATTCAACCTACCAAAACATGTGAGTGACCAACCCTGTATACATCCACCTTTCTATGTAGTTACTCTTCTCATCTGCAAATGGCCTACTTTTATACCTACTTTTCTCATATTCCTTAGTCTAGCCAGTTCCAGCTTCACATGAACTGCCTCACCCTGGTTCTATCTCCTAGTTTAATCTCTCTTACTTCAACCAATGGTGTGCTGGAGCCAGTTCCCATTGGCTTAAGAAAGCCAATTGTACATAGCTCTTCATAATGTCATGTTCAATAGCATCACAATGGTAGCTTGAAATCAGGCATGGTAAGGGTAATTATGCCACAGAAATCAGCAAAATCTTTAAGAACTCCCCCTACCCTGACCCAGAAGGCCAGTTTAAAGTTTAGCACCACATACTGGATCTATCCCCTTTGAAATAAAGGGGTAAGGGAATCCCTGGTGGCGCAGCGGTTTGGCGCCTGCCTTTGGCCCAGGGCGCGATCCTGGAGACCCAGGATAGAGTCCCACGTCAGGCTCCCGGTGCATGGAGCCTGCTTTTCCTTCTGCCTGTGTCTCTGCCTCTCTCTCTCTCTCTGTGTGTGTGACTATCATAAATAAAAAAAAAGGGGGGGGGGGGTAAATATATGTCCATTTATCGTAGTAAAGGTAAATGATACAATACATTAAAAAATAATTAAAAATAAAGAATTTTAGGCCAACCTTAGTTGTGTTCTGGTTTAAATCAACTAAATGTAAAAAGATATTTGGAAAAATTTGAAACCAAGTATAGATAATACTAAAGAACTCATGTCAATTTTTTTAGGTATGAAAATGATATTAGGGAGGAATAGATGGGAACTTCCTCAACCTGATAAAGAACATCTACGAAAAACCTATAGCTAACAACATAACTTGAGAGAAACTAAGTTTTCCCACTAAGATAATAAATGAGGCAAAGATGTTCCCTCTTCTTTTCAGCATTGTACAAGAAGCCCAAGCTAATGCAATAAGACAAGAAAATGAAACACAAAGGATACAGATTGGTATGGAAGAAATAAAGCTGTCTTTGTTCATAGACCGCATGATTGTCTATGTAGAAAATCCAAAAGAATCAACAACAAAAAACCCTTCCTGGAACTAATAACCTATTATACCAGTGTTGTAGGATATAAGATTAATGTACAAAAGTCTATCACTTTTTTGTACATCAGCAATGAACAAATGGAATTTGAAATTTAAAACACATTACCTATGTCAACTATATTTAAAAAATATCTTAAAAACCACATTATCACTTATGTTAGCACTCCCAAATAAAATACTTAGGTATAAGTCTAAAAAATATGTCCAAGATCTATGTATGAGGAAAACTACAAGACTCTGATGAAATAAATCAAAGAACTAAATAAATAGAGATATTTCATGCCCATGGACACAAATACTCAAGATGCCCACTTTTCTCAACTTTATCTATAGATTCATTGCAATCCCAATCAAAGTCCCAGCAAGTTATTTTGTAGATATCAACATACTGATTTTAAAGTGTATTTGGAATGGCAAAAATAACAACACACTATTGCAGGAGAACAAACTCAGAGAACTGAAACTATCTGACTTCAAGGCTTACTATAAATACACAGTATTTAAGATTGTGTAATTAGACAAAAATAGATGAAAGAATAGACAAGTAGTTCAATGGAACAGAATAAATAGTCCAGAAATGGATCCACCTAAATATAGTCAACTGATCTTTGACAAAGTGGCAAAAGCAATACAATGCAGGGAAAACAGTCATTTCTATGAATGGTGCTGGAACAATCAGAAATCCATATTAAAGAAAAATGTATCAAAACACAGACCCTATGTCTTTCATAAATTAACTCAGCATGCAAAATGAAAAACTATAAAATTCCTAGAAGATCACAGAGGAGAAAATCCTAAATGACCTTGAGTATGGCAATGGCTTTTTAGGTACAGCACCAAAAGCACAATCCATGCCTTATAATTGAGAAGCTGATCCTCATTAAAGTAAAAGACTTTTACTCTGCAAAAGACTCTGTAAGGAGAGTAAGAAGACAAGCCACAGACAGGGGAGAAAACTTTTGCAAAAGACATATCTGATGATGGACTGCTATCCAAAATAAGGAATCCTTAAGATTCAGCAATAAGAAAATGAACCATCTGGGACTCTTGGGTGGCTCAGCAGTTAAGCATCTGCCTTTGGCTCAGGGCATGATCCTGGAGTCCTAGGATCGAGTCCCACTTTGGGCTCCCTGCATGGAGCCTGCTTCTCTCTCTGCCTGTGTCTCTGCCTCTTTCTCTGTGTGTCTCTCATGAATAAATAAATAAAATCTTTTTTTTTTTTAAAAAGAAAATGAACAATCTGATTTTTAAAACATGGAAGAGATTTTAACAGACACCTCCCTAAAGAAGATCTACAGATGTCAAGTAAGCATATGAAAAGATGTTCAACATCATATAATCAGTCGTTAGGTAATTACAAGTTAAAACAACAATGAGATACCACTACACACATACATATAAGAATGGCCAAAACCCCAAACAATGACAACACCAAATGCTATCAAGGATGTGGAGCAACAGGAATTCTCACTCATCGCTGGTGAGAATACAAAATGGTATACAGCTACTTTGGAAGAGAGTTTGGCAGTTTCTTATAAAACTAAACATATTCTCACCATACGATCCAGCAGCTGTACTTTTTGGTATTTACCCAAGTTAGGTGAAAAATTATGTCCACACAAAAACATGCACATGGACATTTATAGTAGTTTTATTTATAATTGCCTTATCCTGGAAACAATCAAGAACTACTATCCTTTAGTAGGCAAATGGATAAATAAATTGAGGTGCATCCAGTCAATGGAATATTATTTAGCACTAAAAAGAAGTGAGCTATCAAACCATGGGAATATGTGGAGAGATCTTAATGCATATCACAAAGTGAAAGAATCTAATCTAAAAAGGCTACATACCATATAATTGCAACTATATGATACTCTGGAAAAGGCAAAACTATGGAGACAGTAAAAATATCAATGGTTGCCAAAGGTTAGGGCGTTAGACAAACAGGCTGAGCACAGAGGATTTTTAGGGCCATGAAACTATTCTGCCTAATGGTATAACGGTGGATAGCTGTTGTTATATGTTTTTCAAAACAATAGAATGCACAAAGCCAAAAGTGAACTACAGATTTTGTAAACTACAGATGTAAACTACAGATTTTGGGTGATCATGATGCATCATGTAGGATCATCAGTTGTCACAAATATACCACTCTAGTGACAGATGTTCATAATGCGGAAGTCTATACATGTGTGGGGGCAGGGGATATATGGGGAATCTGCACTTCCCACTCAGTTTTTCTGGAAATCTAAAACTTCTCTAAAAAATATAAAGTCCATTTAAAAAAAAATGGAATTATGGTTATGTAGGGAGTTGTTTCTGTAGCTTAAAGAAGTATTGAGGGATTAAATGCCATAATGTCTGTAATTTACTTTGAAAACACTTCAGAAGAATTAATGAAGCAAATATGGAAAAATTCTAACAATTGTTCAATCTCAAGTATAAATGTATGCAGGGTCATGCTACTATCTTCCTTTTCTGTCTGTAGTTTTGACATTTCTCATAATAATAATTTTAAAAGAACTTCCAGCCATGAAAGCTATGAGTTTGGGCAATCTCAAATAGAACTGCTCATATCTGCCCTGTAAATCTGGGCCTGTATTACTTGTTGTTGTTAACAGCCCAGTAAAAGCATGTGCTAGAGGGCAGAATGAGGAAATTACTCACTAGCAGGCATCGTGGGCTTTCTCAGGCGGGAGGCAGTTGAGTGCAGTATACATTTCACTGTTTAACTTTTGTGATGTATGGAATGACTAAAAACAACTGTACTTTACTAACCCTCGTAAGAACGATGCCCCTCATTTTGTTCAATTAAATGTGTTAGTTTCCACTAACTGCATTTGGCATGGCTCTATGATTCTCTGAGCAGCAAATACTGTTTAATCGAAATAATATTTTAAAATACACATTTTCTTGTACTGATGTCTCCCCCTTTCCTTCCACGGGAGTCCCTTGGCCTTGGGGAATTTTAAGGATCTTATAAATGCAAACAAAAAGAGTTAACATTTAGCTGCTAGCATCCAAACTAGGATTTAATTTTTTTTGGTAAAGATTTTATTTAATTATTTGTGTTAGAGTGAGACAGAGCATGAGAGAGCATGCGGCACCAGCAGGGGTAGGTAGGAGCAGAGGGGGAAGGAAAGAGGGAGGGAGACAGACAAGCAGACTCTGTGTTGAATGAGCCCCATGCAGGGCTCAGTCCCACGACCTGGAGATCATGACCTGAGCTGAAATTGACTGAGTCACCCAGGTGCCCTGAAACTTGGATTTTAAAACAAGAAGTGTCTTTAGGGAAAGGGTTTTGTAAGTCTTTCTATCCCCACCTTTAGGGAGAATAGAGGTCCTGGTGGACCTGACCTTTTAGGTCACAGAATCCTATTCAATCAGAAAGAGGAAGGGGGCCAGGGAGGGAGAAACCAACATTGGTTATGTGTCCTAAATATTTCCTCAGCTCACAGAGCATATCAGATGAATGGAGAGAAACCAGGGGCACCACTTTTGCCTATGTCTCATTTGGGACCCAGGGAGGTGATGACCCCATAGCTCCCCACACCATCTTCCATGGGGAGTCACACCAGAGAACACTCAGAGGCACAGGGTGATCTAGTAGAAGGAATTTGGCTCTTGTGTGATTTGGAGGATACCCCCACAATCCCCAGGTACCCTCTCAGGGGACAACAAAGCTGGATTGAGAGGCACTGGGCCTTTCCTTTCAGGAGCCCCTGGTGAAGGTAAGGTGGCCCCAGAGCAGAGAAGGATGGGACAGAAACTCAGGAGACTCTGTGGTGCCAACAGAAGCAACAGTGGGCCAAGTCAAGTTGAGAGAGACCAGTCTGTGAGGGACAGCAGCAGCAGAGCCCTGCAGAGACACCAATAGGACACCCAGACCCAGTGGTCATCATCTACACAACAATCCCAGCCTGCTGTTCCATGGCTGAGATTGGATCTATCCAACCATCCCACCCTCCCTCTGATGCCCCAAGGTCATGTAAAATACAGCCCTCTGCCTTAATTACATTTCACCTCAGAGGAACATAAAGTGAAGCACTTTCCCCCAAAGATCTAGAAAGACTGTGTAAATAACTGCATTTAACCAAGAGCACTGGACCCACATTAACATGGCTGTTCCTGCCCCTTCCTCCTGCTATCCAACAGGGTGGGCTAACCTGACAAAAAATGAAGGAACCATTTTTCTTTTGATCATCTGAATGCAATGTGAGAAGATCCAAATCATGCTACAGCCAGAGTGTGTTCTGTGGCATATCCTTCTCCCAAGATGCTCACGACAAGAATCCCATGACCCAATAAATCTGGGAACCTCTCTATCCTGAATGCCCCTCCTGGAACTGTATGATGCACTTGGACATATTGAAGATTCCAATTGTTTTGCAGTGAAAAGCCTGTTGAATCTTTATCTCGGCCCCTTGCTTGGCCTCCACTCCTTCCTTTGGATACCCTCCATTAATATCCCCAAGTACATGTGTTCCCATGAACACGCTGGAACCTTATTCATATGGAAAAGAAAGTTTCCTGGGCTCACCTATGGGAAACCACCTTAGGCCTCAACGGACAAGGAAGTTTTTTCTCTTTACCTCCTTGCAGAAGAAATGAAGCATACTCCAAGTGGGTGCTCTCAGTTCCCAGGTGGCTCAGGCACATGATGCAGACACTTTCCAGCATTTCCAGCCCCTTGTCGACAGGCACATTTGTGTGATTAGGGTCAGGTATATCCTGCATGTGGGACTTGACTCTAGTGAATTGATTCATGGTTTTTATTTTGCTGTCAGAGACAAGTTGTTAACATGCAAAAGCTTATTTTTGGTTTTCCTACACAAACCATTGACTGAAGTAAAAAGGACACTGGACTAAGTGAGGAATGTAGAAAAAGCTGAGTTTGAAGCTTTGCCCATGCACTAGTGTACACCAGCCCCGGTTCAAGTGTCAACAAAACCATCAAAGGCAAATGGAAGCAGACTCGGATCCTTCACTGAAAATCTCCCAGAACAGGATGTGGGCTTCTCAAATTCCTTGGAAATCCCTGCATATCACTCCCATGGCCTCCTTGCCATCTTAGCCCTCCCTGTTTTTGTCCCTCAGACTTAGATCTAAGCAGTCCTGGATTGTACCTGGTGTTTTTGGGACCTCATTAGAGCCCCTGTCGCAACTTCCCTCCTCTTCCCTTTGGTCAGCTATTGATTTAGGGCTTTTTCCCTCTCCCCTGGCCTGATGACTTCAATTGAAACATCAGGCTGAAACCAGACATTCTGTAGCCTTGGACATCCCATGGAGCCTTAGTTTCATTCCATAATGACATTAATAAAAGCTACTTGTTTTGTCTGCCTTGCAGGGCTGTTAAGAGATCAAAGGAATAAGTCTTCCTAAGTCTGAGGTTCACTGGAAAGCCCAATACAAATGTTCCTTGTTATTATCTATTTTTTATAATTTAATTTTTGTTGTTACACAGTATCTTTAGTGACTCTCCAAGCAGCCAGTGTTATGAATCTGTTTTCTCAACTAAGAAAACAGGTTTGTTAGAATATTTTTCTACTCAGAAAAATCTTTAATACAGAAGGAGGGGACCAGTATCCTCAGACCAGGAAACACACCTGAAGAGGATGCTCAGGTCTGCACAGACAGGTGCCTCCTAGACCTTGTTCCTGCTCCAGTCATTAGCTACAGATCCAGTTCCTATTCATTTGGGAACTGCTGACATTGAATTTTCACTGGCTTCAATTTTCTGTTGGCCTTCGTTACTTCCTTCCTCCCTCCCTGGCTTCCCAAGCTTTTGGGATGTTGAAACCTTTGGCACACAGGGCTGCTGACATACCTTTTGTACACCAAGCTGTTGTGCTCTACTTTTATTTATTTATTTATTTATTTATTTATTTATTTATTTTAATTTTATTTATATATTCATGAGAGACACAGAGAGAGAGAGAGAAAGAAGCAGAGACGCAGGCAGAGGGAGAAGCAGGTTCCATGCAGGGAGCCTGATGTGGGACTCGATCCCGGGACTCCAGGATCAGGCCCTGGGCCAGAGGCAGGTGCTAAACCTCTGAGCCACCCAGGCTGCCCTGTTGTGCTCTACTTTTAGAAGTAAACACAATCACATGTTGTTTTAAGGAGCTTCTGGAAAACTCTGGGGGAACAGATTCTGTCCAGTTTTGACATATTTTGAACAAGATATTTCCAGTGCTTCCAACTTCCCCACCTATTAGTGGAATATCTGCTCCAGGTCCGAGGATCGACAAAACGGTCAAATGGAAGCAAAGCCTTGGACCCTTAACTTTCTTCACACAGAATATAAGGCTCAGATATTCAGAATGAATCACATTTCTGGCAGTACTATCAAAACTCTCAACCTACAATTGTCTTGGGAAAGCTGAAGTAAGGGCAAAACTGCTGGAGATTACTATTAAAGCACTGAAAGTGAGGGGGATACATTTTAATACCCCAACAGACCTCCCCCTGGATTAGTTCTGAGCCAAATGAATCATGGCCATATTGGATTTCTAGCTGAATCAGTTTCCCCACTTGAGTATTGCAGTCCTCAGAGAGACATTGACCAACAGGAATGATTCCAGGGATGAGGGCCAAGGTCACTCTTCCCCTGTTGGCAAGTGAGGGGGCTCCCTAAGGCAATCAAAGCCGAAACTGATTGGAAAAACTCCATAACCCCAATATTTAATCATATTCTTGTCCCTGTGTAATTATGAGATTAGATTCTATTTGGCCTGCCTTCTGGTCCACCTTGGAATTTCCATTTGTAAAACACTACCGATCACAAATCCTTACCTCCCCCCTTTCCAAAAGATGAGATTTTGAAATCCTTATCAACTCTCATGTGTGGAGAGTGCTCAGGTACAACATTTTCTATTTGTGTCCGTTCTCTGGTAAAGCCTCACTACAATCCCATAAGAATGGGGCAAGTATTACCAGTCTCATCTTATGGTTGAACAAACTAAGGGTTGGAGAGTTTGAAGGGGTTCCTCCATAGTCCTAAAGTTGGTAATGACAGAGCTACTAAGTCTCATGTGTTTTCTTTTCATTCAGCAGCTTCTTAATCTAGAGCCTTTTGTCTGGTTTCAAGAGACTGCCCAGAAAAATTTATATGTACATACATTTTTCTAGAAAGAGGGTGTATAGCTGTCATGAGATTTCCAAAGAGATGCAAAACTAAAAAATTATTAAGAACATGCTGACTATTTTGTTTGGGATAGAGAAGGTGTTTGACATTTGCATACTGAATTGAACTGAGGATAACTGGGATTGGGGAGATGGGTCTCAGAGGGGTAGCATTCTGGTTCTCCAGAAGAGTACCCTAGAGGGAAGGATCCCCAAGCTGCCACAGTTGAGTTTCTTGTCATGGTAATTCAGAGAGAAGTTGGGGAGCAGGCCAGGACAATTTCCTGATGGATATATAGCCCAGGACCCAGGAGCAACCCAGTTCACCTGGACATATTCCTAAAGAAGTTTATAGTGAGAACACTGTTGAAAGAGAGAGAAATTACCAATTTCTCTCCTGGGCTTGGACTGTGGTGGCCAGTTTAGGAGTTCTTGGGTCTTCTAGGACTTCCCTAAGAGCAAAGATATGAAACCTGCTCAAGGGGATTCTTGCCATCAGCTGGCTGGCCCAAGGCTCATTACAGAGTGAGACAAAGGCAGGGTTGAGCTTCCCAACCTCACACTGAAAAGATAAATGAATATGAGGCTTTGGCAAAGAGCTAAAGCAAAGATAGAGATCAAGGAGCATCACTGTCAATCCAGTTGTCATCCTGGCAATGGGACCAGCTTTAACTATACTCATTTGGGTATCTTAAAGAACTAGGCATGTACGATAGTTTGGCATTCATTTAGAGACACGAAGTAAAGTAAGGACATTTTTGACCTCACAACAGAATATTATACCCCCCTTTTGGCTAACAGGATACATGCTGTTAAGATGTGTAAAATCTGATGAACTTAGGGAGTAAGAAATAAGCATAAGAACCCTAAGTTAGCCTTCCAGTTTGGGCTGTTTTGGTCTTTGTGTTTCACAGGATGTGTTTCGAGGAGAGATTTCCGTGACCACTGAAACACAGAGAAGCTTGGTGCCCGAAGAAGAATGAGGGGAAACAAGAGCCTACGTGTGTGTCCCATGGTAAACAATGAGGCCGGAAGCATCTATCTGGAATGCAGTCAAAACAACTGCCTGCTGAAATGCTCGGGTACCCGTGTTCTCAAAATGGAGTGCCTCCTTAGCAAAACTTTGCTGAATAACGGATATAAAAGGATGGGTGTGTGGTAAGGAGTTGTATAGGAAAAAATTGGGAGCAAAGATTTTTAGCAGCCAAATTGTATGTGTTTGTGCATGAGAGACAGAGAGGGGGAGAAAGAAAGAAGGAGAGAGAGAGAAAGGTAGAGAAGCCCAGATTCAGTTGTTGGAAATCCACAATTAAAATTCAGCCCACAATTCATCTCAGTCCCTTTCAGTGGAGTCCTGGCACTGGACTCCGGTTGTGGCAGCTCCTTGAGGGATCCTGAGTATAATAGCATCGGAAGAAATACATGATATGTTTCAAGATCCTTGAATTCTTCTTAATCAAGTTACAGTGAGGGGGGAGAGGTTCAAGTAGCAGTTCTGGCATTATTTTAATTCACCTAGTGGAAAATTACTGAAGCATATTTCATATAATTAGGCTCAAGAATGGATTTTGCATCATTGGAACCAAATGCCCCAAACACAAAGCCAATTCAGCTGGCATGATTTCTAGTCTAGAGAACAGCAAGTCTGGCAACAATTAACCAGGCAAGAGGAAATAGTAGAGAGACCACTGTTTGGCCACCCTCTGCACAGACCAGGGCAAAGAATTATGGAACTCCAGCAATTAGCAGTATAAGGGACGCACTGGAACACAGCAACATGTTGTGAGTAATGGCTTGTGCCCGGAACATCTCAGGAAGTTTTATGAATGTTAACTTAGTTGGGCAATATTCCAGGAAGGTAAGAGGTCCCTATTTTACAAACACTACTGTTGCTGGGAGCTGGGCCTCCTTGAGGCCCAAGTGCCCTGGAAGGAATTGACTCTAGATCTTGATGCTAATTGATGAAAAAAGAAGAAGAAAAGGAGTAAACCTATATTATTAACAACACAGCTAAATTAAATTTGGAACAGAACCATAATGCTCAACACAGATGCATCCATTCAGGACCCAAAAAAGTTGTCCTGAGCCTTAAAGCTGTCAGCTGTGTGCAAGAAAGGAGGGCAACAAGATCCCCAGAAACAGCCTCGTGGCATTCTTCAGCAATAAGTGTCCATCCACTGAGCCCGGCTGGCAGTGTGTGGAATTCTGGGGTTCAAAGCGTGGTAACATCTTGGCTTGCTGGTGGATGCTATGAAGTCAGAACCAAAAGGCACCCATGGCATCATTGTGATTGCTTCACTTCCCCCTTAGGCTACTCCCAGTAGATGCCTTAGGGATAAGAGCAGTAGGCTTGTCTCTGGGCAGATTCCAAGGGGAGTTGGTAAGCAAAGTATCAAATTCTATTATATACAGCAGCGCACATAAATGGGCAGATAGAAAAGGTAAGCCTCACAGAGGTAACGTAATGTAAGAGACACCTAAATAACAGTGGCTTGAACAAGATGGAGGTTGCTTGTCTCTCTTGTAACAACCTAGACATTAGCAGTCTGGGGCAGGGTCTGATGGCTTATGATGGAGGGACAAGTCTCCTTCAACCTTGTTCTCCCCTCATCTAAATGGTTCAAGATGACTTATCACCACCATGTATACATTCCGGCAGCAAAGGAGAAGAGCAGGGCGCTCCTCTACTCGATGGGAGAACAGCATGGATGTTCTGCACATCCCTTCTCCTTGGTCCGGAGACAGTCATGTGGTCACACTTACCTGCAAGGGAGATTGGAAAATGTAATTTCTTTTTTTCTGGGTAGCTATGCACCCAGCCAAGAATTGTATTTATTTGGAAGCAGGGTGTGATGGTAGTCAAATCTTTGGCTCCCTGTTAGAAGTCTCCCACTCCATGCTCCTTCATCAGTTGCTCCTCCCCTCCCCCCTTTACCTCCAGCACTTCTTTTCCTGTGCCCCACACAGCACCTCAACTTCCTCTTTGTCACATCCTCTTCCTCCTGAGCTCCATGGTCCTGCTCAGAACTCTCTTCTTGTCCTCCTTTTTCATATTTTCTTCTTCACACAGACTAGAGAAGCTTAAAAATAAGGAAAGACAGGGCACCTGGGTGGCTCAGTGGTTGAGTGTCTGCCTTCAGCTCGGATCGTGATCCCAGGGTCCTGGGATCCAGTCCTGCATCAGGCTCCCTGCAGGGAGACTGCTTCTCCCTCTGCCTATGTCCCTGCATCTCTCTGTATCTCTCATGAATAAATAAATAAAATATTTTTAAAAATAAGGAAAGACAAAGTTACATCTTTCATGAACATCTGGTAAGCATTTTTTTCTGGATGTAACTCCATGTATTATGTTGATTGCGTTAAACAATTACCTCCCTAAATACAGTGGAGGCCTTCCATAAATAGGAAGTGACTCTAACATTGTTTGTACTACATGTGCTCAAAAACACTAAATAAATTTCAAACACACTTCTCTCTTTGTTCTGGCTGGTGGTGACATGGATGGACACATGTGAGAAGCAGAAGAGCAAACGGACAATGGCTAGACCATGTATAACAATAGGACTCTGACTCACATAAGAAGCCCCAAGAGCCAAACCACAATCTCTGCAGCAATTGGCCCAGAACAGAGTCAGGGCTTGGTCAGTAGCTGCCAGCTTCCCTATTTTATGTCTCTATGTCTGTCTGTATGTATGTATGTATTTGCCACCAATGCCCCTACAGCCTGCTTCTAATTCAAGGCCAACCAGTGAAACCAAGTATCAGATATGCTACATTAACCAATCACATAGGATTCTCTGCTTCTAGTCTACGGGCTTCTGACTCACCTGTGTCTCTCTTGCCTCCAGCCTCTAATCAGGGGACTCCTGAAGCCATCCTTTCTGCCCCTATAAAGCTTTCCCACCCTTCTACCTGCCTTGGAGTTCCTACCAAAGACAAGTACTAACTCCCTTACTATGGCAAGATCTGAATAAATAGCCTCTGCTTGCTCCCGTTTGTTTATTTTATTCATTTATTTTCACATTTGCAAAAAACCCACTGAGCTGAACATTTAAGACCAGTGCTCTTTGTGCTGTTTACTCTATATATCTTACCCACCCCAAATTTTTAAACATTTACTTTGCTTGACCTTCTGAATAAAGTAAAGATGGACTTTAGGAGAAGTAAAGGAAAAACAAAGAACATGGTAAAATAAAGTAAGCACTGTCGCTTTCACTGAGCATTATGAGAACCAGGAACTTATCGTTGCCAGTTCATTTGAAATGCCAAAGACAGATTTAGGAATAGCTCCTACTTTTTATGAAAAGACCATAATCACTGTGCTGAGAAGGGAGATTGAAAGACAAGAAGTTGCACACTCAGTTTCTGGGGCCCTCTCCACTCCCTAGAGTGTGCTGGGAGGTCAGAAAAAACAAGACCAAGGCACCATTGGCCCTAAGGTTTACGTTACTAACATATCCATACATGTACCATATTGTTTTCTCCATGCCTCCCTTCTAGTGAAACTCCTCTCTGTAATGGTCTATTTCATCTTAGGGTATAATTTGTCCCAGCCAATGCCCCCCAGAAAGCCACTAAAGGTTGATAGGATCATCTTCCATCCTGGTCCCCAGAAGCTCTCAGAATACCACAAGGAAAGTTCCTCCTTTCTCTCCTATGGGGCAGTGGAGCCCATGATGCAAATTAAACCCAGACAATTAGAAAACAAAAGACTCCCTTACCAATAAAACTGATGTTGCTTGTTCTATATTTTGAAGAATTTAATTCAGGGTAGTTTCTAGGAACAAAATGAAACTTCCCCCAGTGTTTTGGCTGACTTTTTGACATAAGTTGTGAGACATAAAATATTCAAAGAAATCAGATATAAAGAGTGAGAATGAGGTTTAGGATTAGGGTTGAGGCATCATTGAAAGTTGAAGAATCAACAGTATTTTTGTAACAGGAACACCGGGCTGTTCTTCCAGATTCCAGAGCTGAGTTGCAAATGTGGAGGATAAGCTCTTCTGTTTGTACTCCAGTTCTACCAGGGTAATACATGTATGGATGACTTGAAACCCAGTGAAGGATTCCAGGGATGGGAGCGCCGGCCTCCAAGGACGTGAACTCACAGCTACCACCATGGCCACACAGGGATGATGGAAGGAGGGAAAGCTGGCTACTAACAGACGGTGGGTATGAGACTCAACTCAATAATGTTAATGGGATTGCAAAGTAGAAGACAGGACATTAAACATGAATTCTGGGAGCAAACTAACTACCCACAAGTCCACTGTTGAAGCACAGGCTTCTCACCTTCCAGGAGGAACATTACATGTTGGGTGTCACCAAGCCCTTCCTTACTTTCTTAATGAATACCCAGTAGCTCTTGGAGAAGTTCTAATATTTCCCTCATTTAAAACTGCGGATGTCAGGAATCCCTGGGTGGCTCAGTGGTTTAGCGCCTGCTTTTGGCCCAGGGCATGATCCTGGAGTCTTGGGATCAAGTCCCACGTCGGGCTCCCGGCATGGAGCCTGCTTCTCCCTCCTCCTGTGTCTCTGCCTCTCTTTCTCTCTCTATGTCTATCATAAATAAATAAATAAATCTTAAAAAAAAAACTGGAGATGTCCTTACCTAGCACCAAATGTGGAATTAAGATCACCTTAATCATCACCTCTTGATTGACAGTATCTTGGCACGCTTCCATACCACCTCTGCCCAGAATGTTCTTAGATCCTTACCATTGAGGCCCCAAACCCCTCTGGTCCAGCAGCTACACATGCTGCTCACATGCATCCCCTCCTTTCCCATTTCTCCTGCGCTCCACTACTCAGGCCTCTGCAGCTCAGCTGGACTCTTGCCTTGCTCCCTGAGCTGGTGGCTGTGTGCCACAGTCTCTGTCCTCTCCTGCAGCCACCTCCCTTCCAGACTTGACCACATCCCCCAGCCTGACTCCCCAAGCCCTCTTTTTCCCACCTAGTACCCAACCTCACTTCCCTGACAACCCTGTAGGTACCCTCTTGTCCAGCCTTACACGTTCCGGCTGACACTGCCTTTTTCCTCCTTAAAAATACCAACACATTTTTCATCATGAGCTACAACATTAAAAGTCCCACTTAGAATGTAGACAGCAACAAGAGAACTTCACTCCCACCCACCCACCTTCCACAATATGAAAAGGCAGATAATCTGCAAGAGCTCATCAGTGAACTAAGGTCATAAGGAAGCCAGGTGAACTAAATTCCAAAGATGACAAAGCCCTTCAGGGAGATAAGGGACATATGAACTCTTTCACCTTTGGCAGAGCATGGAAGGTGAGGTTATTGTGGGCCACTATGAAACACAAAAATAGAAAAATAAAACAGACCTGTAGAGCTTCATGAATTATTGGAGAGAAAATATCTGTATAAGCGCCCCCCCAAGGTAATAGGTCACAATGTCCCCTTGCCTCCTAAGAAGAACAACACGGCTGGTCTTTAAAGACTCCCTTGCTTTTCTTTATTCTTTTACCACTAAATGTGAGTCTCTAATCACTACTGTTCAGTTTGCCTTTTTAAACTTTCTAGAATGTGGCCCCAGCGTAAGTCTTCTCCAGCAGCTTCCTTCACTCAGCATTGGCTGCATGGAATTTTGCCACGCTGCAGAACACTGTAATTGAGGCCTGTGCCTCTTTGCTCCTGACTCCTCCTACCTAGAAGTTCTGTCCCTCTCTATCCCAGCCAGTTCCCACACGCACCTGTCAACTTATCACCTACCCTCAGAATCCAACAAATGCCCCTTCCTCCTCCAGGAAGCCCTCCCTACAGCTCTGTATGGAAGCTGCAACACATGCACGTAACTCCAACATCTTGAACTCAGTCTGCCAGCTCTTCGGCCTACCTTGCTCTGCACAATGGTTCCTTGTCCTGAGATTACACTGTGTTGTAGTGTGTTCTCAAAACCAGACACCTGGGCTGTTTTATTGATTTGGGATCCCACAGAGCGCTTAGCACTCAGCCAGAGACATGGTAGATGCTCCATGAACTCAATAAATGGGTGGATCTACCAAACTCTGCCTGCATGAAGCAGAAACGTCATGGACTCCACTGGGCCAGAGTTTAGCAGAGCCTGGAAGTTTTTCTCCTTATTGTTTGATTGTCTTACATGGTCCTGTGGATATAGGAGTGTCAGCAACTAGAAGCAAGATTGCCGCTTGCTCTGGGGGTTGCTCTGGGGACTGAATCCCCCATCTGCACTGTTTCCATTGTATCTGTTTCTTAAAGAAGTGATGTGTAGAATAGCATCTGGCTCTTTGAGCTTCCTTATTATTTAGATTTTGTATAAACAGGAGTTTCCTTTCTGGCTTTCCAGGATTAAACCAGTTGGAATATCATTTCAGTTTGAATGAAAACAGATCTCCATCCCTGACGCTGAAATTTTGAGAAATGCAAACTGGAGAGACCATGTTGGTGTGACTTTGATGGCTAAAGCGGAGAAAGAGGTATTTGAGACGCCTTAGGAAACCTGCCTCTGTGCCGGGAAAGGGACTTGTGTGCGGAGGGGGAATGTGAGAGATGTGGAAGCTGAACAGGAGCCCATAGCACCAGGTCCCACAGCAGTAGCCCTGAGGACAGAGTCTCTTGCCTACAACTGGAGCAGCATCCTCCAGGGTCCCTGTTGCCTCGTAGGGAAACTCTGCCTGGGATCTGAGTCCTTTGCCTCATATTGTTTATACTTCATGGAATCTGGAACCTGAAAACACCTGTAAGCTAAGAGAAGGAGGAAGAGTTTACCTCCCTCAAAAAGATGAGCAAAGCCAAAGAATAATTATTATTATCAAGCAACATATTAACAGTGGTTGCTATTGGCAGATGAGTTTACGGTGGAGAATGGCAGGGGGTGTCTCTCTGTACTGCACCTTTCTGAATTGTTTGAAATCTTTTATAACAATGAGAAAATCTGATAAAGAAAACATAGGAACAAAGTAAAGATATACTACTAGTTTCTTAGCAAGCATGAAGCCATTCCTCTTGACTCTCCCCACCCCTACCCCCACTCAGTGGACCTGAGTGTGGTGGTCCAGGACCCATCTGGACCACGCACCCAATGCCTTTATCCCCTGAGCAGCTTCTTCCCTTGCTGCCCACTGCCGACTCCCCTCCCCTCTCTGCAGTTCTCTGCAAGAAACCCTGGACTTGCTGGACCTGGGAGATAGCTCTCCTATCCTACCCAAATCTACTTGTAGCATATTCCATTCCACCAGCTGAGGGGCCTGCCCCTCTCACCGTTGCATTTGATAGATGGCCTCATGGCAAAGTCTTCTTTAGCCTAGGCTAACACCTATATTTTGTGCACATGAAATGGTATTGAGAGTTACAAACCTGTTCCACCCCATTTTATCTAATGATCTCACTTCTTGGAATATATTCCAAAGAAATCACCCAAAGGGGGTGAATGGGTACTGCAGATGCCCCATCCAGACCCCCTTTACAATGCCAGAACACCATTCTCTGGCGGGATTTTGATAGCAAACAGCTGACCCCTCTGCAAGCTGACCCTTTGGGGAAGGCTCTTCTACCACCAGGGCAGCTCTCAGCCCATGACTGACTCAAATTCCTTTGCCTCAGAGGGGATCAGCTCTGTGATGCAGTTCATACTCCTGAGTTTCCCATGGGATCAGCCACAGGCCAACTCCAGCCAAGATCCCATCTCTGCTCAGCTCCTTGCCCTATTCCCCTCACCCTTGTCCTCCTCAGGCCTGTGCTCAATAAATCGCATGCACCCAAAACCTACATCAGGCTCTGTTTCTGGGGAACTTGATCTAAGACATGGGAAAATTACACTCAGGCAAAAGGATGACCACAGAGTCATAGAGATGGAGAAAAGCTAAGCAGATGCCAATAGGAGAGATCACCATGAGGGACTGGAACTGGGGTAGGTAATTTGTTTTTCACCATCAGCCTTTCTGTTCTCTTTAATTCATTACCACAAATTTGCATTACTGATTCAAGTATATTAAATTTAAAAACAGAAAATATACATCCATACCACCTTCAAATGAAGTGATGGGCCTGCACTCAATGGTCATCTGGATTTTTTTTTTAATTTATTTTATTTTATTTTAAAATTTTTTTAGAAAGCTGGTCCAGAAAATGTCAAAAGTTTTGCCAGGCCTGGACTGAAATCTAGACTTCAAGTGAATTTATCTCTTTATCTGTAGGTAGATAGAAGGCTCATATCATTTTCTGCTGCAGTTTGATGATATACTGAAAGTAACCAAATCTTAAATCAGAATAGAATGAAAAATTTAAAAATGCAGCCCTATTTGTTACTAAACTATAGGATATTAGGTGTCAATAGCACCCAACGTATATTTCAATCAAATGATGAGGAAGGAGAATTTGAAGAACAGGATAGTTGGCTGACCAGAAGCTCTGAAAGGTACTGTTTTTTTTTTTTAATTTTTTTTTTATTTATTTATGATAGGCACACAGTGAGAGAGAGAGAGAGAGAGAGGCAGAGACACAGGCAGAGGGGGAAGCAGGCTCCATGCACCGGGAGCCTGATGTGGGATTCGATCCCGGGTCTCCAGGATTGCGCCCTGGGCCAAAGGCAGGCGCTAAACCGCTGCGCCACCCAGGGATCCCCAAGGTACTGGTTTTATAGGTAACTGATCCAAAAGGAAGACAGCCTCTGCCTCTGGATTGGGAGGGGAGGATAGCACTGTTTGGAAGGAAGGTAAGGTCCTCACTATGCAGTGAATGGGGGACAAAGAGGTAGGGGGCCCAAGCTCTGCCATGTGACTGAGTGGTCTGAGACAGGGATCCCAGCTGGTGGAGGCCTGGAGCAAGGGATGTGGCTCCCAGGAGCCAGTTCATAAGGCATTAATGCAACAGCTATTTGGTGCCTCCTGTGTGCTGGGGACCATGAGGGACACTGGGACACAGGAGAGAAATAGAAATAAAGTGTGTCAATCAAGAAGCTTGATTGCAGGCAACAGAAACAGATTTTGTCTGAAAGCAGCAAAACTGGGACACCTGGGGTGGCTCAGTGCTTGAGCGTCTGCCTTCCACTCAGGGCATGATCCTGGGGTCCTGGGAACGAGTCCCACATCGGGCTCCCATTGGGGAGCCTGCTTCTCCCTCTGCCTATGTCTCTGCCTCTCTTTGTGTGTCTCTCGTGAATTAATAAATAAAATCTTTAAATAAATAAATAAATAAATAAATAAAATCAACAAAACTGAATTTGTTGAAAAGATAATGAACCACAGAATTTCAAGAAGTTTACAGAAGTGCCTTGGAAATAGGCACCTAAAGCAGCTTAGGTTGGAGGGGCTAAAAGGAGAAACTATAGGAATGGTTTAATAGTAGAAGAATGTGGTATGTTCCAGGAGAAAGCGTTACAGAGCACCTATGGCTGGGTGCTATAGAGCCTCAAGCAGTTTTAGAAACAGTAAGAACTGTATTTCCCCAATTTACATGGTTCCTTATTCTTAAAGGAGTAATTCAGTTGAAGGGTGTAGCTTCCGGTCATGATGTCTTGGAATGGGGGGAATTGGCTTCTCTTTGAGCTTGATGCTGAGCATGAGCAGGACCTGGGCAGATATAAGGACTGTGGAGGCCAGCAGGGCAATTGTTTTGGGATCTTTTTAAGTGTATATTTTTAAATTCCAGTATTGTTAACATACAGTGTTATATTAATTTCAGGAGTATGACAGAGTGATTCAACAATTCCATGCATCACCCAGTGCTCACCATAAGTGCCCTCCTTAATCCCCATCACTTCTTATTTCATCCATCCCCCCACCCACCGCCCTCTGGTGACCATCAGTGTGTTCTCTATAGTTAAGAGTCTGTTTCTTGGTTTACCTCTCTTTTTCCCTTTGCTTGCTTATCTCTTAAATTCCACATATGAGTGAGATCATATGGTATTTGTCTTTCTCTGACCTATTTCACTTAGCATTACACTTTAGCTCTCTATCACCCATGTTGTTGCAAATGGCAAGATTTCCTTCTTTTTTATGGCCAAATACTATTCCACTGTGTATATACTATCTCTTCTTTATCCATTCATCTATTGATGGGCACTTGCCCTATTGTATAAGTAACGCTGCTATAAACATAAGAGTGCATGTGTCTCTTTGAATTAGTGTCTTTGTATTTTTTGGGCAAATGCCCAGTAGTGTGATTATTACATCATAGTGTACTTCTATGCTTAGCTTTTTGAGGAATCTCTGTATTATTTTCCACAGTGGCTACACCATTTGCACTGCCACCAATAGTGCATGAGTGTTCCTTTCTCACCACATCCTCATCAATACTTGCTATTTCCCATGTTTTTGATTTTAGCCATTCTGACAGGTGTGAGGTGATATCTCATTGCAGTTTTGATCTGCATTTCTCTGATGATATTGAACATCTTTTCATGTGTCTGTTGGCCATCTGAATGTCTTTGGAGAATGTCTGTGTATGTCTTCTGCCTATTTTTAAATTGGATAGCTTGTTTTTTGGGTGCTGAGTTGTGTAAGTTCTATATATATTTTAGATACTAACCCTTTATTGGGTATCCATTTACAAAGATCTTCTTCCATTCCATAGGCTGCCTTTTAGTTTTGTTGATTGTTTCCTTTGCTCTACATGTAGTCCCAATAGTTTATTTTTGACAAATCTAGGAAAATGTTGCTATTGTCAATTTTAGAGACATTACTGCCTATGATCTCTCTAGGATTTTTATGGTTTCAGGTCTCACATGTAGGTCCTTAATTCATTTTGAGTTTATTTTTGTGTATGGTGTAAAAAAAAAAATGGTCTAGTTTCATACTTTTGCATGAAGTTGCCCAGTTTTCCTAACACCATTTGTTGAAGAGGCTGTCTTTTTCCCATTGGATATTTTTTGGGGCTTTGTTGAAGTTAATTGACCATATAATTGTGGGTTTTCTTTCTTTTTATTTATTTATTTTTTTTATTTTTATTTTATTTTTATTTTTATTTTTTTAATTGGAGTTCAATTTGCCAACATATAGCAGAACACCCACTGCTCATCCTGTCAAGTGCCCCCCTCAGTGCCCATCACCCAGTCACCCCCACCCCCTGCCCACCTCCCTTTCCACCACCCCTTGCTCGTTTCCCAGAGTTAGGAGTCTCTCATGTTCTGTCTTCCTCTCTGTATTTCCCACTCATTTTCTCTCATTTCCCCTTTATTCCCTTTCACTATTTTTTATATTCCCAAATGAATGAGACCATATAATGTTTGTCCTTCTCCGATTGACTTACTTCACTCAGCATAATACCCTCCAGTTCCATCCACTAGATCCATTGCTATTTTTGAAGCAAATAGTGAGGGCAGCCCCGGTGGTGCAGCGGTTTGGTGCTGCCTGCAGCGGTGTGATCATGGAGACCCGGGATCGGGATCGAGTCCCACGTCAGGCTCCCTGCATGCAGCCTGCTTCTCCCTCTGTCTGTGTCTCTGCCTCTCTCTCTGTCTATGAAAAAAAAAAAAAAGCCACACCTGAAGCAAATAGTCCGTATTTGTCGTATTTCTGGGTTTTCTATTCTGTTCTATTGACCTATGTGTCTGTTTCTGTGTCAGTAACAACATACTGCTTTCATTACTATAGATTTGCAATATAACTTGAAGTCTGGAATTGTGATACTTCTGGCTTCGCTTTTTCTTTTTTTTCAAAATTGCGTTGGCCATTTGGGGTCTTTTGCGGTTCTATACAAATTTTCGAATTGTTTGTTCTAGTTCTGTGAAAAATGCTACTGGTATTTTGATAAGGCTGCATTAAGTGTATAGATTGTTTTGGGTGGTATAGACATTTTAACAATATTTATTCTTCCAATCCATGAGCACAGAATATCTTTCCATTTCTTTGTGTCACCTTCAATTTATTTCATCAGAGTTTTGAAGTTTTCAGAATTTTAGTGGTATATTTATCTGGTTTTGGCATCATAGTAATGTTGTCCTCATAGAATGAGTTTGGAAGTTTTTCTTTTTCTTCTTCTATTTTTTGGAATAGTTTGAGAAGAATAGATATTAACTCCTTTTTATTTATTTTTTATTTTTTTATTTTTAAAGATCTTATTTATTTATGAGAGAGAGAGAGAGAGAGAAAGGCAGAGACACAGGCAGAGGGAGAAGCAGGCCCCCTGCAAGGAGCCCTGATATGGGACTCGATCCCGGATCCTGGGATCACGCCCTGAGCCGAAGGCAGATGCTCAACCGCTTAGCCCCCCAGGTGTCCCTTAACTCTTTTTTAAATGTTTGGTAGAATTTGCCTATGAAGCCATTTGGCCCTGGACTTTGGTTTGTTGGGAGTTTTTTGATGGTTGATTCCATCTCCTTGCTGGTAATTGACTTGTTCAAATTTTCTGTTTCTCCCTGCTTCAGTTTTGGGAGTTTGTATGTTTCTAGGAACTTACTCATTTCTTCTAGGTTGTCTAATATGTTGGCATATAATGTTTCATAATATTCTCTTATAATTGTTCATGTTTCTGTGGTGTTGGTTGTTATATTTCCTCTTTCTTTTGTGATTTTGTTTATTTGAGTCTTGAGTCCTCTCTCTCTCTCTCTCTCTCTCTCTCTCTCTCTCTATTCCAGCTAGATACTTATCAATTTTGTTGATTTTTCAAAGAACCAGCTCCTAGTTTCATTGATCTGTTCTATTGTTCTTTTAATTTCTATGTCATTTATTTCTGCTATAAATTTTATTACTTCGTTCTTTCTGCTAGTTTTGAGTTTTGTTTGTTGTTATTTTTCTAGCTCATTAGGGTGGATGGCTAGATTGTGTATTTGAGATTGTTCTTGCTTCTTGAACTAGGCCTGTATTGCTATAAACGTCTCTTTTAGAACCACTTTTGCTGCATCTTAAAGGTTTTGGACCATTGTGTTCTCATTTTGGTTTGTTTCCACCTATTTTTAATTGCTTCTTTAATTTCCTGGTTGACCCATTCACGGTTTAGAAGCACGTTGTTTAACCTCCATGTATTTGTGTTCCTTCCAGGTATTTTCTTGTGGTTCATCTCTAGTTTCATAGCATTGTGTTCAGAAAAGATGCATGCGATGACTTTGATCTTGAATTTGTTAAGGCCTGTTTTGTGGCCTGATATATGATCTATTCTGGAGAATATTCCATGTGCACTTGAAAAGAAAGTATATTCTGTTGTTTTAGGATGGAATGTTCTGAATATATCTGTTAGATCCATCTGTTCCAGTGTCATTCAAAGCCACTCTTTCCTTGTTGATTTTCTGTTTGAATGATCTGTCCATTCATGTAAGTGGAGTGTTAAAGTTTCCTACTATTATTGTATTATTATCAATTAGTTCCTTTATGTTTGTTATTAACTGGTTTATATATTTGGGTGCTCCCGTGTTGGGTGCATAAATATTTACAATTGTTACATCTTCCTGCTGGATTGTCCCCTTTATCATTATATAGTGTCTTTCTTTGTCTCTTTTTACAGTCTTCATTTTAAAATCTATTATGTCTGATATAAGTATTGTTACTCTGGTTTCTTTTGACATCCATTTGAATGATACATGGTTCTCCATCCCCTCACTTTCAATCTGCAGGTGTCTTTAGGTCTGAAATGAGTCTCTTCATGATACTCTACATAGAAAACCCAAAAGCCTCCACCCCAAGATTGCTAGAACTCATACAGCAATTTGGTAGCGTGGCAGGATACAAAATCAATGCCCAGAAATCAATGGCATTTCTATACACTAACAATGAGACTGAAGAAAGAGAAATTAAGGAGTCAATCCCATTTACAATTGCACCCAAAAGCATAAGATACCTAGGAATAAACCTAACCAAAGAGGTAAAGGATCTATACCCTAAAAACTACAGAACACTTCTGAAAGAAATTGAGGAAGACACAAAGAGATGGAAAAATATTCCATGCTCATGAATTGGAAGAATTAATATTGTGAAAATGTCAATGTTACCCAGGGCAATTTACACGTTTAATGCAATCCCTATCAAAATACCATGGACTTTCTTCAGAGAGTTAGAACAAATTATTTTAAGATTTGTGTGGAATCAGAAAAGACCCCAAATAGCCAGGGGAATTTTACAAAAGAAAACCATAGCTGGGGGCATCACAATGCCAGATTTCAGGTTGTACTACAAAGCTGTGGTCATCAAGACAGTGTGGTCCTGGCACAAAAACAGACACATAGATCAATGGAACAGAATAGAGAACCCAGAAGTGGACCCTGAACTTTATGGTCAACTAATATTCGATAAAGAAGGAAAGACTATCCATTGGAAGAAAGACAATCCCTTCAATAGATGCTGGGAAAATTGGACATCCACATGCAGAAGAATGAAACTAGACCACTCTCTTGCACCATACACAAAGGTAAACTCAAAATGGATGAAAGATCTAAATGTGAGACAAGAGTCCGTCAAAATCCTAGAGAACATAGGCAACACCCTTTTTGAACTCAGCCACAGTAACTTCTTGCAAGATACATCCACAAAGGCAAAAGAAACAAAAGCAAAAGTTAACTATTGGGACTTCATCAAGATAAGAAGCTTTTGCACAGCAAAGGATACAGTCAACAAAACTAAAAGACAACCTACAGAATGGGAGAAGATATTTGCAAATGATGTATCAGATAAAGGGCTAGTTTCCCAGATCTATAAAGAACTTCTTAAACTCAACACCAAAGAAACAAACAATCCAATCATGAAATGGGCAAAAGACATGAAGAGAAATCTCACAGAGGAAGACATGGACATGGTCAACATGCACATGAGAAAATGCTCTGCATCACTTGCCATTAGGGAAGTACAAATCCAAACCACAATGAGATACCACCTCACACCAGTGAGAATGGGGAAAATTAACAAGGC
This sequence comes from Vulpes vulpes, assembly GCF_048418805.1. Lineage (NCBI taxonomy): Eukaryota > Metazoa > Chordata > Mammalia > Carnivora > Canidae > Vulpes > Vulpes vulpes. The sequence goes on along the minus strand of NC_132790.1, from coordinate 53,726,408 downwards.
AGGAAACCACAAAGGTTGGAGAGGATGTGGAGAAAGGGGAACCCTCTTGCACTGTTGGTGGGAATGTGAACTGGTGCAGCCACTCTGGAAAACTGTGTGGAGGTTCCTCAAAGAGTTAAAAATAGAACTGCCCTACACCCAGCAATTGCGCTGTTGGGGATTTACCCCAAAGATACGGATGCAATGAAACACCGGGACACCTGCACCCCGATGTTTCTAGCAGCAATGTCCACAATAGCCAAACTGTGGGAGGAGCCTCGGTGTACATCGAAAGATGAATGGATCAAGAAGATGTGGTTTATGTATACAATGGAATATTACTCAGCAATTAGAAATGACAAATACCCACCATTTGCTTCAACGTGGATGGAACTGGAGGGTATTATGCTGAGTAAAGTAAGTCAATCGGAGAAGGACAAACATTATATGGTCTCATTCATTTGGGGAATATAAATAATAGTGAAAGGGAATATAAGGGAAGGGAGAAGAAATGTGTGGGAAATATCAGGAAGGGAGACAGAACATAAAGACTCCTAACTCTGGGAAATGAACTAGGGATGGTGGAAGGGGAGGAGGGCGGGGGGTGGGGGTGAATGGGTGACGGGCACTGAGGGGGGCAGTTGACGGGATGAGCACTGGGTGTTATTCTGTATGTTGGCAAATTGAACACCAATAAAAAATAAATTTATTATAAAAAAATGAAATGAGTCTCTTGTAGGCAGCATATAGATGGGTCTTGTTTTTTCATTCATTCTGATGCCCTATGTCTTTTGTTTGAAGTGCTTAGTTCATTTGCATTCAAAGTAATTATTGATAGCTAGGTATGTATTACCATTTGTTACTTATTTGTAATTGTTTTTTCTCTGGTCTTTAGTTTTCTTTCTCTTTTTAATGGCTTGCTGGTTTTCTTTAGTGGTATTTTTCTCTTTTATTCTTTGCATATCTATTATCGGTTTTTGATCTGTGGTTACCATTAGGTTTGTATATAACATCCTCTGCATATAGCAGTTTATATTAAGTTGATAGTCATTTGAATTCGAACCCATTCTTTACTCCTCTCCCTCCCACATTTTACGTATCATGTCATACTTTACATCCTTCTATTTTGTGAATCCCTTGACTGATTTTTTACAGAAATATTTATTTTGGGACTCCTGGGTGGCTCAGTGATTGAGCGTCTGCCTTGGGCTCAGGTCTGTGATCCTGGGTCCGGGGGTCGAGTCTCTCACCTCGGGCTCCCTGCAAGGATCCTGCTTCTCCCTCTGCCTATGTCTCTGCCTCTCTCAAGAATGAATAAATAAAATCTTTTAAAAAAGAGAAATATTTATTTTTACTGCTTTTGTGTTTCCTACTTTTCATACTCTCCCTTATTATCTCTCCTTTTCACTTCAAAGAGTCCCCTTTAATGTTTCTTGTAGGGCTGGTTTAGTGGTCATGAACTCCTTTAGTTTTTACTTGTCTGAGAAACTCTTTATCTGACTTTCTATTCTGAGTGATAGCCTTACTGGGTACAGTATTCTTGGCTATAGAGTTTCCCTTTCAGCATTTTGAATATATCATACCAACAGGGCTATTCTTAAAGGGTGCTCTGTGTTGAAGAGCTGCAGTGGTGAAAGGTTGTTCCCTTCAACGGGCAGGAAGGGTTATAGAGGTAGAGCAGGGTAAAAGCCAGAGGACTGTTGCTATAATTTAGTAGAGGCAAGACAAATCCTGAGGAGGGAGGGAATTGAGGGTAGTGAATGTATAGGTAACAACAGCAGGCCTTGCCATAAAGTAAAAAAGGATCCATGAGGACAGTTTCTGCATGTACACAACATTGCAAAGTCTCTATCTGGGTTTCCCATTGACATTTTAGCTACAATTGGGACATCCAAGGTTATGTCAGGTCACATGTATAGAGTAGATCTTAAAGATGGGTTTGAGTACTACCCCATCTGCTATTTTCTTGCCCTGTCACCCTGCAAATATCATGTCATTTGTCCAGGTCTCATCGAGGAGAATTTCCTTATGTACCTGTTTTGGACATCTGTGGTTTGACTACTAAGCATCTGTTCCCTTTTGTTTAGTAAGACCTCTGATTTCTGCTTGAGGATCTGTCCTATCTTAATTCTTCAGTAGTGGAGCTCATACCCCTGGCAACAATGATTGGTTCAAGGAGAGAAACACCATCCTAAGACAGTCCAATCAGAGTGAATCTTGGGAATTTTTGTGGAAGTCGCTGGAAGAGTTTTTCAATTCTTTCCCACTGAATGACACCTGAAGCTTAGTCATCCTACAGCCAACTTGCCTTTAATATGGAGACAGTCATGATATGGAACTAAAAAATGGAGCCACAACAGATGGCAGAGCTATGAGACCAAGGCAAGCTAGACCAAGTCCTAATGACATCGTTTTAACCCCTGGATCAAGCTATACTTAAAGCCAGAGATATATCTCTGGATTTTCCCATTACATTTAAATTCTTATATAGTTTTCTGGTTTCAGCCAATAGAACAATGGAAATAGACAAACTCCTCAGATTCTGAGCTCTCAAATCGCTACCTTGACCTCAGGGCCAGAGTTTGGTTGGTGATGCCTTTCACCAATAGACTTGGTCTTTTTCAACAATAGCCCCTCTGGGCAGTGTGTTCAGTAATCAAAACTATCCTTAGACACACCCATGCTGGCCCCCTGAAGCTGGAAGTGAGGAAATGAGGAGGCCCAGCTCACTGCAGCTGGAGCTGCGTGGGAGGCAGGCTTTGCTTGGCCCAGCACCAAGAATACCTGCAGGTGTGCACTGCCATCTCTGTGCCAACATGCCATGTGGTATAATTGCCTCTCAAAGAGGTGTTTCTCCAAAGGAGGTATGGTGGAGGCTTGTGGCATTGCCATGGCAGAAATGGGAGGAACCAGGATAGGAGTCTCATCCTGGTGACATCCAGTCTTGAGGGTGACAAGATCTCCTTGCTTGGTGTAGAACTAAGGGATGAGGACTTGGTGTGTGCTTGGGGTGCTTGAGCCAGTCCCTCTCCAAAGGAACTCATACCCATCTGTGGGATCACCATCACCAGGGGGATCAGAGCACTAACAACGGAAGCATTCACACTTGACCGGCAGTGAAGGCTTCCGCAGGGCTTTGGCTCACACTGGGTATGTGTTTCTCAGTAGCACACAATGTGTGGGCACTGGAGCCTAGGGGGCTAGGGTTGGATACTGGTAGCTATGTAAGCATGGGCCAGTGGCTTAACTTCCATGCCTCAGTTCCCTCATCTATCAAATATGGATAACAACAGCACCAGCTTCATGAGTTGTTATGAGGATTAAGTGAACTAATATCTCCAGGACTGGGCCTAGCTTATAGTGGGAGCTGCAGGTCAGTGAGAGAAGCATTCTTAACAGACTTTTAGCTGACTGACAAGGCTAGGCTTTGGACCAGGCCTTCTGACCCCCAGATCTTCTTCTGACTCAGCCAGAAACACAAGAGTGATGTTCATACACTTCGGAGCGGTTCATGAGGGTACATCCACACCCCCAGAGTGCAGCCTCAAGCAGAATCTCTGTCAGGTATTTCACTGATGGCATATTGGGTACATTGTCACTAATTATACTCAAAGCAAGGATATGTCAATATTCCCATATTCTATGTCTGCAACTGCAAACAGCCAGGGAAACTGACTGGAGCTCACTGGGTATTTATCAGGGTTCATAGGATATTCCTGTTTTCTCAAGCCTCCCAACTTGTGGTGCTCAGTGTTAAGGACAATGGGCAACGAGGCATTCAGTTGAGCATCTGACTTGACTTTCATGGTAGCAAAATTTGAGTCATCTTCATACATTTGGTATGAGTGAAAAGGGTCTTAGGTATGGGACTCCTAGATTGTGGGTTCTTATGTCTGCAGACACACCCTCACCTTACATAACAAGCCCAAGGACCTACTGCAGATGAAATGAGATCCATTTCTACTGCCTTGATTGCCCAGATTTGCTATGACCCTTTGGGGACTCTTGTCTCTCAGGCTGGGATGGGGGGACATCAGGACTTAGGTGAAACACTAGTCACCCTTAATAATTCTCCACTGTAGATAAGGACAAGTTCTAGGCAAAAGGGGATAGTTCTCATCATGTAATAGCAGGTTGTTGCTGAACTGGTGCAATAGACTTCTAACTGGTCTCTAGCCTTTTGTCATGCCTGCTTCTGATCCATCCTTACTGGCCACAGGGAAGGTTCTGTGAAATATAATACTGCCATTTGCTTGCCTAAAATCCTCCTGCAGTTCCTGTAGCCTAGAGCAGCACTGTTGAACAGGACTTTCTGTGATAATGGGAATGTTCTACATCTGTGCTGTCCAATACGGTGAACCTAACCACATGTAGCTATTTAGTACTTGAAATGTGGATAGTATGTCTGGTGAACTGAATTTTTAGTTGCATTTTATTTCAATTAATTGAAATTGAAATTGCCACATATGTCTGGGGGCTCCATATTAGACAGTGCAAGTCTAGATAATGAAATCCTAAGTGCTAGGCATGTCCTAGCCCTATTTGAGCAACTTTAATTTTTTTGCCAGAATTCATTCAAACTGGGAATTCCAGCCATAGCAAATGACTTACAACTCCCTAAAACCTTGTGCCCACTTTACACCTCCATGCATTGGCATCTGCTGTTCTCTCTTCCTGGAATGTTATCATCCCTTGCCCAAACACGCCTGCAAACTGCCTGCCAGCCAAACACAGTTTCAGTGTTACCTCTACTATCAAGCTTCATCAACCACCCCTGCCCTCCCCAGGCAGAATTAACCACACCTCCCTTTATGTGTCAGTACAGATAGGCTGCAGGCCCTTCCAACACTCAGAGTACTCACGTGTTTCCCATCTGCTTCCCTCTGCAATAAAGGCAGACTCCTAGAGAGAAGGTTCCATGTTGAATTTACCTTTGGACTCCCAATGTCTGGCTCAGCGGTTGGCTCATATCAAGCAGTTACCAGATGATGGCTGAAGAAATAAAATCATTGTAGTGGACATACACCATAGTTCAGGTTGTCCTGTGTCCAGCTTCCTTTCCTCTTCTGTCCTGATCACTCTTTGGGACTTCTCTTTGTGTGTGGCCTTGGGAGTTAGGGGAGTCAAAAAAAAAAGATCCCTCTCTCACTGCCTGGGCCATCTTTCCAGGGAGCATAAGGAATGCAGTGATACCAGGGCAGATAAAGGTCACACTTGTCATTTCTGCCTTCTGGACTTCCAAAGCTCCAACATTGGCTCTCCAGTCTCCAGTCAAATGTGCAAGTCCCTGATCTGCTGAGAGAGGGATATCTTTTGGTTGTCAGCTACCAAGTGACACTCACCTGCAATCATGAAGCTAACTTCCAGGGCTACAGAGCCCTGCAGGAAGAAACGATGTGTTCTTCCGTGATTAGACTCAATGGGTGACAGGACTGAGCTGTCAAAATGCACAAAACCTGAGCAGAAGGCTTTGGGCAGCAGAGGAGGACCCAACTGCCACCCAGAGGGAAGTGTAACAGACAATGTCAAGAGTCTGGCCCACACCAGGAGAGCACAGCTCCATCCACTCCAACAAGAATGAGTGAGATGGCCGTTTAACCACATAGTGGGCCACCCCAGACACTGAGGGGCAGGAGGGCATGCTCTCTAGAGACTCCAGGTGGTGTGGAAGAATGGTTTTGACAGATTGGGAAACGGAGGACTGTGGTGAGGCTTTGGTATAGGCAAGGGTTTAAATAAGCATTCCTTCAAATACACTGTGAATGAAAAAATGTATTCATTCCTTCAGCAAAAAGGTTATCAAGGGCCTTCTCCTTTGCACAAGGTACCATGCCAGCACTCTTTCCCACCTATGAGCCTTTGTCCGGATTTCTTTTTGCCTTGTCTGAACAGCTCCTACCCATCATTCATACCTAGTCTAAATGTCACTTCTCTGCAAAAATCCTCCTTCATGTCCAGATAAAGTCTTCTGGACCTTGGTACCTCACCAGATAGCACACATCAGAGTTATAATCGTGGAGCCAATTATTGGCAGGGTTATTTGAAGAAAGGCCCTTTTCCTTGTTACAGTAGCTGGCTCTGTGAAAGCAGAGACAGTGCCCCTGTTCACAGATGCATCCTCAGCCCTGTACACCACCATGTCTGACATGCAGAAAGTATTTGTTGGATGAATGAACAAAGCAGGGGAGTTGAGGAAGGAAGGAAGGGAGGGAGGACAAGGGTTGTAGCACTCCCTCCTGGCCCTCTGGGGGATCACTGTATGATATCTCCTCTACTTATGTTTTTTGCCCTTAAAAAAGGAAATACAGTGATACATGCAATACATTTCTGCTGTTATACACTACCCAGCTTGTGGTATTTTGTAGCAGCTCGAAAGGACTAAGACACCTACTACACTTCATGTCAGACATGAAGGCTATTGATATTTGATGCTGTATTCTGCAGCTCAAAAAACCCAAATAATATAAATATTGTATTTTCTTATTAGTATGTTGCACGTAAGACTTGGGAAGAAAGGATACTCACAAAAACTGAGCACTAAGTCTACACAACGTTGTACCTCACGTGGGATCCTAGACCAGAAAAAAAGGCATTTAGTGGGAAAAAAACAGAAAATCTGAATAGACTTTGTAATTCAGCTAATAGCATTGTACTGGTGTTCTTTTCTTGGTTTTGATGAATATTCCAAAGTTATGCAAGATGTTAACACTGTGGAAGCTGGATGAAGGTAAACTCTGTATTAGCCTTGCAACTTTTTTTTCTTTCCTTCTTTCTTTATCTTTTCTTTTCTTTCTTTTCTTTCTTTTCTTTTTTTTCTTTTCTTTTTTTTTTTAGAGAGAGAGAGAGAGAGAGGAAGAGAGAAAGCATGCATGGAGGGGAAAGGAGAGGGAGAGAGAGAATCTTAAGTAGGCTTCAGGCTCAGCATAGAGCCTGATGCTCGGCTTGATCCCCATGACCCTGAGATCATGACCCAAACTGAAATCAAGAGTTGAATGCTTAACCACCTGAGCAACCCAGGCACCTCTATTCTTGCAATTTTTATATAAATCTAAAATTATTCAAAAATAAAAGGTTTATTTTATTTATTTTTAAGATTTTATTTATTTATTCATAGAGATACAGCTAGAGAGAGAGAGAGAGGCAAAGACACAGGCAGAGGGAGAAGCAGGCACCATGCAGGGAGCCCGACGTGGGACTCCATCCCAGGTCTCCAGGACCACGCCTCAGGCTGCAGGCGGCGCTAAACCGCTGCGCCACCGGGGCTGCCCCTAAAAGGTTTATTCTAAAAGGTTCATCCAATTTCTTAAACTGTTACAAAATATAAATCTCTGCATGGAGATATGACGGGTGACTTTTGTCTTTATTAACACCTTCTCTGTGTTCTACAATAGCATGAATTGCTTTTCTAAAGAGAAAACAAAATATTTTTAGTAAAAATAATTAAATAGCTTGGTTTCGAAAATATTCAAGTGTATAAAACTTTTCTTTTTGTTTGAAAACACAGTGACACCGTTAAGGTCAAAGTGCAGAAGATAGGGACACTTGGGTGGCTCAGCAGTTGAGCACCTGTTTTCGGCCCAGTGTGTGATCCTGGAGTCCCGGGATCCAGTCCCATATCCGGCTCCCTGCATGGAGCCTGCTTCTCCCTCTGCCTATGTCTCTCCTTCTCTTTCTCTGTGTGTGTGTGTGTGTGTGTCTCTCATGAATAAATAAATAAATAAATAAATAAATAAATAAATAAATAAATATAAATAAATAATAAATAAATAAATAAAATCTTTTTTTAAAAAGTGCAAAAGATAATAATAATCCATAACCTTACTACTGCAACAAAACTGGATTCTCAGTTTTACATGTAAAAGCAATGCTGTGAAGTTGCAATTAGAGCTGGGCTGTCAAGTTTTAATTCAGGTATCTGCTTGTATTTCCTGCAGATGAATTTGGAGCAGACTGTGTGGCAATCTTCAAGTGTCAAGTCCTCAAAATGTGTAGCTGCCAATCTAGATCATAGAGGTTCTGAAGGTGTAGTGCTATGTCCCCTCAGCCCCTCCAAGACCTGTCATCATTGTCATAGTGTGTGTGGGTGGTGTGGTCAGGCAGGACTGGGAAGGTCATGTTCCTCTGGGTCCCAGAGTACACCTTTGGGACACCACCCAACCTAGCTGCCTGCTGGGAGAGTGGGAGAAGCTGCTTCTGAAGCTGGAGATGCAAAATGGGTAGTAATGGGAGCCTGCTGTTTGGAAGTCATTCAAGATGTGAGTTTGGAAAAAAGTGGCTCCATTCCCTTCTGCAAAGTGAAGCAGAGAATTAACTATTCATTGTCAAATAACCATAGTAAGAGTCGAACATTACCCAGGAATGCTGGGGTTTTGCAGTACTCTGCCCCTGCCTTACCCCATCCGATATTCTCATCTTGACTGTAATCATCAACTTTCTCTTCAGGATCTCTCTAAAGTTGTATGAGCTAGGCTGAATCTTGATAAATTAAGTCTTTCTTTTACCATGTTGGAAGAGGTGCCACTTCACATGAAGAAAAGTGTGAAGTAGCACTGGGGTTGTTTCTCTGAATATATTCCCCTGGTCTCATAAATGTGGAAAGTGGTCCTTTGTCCACTGCAGAGCTCAGTAGCTCAGGAGCCCCCTATAATTTGGCAGCAGAACGACTGGTTCTTCTGCTTGAGGCACTGGGGAATGGCTTGCTAGGCAGCTCTGATCTTGGATCCAATCCCAGCCCTGGGTGACTGGCTCCTCAGACACCTGGGACGGCAACCCCCCCACACACCCATCTCTCACTGCATGTCCCCTCTCCTTGCTAGTGGGACACTGAGCCCCTCCCTAGAGCCACCAGCAGTTGTGATGCACCAAGTGCCAGTCCCCAGCCTGGCATTAAGGCTTCCTTCAGGCTCTCTTGCCATCCCTTTGGTCAAACCAGTCTCCCATGCTTCCTTGCTTCTGCCCCTAGACATCTGCCCCTCTTTTTCTGAGGTCCTTCCTGCTCCCATCCAATTTCTACCCATTTCCAAGCCTGACTCAAGTCAAGCTTTGCAGTGAGGCCCGAGGACAGGCATCATCAGCATGTTAATGACACAGAATGGTAGGACCACCCCAGATCCTCCATGGCAGAGCTGTGCATCCTCAGACTGTTGAGTGATTTGCATGCCTTACAATGGGAGAAGAAACTTTGAAATGAGATAATCTCCAGGCATGGGCCTGAGGCCATCAACAGCAGCAGAATCATGCCAGAAATGCAGATTCCTGGGTCATATCCCAAAGATACAGGAGTTGGAACTTCTGGGAGTAAGACCCAGGAATCTGCATGTTTGACACCCTGGTGTGATTCTCTTATATTTTCTTTATAAATTGTGTATTGTATAAATAAAAAAATCACAAATCACTTTAATTTTAATATATTCAGTAATGATTTTAATTGTATTAATTATAAATTAGTATACATTGCTATAGACATTTGTCATTCATTATTGTATATGATGATTTTTACTTGATACATGAAAAACATTATAACAAATCAGAACATCAGGGAGAAGACTGACATTTCATTTGGCCACTATCTCCTGTGGCAGTCCCATTCCCAGAACTTCACTGCATTTACACATGCATATATATTCCTAGAGAAATCACATATGATCATTTTGTTTGGGATTTTATACATATGGTACCTTTCATGTCATTCTGCAACTTTCTTTTTCACACTCAGCAATAACTTTCTATGTTAGAAAGCAGAGGGCTACCTTTACAAGGACGGCCAACTATTTCCATGTATACACTTTTTAAGCTGTTAGTGGAAAGTTGGGTTATTTACAGTTGTTCTGCAATGCTACAGTGAACACTCTTGAACATACCTCCTGCACCAGGGTGTGTGGGTTTCTTTAGGGTATAAATCACAAAACGTTGGAAAATAGAATTGTTGGCCATGGAGGGATGAGCATTTTAAATGTTTGAATGCTATTGCCAAAATGGCTATAGCCCTTTAGTGCTTTGCACCTTCAAGTTTAATCTCTTTGTTTTGTGGTTGATTTCACACGAAGTCAGGAATTGGACATTATGTTATGGCATCAGAACAGATGATGTTCCAAAGGAGCTTGAACTCACTTCCTAGGACCAGTACAACTGACATGCACTGAACTGTCTCAGGACTCTTCATGGGCTCACTTATTTCTTTTTTTAATTATATATATTTTTTATTTGAGTTCGATTTGCCAACATATAGTATAACACCCAGTGCTCATCTCGTCAAGTGCCCCCTTCAGTGCCTGTCACCCAGTCACCCCATCCCCCCCCACCCGCCTCCCTTTTCACTACCCCTTGTTCATTTCCCAGAGTTAGGAGTCTCTCATGATTTGTTACCCTCTCTGATATTTCCCACTCCTTTTCTCTCCTTTCCCTTTTATTCCCTTTCACTATTTTTTATATTCCCTGTATGAGTGAAACCATTTAATGATTGTCCTTCTCTGATTGACTTACTTCACTCAGCATGATACCCTCCAGTTCCATCCATGTCTAAGCAAATGGTGGGTATTCGTCCTTTCTAATGGCTGAGGAATATTCCATTGTATACATAGACCACAATTTTATTTATTTATTTATTTATTTATTTATTTATTTATTTATTTTTAAATAAATTTATTTTTTATTGGTGTTCAATTTGCCAACATACAGAATAACACCCAGTGTTCATCCCATCAAGTGCCCCCCTCAGTGCCCATCACCCAGTCACCCCCACCCCCCTTCCCCCTCCACCATCCCTAGTTCGTTTCCCAGAGTTAGGAGTCTTTATGTTCTGTCTCCCTTTCTGATATTTCCCACACATTTCTTCTCCCTTCCCTTATATTCCCTTTCACTATTATTTATATTCCCCAAATGAATGAGATCATATAATGTTTGTCCTTCACCGATTGACTTACTTCACTCAGCATAATACCCTCCAGTTCCATCCACGTTGAAGCAAATGGTGGGTATTTGTCATCTCTAATGGCTCAGTAATATTCCATTGTATACATAAACCACATCTTCTTTATCCATTCATCTTTCGATGGACACCAAGGCTCCTTCCACAGTTTGGCTATTGTGGACATTGCTGCTAGAAACATTGGGGTGCAGGTGTCCCAGCATTTCATTGCATCTGAATCTTTGGGGTAAATCCCCAACAGCGCAATTGCTGGGTCATAGGCCAGGTCTATTTTTAACTCTTTGAGGAACCTCCACACAGTTTTCCAGAGTGGCTGCACCAGTTCACATTCCCACCAACAGTGTAAGAGGGCTCCCTTTTCTCCGCATCCTCTCCAACCTTTGTGGTTTCCTGCCTTGTTAATTTTCCCCATTCTCACTGGTGTGAGGTGGTATCTCATTGTGGTTTTGATTTGTATTTCCCTGATGGCAAGTGATGCAGAGCATTTTCTCATGTGCTTGTTGACCATGTCCATGTCTTCCTCTGTGAGATTTCTCTTCATGTCTTTTGCCCATTTCATGATTGGATTGTTTGTTTCTTTGGTGTTGAGTTTAATAAGTTCTTTATAGATCTCGGAAACTAGCCCTTTATCTGATATGTCATTTGCAAATATCTTCTCCCATTCTGTAGGTTGTCTTTGAGTTTTGTTGACTGTATCCTTTGCTGTGCAAAAGCTTCTTATCTTGATGAAGTCCCAATAGTTCATTTTTGCTTTTGTTTCTTTTGCCTTCGTGGATGTATCTTGCAAGAAGTTACTGTGGCCAAGTTCAAAAAGGGTGTTGCCTGTGTTCTCCTCTAGGATTTTGATGGAATATTGTCTCACATTTAGACCTTTCATCCATTTTGAGTTTATCTTTGTGTATGGTGCAAGGGAGTGGTCTAGTTTCATTCTTCTGCATGTGGATGTCCAATTTTCCCAGCACCATTTATTGAAGGGACTGTCTTTCTTCCAATGGATAGTCTTTCCTCCTTTATCGAATATTAGATGACCATACATTTCAGGGTCCACTTCTGGGTTCTCTATTCTGTTCCATTGATCTATGTGTCTGTTTTTGCACCAGTACCACACTGTCTTGATGACCACAGCTTTGTAGTACAACCTGAAATCTGGCATTGTGATGCCCCCGGATATGGTTTTCTTTTGTAAAATTCCCCTGGCTATTCTTTTCTGATTCCACACAAATCTTAAAATAATTTGTTCTAACTCTCTGAAGAAAGTCCATGGTATTTTGATAGGGATTGCATTAAATGTCTAAATTGCCCTGGGTAACATTGACATTTTCACAATATTAATTCTTCCAATTAATGAGCATGGAATATTTTTCCATCTCTTTGTGTCTTCCTGAATTTCTTTCAGAAGTGTTCTGTAGTTTTTAGGGTATAGATCCTTTACCTCTTTGGTTAGGTTTATTCCTAGGTATCTTATGCTTTTGGGTGCAATTGTAAATGGGATTGACTCCTTAATTTCTCTTTCTTCAGTCTCATTGTTAGTGTATAGAAATGCCACTGATTTCTGGGCATTGATTTTGTATCCTGCCACGCTACCAAATTGCTGTATGAGTTCTAGCAATCTTGGGGTGGAGACTTTTGGGTTTTCTACGTAGAGTATCATGTCATCGGTGAAGAGGGAGAGTTTGACTTCTTCTTTGCCAATTTGAATGCCTTTAATGTCTTTTTGTTGTCTCATTACTGAGGCTAGGACTTCCAGTACTATGTTGAATAGCAGTGATGAGAGTGGACATCCCTGTCTTGTTCCTGATCTTAGGGGAAAGGCTCCCCGTGCTTCCCCATTGAGAATGATATTTGCTGTGGGCTTTTCGTAGATGGCTTTTAAGATGTCGAGGAATGTTCTCTCTATCCCTACCTTGTGAAGAGTTTTGATCAGGAATGGATGCTGTATTTTGTCAAATGCTTTCTCTGCATCTAATGAGAGGATCATATGGTTCTTGCTTTTTCTCTTGCTGATATGATGATGAATCACATTGATTGTTTTACAAGTGCTAAACCAGCCTTGTGTCCCGGGGATAAATCATACTTGGTCATGGTGAATAATTTTCTTAATGTATTGTTCGATCCTATTGGCTAGTATCTTGTTGAGAATTTTTGCATCCAAGTTCATCAGGGATATTGGTCTGTAATTCTCCTTTTTGGTGGGGTCTTTGTCTGGTTTTGGAATTAAGGTGATGCTGGCCTCATAGAACGAATTGGGAAATACTCCATCTCTTTCTATCTTTCCAAACAGCTTTAGTAGAACAGGTATGGTTTCTTCTTTAAACGTTTGATAGAATTCCCCTGGGAAGCCATCTGGCCCTGGACTTTTGTGTCTTGGGAGGTTTTTGATGACTGCTTCAATTTCTTCCCTGGTTATTGGCCTGTTCAGGTTTTCTATTTCTTCCTGTTCCAGTTTTGGTAGTTTGTGGCTTCCCAGGAATGCGTCCATTTCTTCTAGATTGCCTAATTTATTGGCGTATAGCTGTTCATAATATGTTTTTAAAATCGTTTGTATTTCCTTGGTGTTGGTAGTGATCTCTCCTTTCTCATGCATGATTTTATTAATTTGAGTCTTCTCTCTCTTCTTTTTAATAAGGCTGGCTAATGGTTTATCTATCTTATTAATTCTTTCAAAGAACCAACTCCTGGTTCTATTGATCTGTTCCACAGTTCTTCTGGTCTTGATTTCATTGAGTTCTGCTCGAATCTTTATTAACTCTCTTCTTCTGCTGGGTGTAGGATCAATTTGCTGTTTTTTCTCTAGCTCCTTTATGTGTAAGGTTAGCTTTTGTATTTGAGTTCTTTCCAGTTTTTGAATGGATGCTCCAACTCCCTGCGAGCGCCTTTCCACCCGGGAAGATTGGTGAAGCTCCTGCGTCTCCGGGACGGGGCTCTCCTGTCCTGGGGACACTCAACCCGGCCTTAGCCTGGCTCCTTGTGGGGCCCCTCCCCCTTGGAGGCCTTTTGTTTCTTTATTTCTTTTTCCCCGTCTTCCTACCTTGATAGAAGCATGAACTCTTCTCACTGTAGCATTCCAGCTGTTCTCTCTTTAAATCTCAGGCCGAATTCGTAGATTTTCAGGATAATTTGAAGGTTATCTAGGTAATTTGGTGGGGACAGTTGACTTGGGGACCCTACTCTTCCGCCATCTTGCCCCTCCCCCCTTAGACCACATCTTCTTTATCCATCATCTGTTGATGGACACTGAGGCTCCTTCCACAGTTTGGCTATTGTGGACATTGCTGCTATGATTATTGGGGTGCAGGTGTCCCAGCGTTTCACTGCATCTGTATCTTTGGGGTAAATCCCCAGCAGTGCAATTGCTGGGTCCTAGGGTAGCTCTATTTTTAACTCTTTGAGGAACCTCCACACAGTTTTACAGAGTGGCGGTACTAGCCCATATTCCCACCAAAAGTGCAAGAGGGTTCCTTTTCTCTACAACCTCTCCAATATTTGTTGTTTCCTGTCCTGTTAATTTTCACCATTGTCCCTGATGTGAGGTGGTGTCTCATTGATGGTTTTGGTTTGTATTTCTCTGATGGCAAGTGATGTGGAGCATTTTCTCATGTGCTTGTTGGCCATGTCTATGTCTTCTTTGATGAAATTTCTGTTCATCTCTTCTGCCCATTTCATGATCGGATTATTTGTTTCTTGGGTGTTGGGTTTAATAAGTTATTTATAGATCTTGGATACTAGCCCTTGATCTGATACATCATTTACAAATATCTTCTCCCATTCTGTGGGCTGTCTTTTAGTTTTGTTGACTGTTTCTTTTGCTGTGAGAAGCTATTTATCTTGCTTGAATCCCAATAGTTCATTTTTGCTTTTGTTTCCCTTGCCTGCATAGATATTTCTTGCAAGAAGTTGCTGTGGCCAAGTTCAAAAAGGCTGTTGCCTGTGTTTTCCTCTAGGGTTTTGATGGATTCTTGTCTCACATTTAGATCTTTCAACCATTTTGAGTGTATCTTTGTGTATGGTATAAGATAATAGTCCAGTTTCATTCTTCTGCACATGGCTGTCCAATTTTCCCAGCACTATTTATTGAATAGACTGTCCTTTTTCCAGTGGATATTCTTTCCTGCTTTGTCGAATATTAGTTGAATATAGAGTTGAAGGCCCATTTCTGGATTCTCTCTTCTGTTCCATTGATCTATCTGTATGTTTTTGTGCCAGTACCACACTATCTTGATGATCACAGCTTTGTAGTACAACTTGAAATCCGGCATTGTTTGCCCCCAGCTCTGGTTTTCTTTTTCTTTCTTTCTTTCTTTTTTTTTTTTTGGTTTTCTTTTTCAATATTCCCCTGGTTATTTGGGGTCTTTTTTGCTTCCACACAAATCTTAAGATTATTTGTTCCAACTCTGGGCTCACTTATTTCATCCTCATATCGCTGATCCTTTGAGGCAGGTACTCCCAGAATACCAATGCCAGACCGAGGCCCCGACCATGCCTGGCAGGTATCCAAGTAGCCGTGTAAGATTCCCAGGGGGGCACTCCTTCGTTGGCTATTCAGATTCTGGGTGAGCAAAGGACTGGCAGGGTCTAAATTCACATATTCCGACTGAGACTTCTTCAAAGACATATTCAGAGTTGACTTATCTCAGGAAATTGTTAAGAAATTGCCCACATAGAAAAGCCAGTAGGATTTGCGATGCAGGTGACGCTATAGTGTATAAAATAATCACCCAGAGCTTCATCTGGATGTGGATGAAAGGCTCCCTTGGAATTGCTGCTGCAGAGACAGAAATTTGGGGGAATTTGCGGGGGAAGTCACCGCAAGCACTATTAAAACCAAAAGAAATGTAATCCAACTTTGTTTTTGTCCATGGGTGAGAATGTGCCCAGGCCTCAGCATTTTGGGGTGTAACTTGGGCCATTTCCCCACCCTGGAAACAGAAGCCACTGACCTCACGCACCTTCTGAGTGGAGTGTCCATACAGTTCTCCAGGCGCATCATGCTAGATGCTGAATTTAACAGCAGCCCCAGGCTCTGGTCCTTAGGAGCACAATTGCACTCTGCCTGGTTTTCTCTCTGACACTTTTTATGGAGAGAAAATGTGTGACTTTTCTTGATGAGCAAACAGCCGAAGGTGTTTGGGAAGGTCTATCATTTTTTTCTGGTGGCAAGACACCCTAAACTAAATTCATTAGCAGCTCTTCTGTTTGGAATTTCAAAATATTCTCTGACCTATATAAATTCCTTGTTATGTCCTCTACGAATACAAGAAGATTAACTGGCATGCGCTGTGGCTACAGAGCAAAGCAGCAGCATAGTATAGCAAAAAGGGGCTTGGAGGCTGTCATTCCACTGTTGAAAACATCAAAACCCATGCTCTGGCCCCTGCTTCCTCTCTTCCTAAGGATTTTTCTTCATGTCTATATTTTTATGAATAGTAGATCATAGATGCCACTTTTTAGGTACAAGTCAAGACTTGTCCTCAGTTCTACATGTATTTGTCATTTATTCCTGTTTCTATATTTTCCTCCCTTTTAGAAAAATATGAAAGGAATACCAGGACAGAAGTTTGGCTGTGTCTTATGAGCAACTAACTATAATGAGTCATATGGGCAAACGCTGAGCTGGTGACCACCGACTCAAATAAATCAGTTTCCTCTCTACCTCTCAGTTTTCTTTCCCTAAATAAACAGGATACAATATACCCATTGGTTAATTCATTTGACAAATATTTATTGAGCTCTGAGTCTGTGCCTTGCACCAGTACAGGGTGCTGGAGCTACAGTGGTAAACAAAATACTTAAGGTCTCTGCCTTCATGAAATTTAGTTATCAGTGGATATTAAAGCCTTGCAGGGACCAAAAAAAAAAAAAAAAACCTCTGTATCGGTCAGAAGTAATATATATATATTTGCTTATGAAAACATTCTTTCCCCCCTCTATTTCTAAAACCAATGTTCTCGCCTGTCTGTACTGCTTACTGGCATTTACTCGATGACACCTTAACAACAACGAACTGTAGTCTCGTCAAGGACAAATGCATGGCTTAGAGTTTTCATATTCCCAGTGCTCAGGATGATGGGGTAGCTGGCTCTGAGCCCTGAACATGGTCTTAAGGCCAAGGGTCGCTAGCCTTTTTCCTTTCCTAAACGGCCTTTTATCTGGGGCAGGCCACTGTAGATGTTGAATATATGATCACAATGATAATAAAACTGGTATTTTCCTACTAGAATTAATGATGGGTAAAGCTGTGCCAAGATACCTTTGTGAATATTAATGATTTGAACAATTTAGTCCTGAGGTTGTAGATACTCAGGGACACTGCATTTCATGTTCATGTTCATTAATCAACCTCAATTTGTTTAGACTAGTGATTCCCCACCCCCCCACCCCCCACCCCCAGTTTATGACCACGATTAGCCCCTGAAATCTGAATCAGGCCATTTTGGTTGATTTCATTTGGTGCAGAGTTAGATTTAGTTCACTGATTATGAAAGAAACCATCCTGAGTTCTCAGTTTCTGGCCCTTCCCTTGGCTCTGAGCTCACACGTATGCCCCATTACCTTGACTAACTGAAAATTTATTATTAGGAAGTATGGGGATTATCATGAATAAGCCACAGCCATCCACAGTGCAGATTGAGATCTACTAACTAGCATCAGGTCCAGGCAAAGGGCGCCTGTTGGGAGGGCCTGAGTGCTGACTGGGAACCAGAGTCCAGTCATCTCCTGTGAGTCAGGCCCCCATGTGCTATAAGGTAGTGTGTTAAGTGTCATTAAAAGAGGGCTCAGCTCTTGCTGGCAGTCTTTGTTCCTTTCACCACTACCCATACTCCCAACTCTCCTCCACTCCAAGGAGCAGAGGACTGGATACAGATCAACAAACCCTCATGCTGGCCATTCCAGGAGTGGCTAGAGAGAGAGAAGAGAAAAAGAGGATGGGGTGGTGGGATGGTGAGCATCTACATGACCCATCCCACTTCTCCTACCCAACCTTTCAATTGTTTTCTGAGGACTAGGTGGTTCTTCCCCTTTCAACATTATTCTTTTAAATTAAATTTTGAGGACAAAAGGTATTTAACACTTTAAGAAGTAGGATGGCCTAAATTTAGTCTCAATTCTGAAATTTTGAATCTTGTAAGCCACTCATTTGATTGCTTGTATGTTTACTAAGCAAGTTCATTGGGTAGCTACCATATGCCAAGCATGGGGAATATAGTGGTGAACATGTTCAGTCTTCATCTCAGAGGAACTTGTAATATAGAGTGAAAGTCAGAGAGATTGTAATCGTGTATTGGAAGAGCCATGCCACATGGTCCATGACGTGTTATGGGAACACAAAGAGGCTGCCCAGTGCAGACTGGGGACGAGGTAGGTTGGAAGCTATGGTGGTTGGAGGCTAAGACCTAAGAGACATAGAAGTCAACAATGAAGATAGGAGACAGATTATCCAGTTTGCCTTTCCATCATTGTCATTTGTGACTTTGGGGGTAAAGGATAAAGATAGGTCTTTCCTGAAGGTCACCTGAGTGTACTACCTCAGTATGACCTACCGCTGTCTAAAGGTTGGCTCAGAGTGCTCATCAAAGCTCAGGGAAAACGAGGTTATTTTAAGTTAGGAGTGAATTGCCATGTATACCATGGTGTCCATGACTTTGGGACCAAAATTCAAGAAACATTGAGGGTATCTCCAGGTTTCTTTTCCTTGACTCAGCAAATTGGAGGCTAGAGGAGAAATAAAGGAAGAGTTACTAGCTCTAAGTAACTACAGTTACAAGTGCTAAGGATCTCATGTATTGTTGTTACTAGCTTTAAAAACAGCACCATGTTGTCTATGTCATATAATTACTTACAGTCTCCCCTGCCTAAAACAAATCCAAGTTATGTCTTCTTGGAAAATATAAGAGTGTCATGGCAGAGATGCTATGAATTTGTTGTGAGGGGTTGGGGGTTGAGAGAGCATTGGAAATGGCATATTTGGCACTGATTTTTTGGTCCTCAAATGAGAGTTAGGTAGGGGATGGCTCACAGTCTGGTGGAAGAGGATGGACAAGTCATTACAAGTCAATGGAAAGAGCGAGGTTCTCTTGGCAACATGCAGGAACAGAGTGGAGAACCAACCTGGGTGTCCCACATGTGGACAAGAGCATAGAAAGTGTCCTAAGCAGGATTAGGGTCTCTAACGTGCCTCATGCTTTCAAGTACAGTCACATGACACTGTTTTATATCCTAGCTTTTTAATTTTTTTAATTGTAGCATATATTTAGCTTTTATGAAAATAACACCATGAAAAAAGAAAACAGAATTTAGGGACTTTGATTGCTCTTTTTTCTTTTTTATATTTATATTGCTTTTTCATTTTCATCTTGGTTTGGCTTTGCTCAAATAGTTTAAAGCAAATTCTAGGCATCATTTAATTTCATTCCTAAATATTATAGTAGGTATCTCTATCGAAGAATAACTTTTTAAAAAACATAACCACAATACCATTTTTATGTGATGAAATACCCAAAACATGCCAAATTTTCCTAACTAGCTCCAGTAATATTTTTATAGTTGTTTCATTCAAATCAGGATCCAAATAAGATCAATACATCATATTTAATTGAAAGAACTCTTAGGTCTCTTTTACTCTGTAAATTCTTCTCTCTTCTTGGTTTTTATGCCATTTACTTGAGGAAGGAGAGATATGAGTCATTGTCCTGTATAATATCCTACATTCTGGATTTGGCTGATTGTTTCCCCATAGTGTTATTCAATTTCTTCTTGTATTTACAAGCTGGATTAGATTCTTGTTAAAATGTTTTTTTGGCTAGAAAACTTTGCAGATGCTATGTGTTTTCTAATGTATTACATCATGAGGTGCACAGTGTCTGAAAAGTGTCTGAAAGTCCCACTTTCAGAAACGTAAAAATTAGTCAGTGGGTTCAGATGTTATCAGCATGGTCCACCCAAAGGTTCCCTGTCAACCTTTCGCCTAATAGTCATTGATGGTAGTTTTCTGGATTCTTCATTTTATTAGGTGTTCCAGGGTCGTGGTTTTCTATCATTCCTTCTGTCTTTATTAGCTAGAATTCTTCTATAAAAAAACTCCTTATTATCTCTTTGGTTGCTCTGAAACACAGTTCATACCAGAAAGGCAGAAGAAATACTTCTTTATCTCCCATTATGCACTCTTAATTTAATTTAGTCCATTGTAGACATTGTTTTCCAATGCTCAAATTGTCTCCTCCTTGGCCAGTGAAATCACCTCAAGTCAACTTCTGTGTTGCCATGATCTGACCCTAGCAGGACTGGATACCTCCTTTTTTTTCTTTTTTCTTTTCTTTATTTATTTTTTAGATTTTATTTATTCATTTGACAGTAAGAGAAACACAGAGAGAGTGTATGCGTGAGTTGGGGGAAGGCCAGAGGGAGAGGGAAAAGCTGCTGAGCAGGGAGCCTGACATGGGGCTTGATCCCAGGACCTGGGATCATGACATGAGCTGAAGACAGATGCCTAACTGACTGAACCACCCAGGTGCCCCTCTACAATTTCTTTCTGATAAATTCACTAGATTTGGGGAAATCTTTATACCCTCATCTCCACTACCATTTTATCACTTATGACAAATAATGGTTTATACTAGTTGTATCAGTCAGGAAGGCTTTCAGCTCTAAGTAAGCATAATGAACAAACAGCATTTTCAATTTTTTCACAGAACACAAAGTCTGGAGCAGGCAGCTGTTAGCATTTGTTCAGCAGCTCATGAGATCCAGAGCCAGCATTGCTGTGATTCTCTTGGCCTCTCCTTCCTGGTTGCAAAATGGCAGCTCCTACTCCAGGCATCATGCCCAACTGGGGCAGGAAGAAAGGGGAAGGCCAGAGCCAGCTGCAGCTGTCCCTTTGTATCAGAGAAGCAAAAGCTTTCCCCAAACCACCATACCCCCCTCCCACTCAGCTGAATTCTAAAAGATCTCATTGGCCAGACTGAATTAGATGGACATCCCTACTTGCAAGGGTGGCCAGGAAAGTGAGCACTTAGTTTTGCTAGGTTCCATAGTTCAAGCAAGCAGGAGTGGGGGCTGAGGGTGAATATAGGGTTACTAGGTCTGGGAGAGTAGTCTTGAGGCCTGAATCAATATTCCCTATGTTGATTTTTTTGTTTTTATTTTTATTATTGTTTTAAAGATCTATTTACTTATTTCGAGAGAGAGACAGGGGGAGAGAGAGAGAGAGAGAGAGAGAGAGAGAGAGAGAGGGAGAGAGACAGAGAGAACACATGTGTGGGTGGGGGACAGAGAGAGGATCTTCAAGCGGACTCCCCACTGAGCGTGGAACCCAACTCAGGGGCCCAATTTCATGAACTATGAGATCATGACCTAAGCCAAAATCAAGAGTCAGATGCTTAACTGATTGAGCCACTCAGGCACCCCTACTTTTTAATTTTTACATAATGTCTACTATTCCTTGATTCTGAATCAGGGTGGGATAGTTGAACTGTGAATTGGAAATGAGTATAGCTGCTCTAAGGAAATGAGTATCAGCTGTTTTGGCATCCATGCCCTGATGGCTCAGCTCCGTTCAGTTATCAGATGCCATCTCCAGCTGCAGGATCTCTGCTGCCAAGTGTCCATGCTGCCAAATGTCCCATCTCCTGTCTGCATGGGGCCAAAGCAGTCTCACCTTCATCAAGACAGACCTCATTCAAGCTGTAGTGATCCATATGATGCCAGGATACCTTGTGGCTACAGTTTCACAGAAACCACTCAACCTTCACACGGTTATGATAAAGAGAAGCACTAACACACAGCCAGCACTCCACAGACACTGAAACACTGAGCTTATTCTGAATTGACTGATAGGCAGCCACTGCCTGGAGCCTCACAGTTCTGTTGCCTTGGCCATCTTGGCTCCTCTCTGAGGACCCTCCCCACCTGCCCATGACCTCCTTAGCATCCAGCAATTGAAAGTTAGGGCCTGGTCTAGTAGGGGTCCTAAGGCCTTACTACCTACCAGGACTAGGCCATCCATTCTGTGTCTGTACACAGAGGTAATAAAAAAAAAATACTATTCTCCATGAGAAAGCACATTGTTCCTATTCTTACTGGTCATTTTTCTGGACTGTCCATAGCTAAAGGGCAAATGATAACTAATTCAAGGAATGGAAGTAGATAATTCTATCACTGACAATTTTGATTTCCTCAAGGCTAATAAGTCTCATATTAGAAAACCTGAGTTGTTCCGATAGTAGTTTTATTTTTTTCCTTTTTCATGATCTAGGTATTGAAACTGCTGGTCACTTACCCAATATCTATCCTCTCCTTTCTCTTTTCTGTCAGAACCCGATTTCCTTGTGGGGGTGGGGGTGGGGGTAGTATGTGAGGAGCTAAAAACCATATTTCCTATTCTCCTTTGGAACTAGGGCTGGTCATATGACACACTTAGGACCAATGAGATGCATATGAAAATCCATAGGACTTCCAAGAAATCTCTTTCAGGCAGACAGGCTCTGTGGGCCACAGCCAGAACTCCTCCTGGAATGAACTGAAAGGTATACTGCCATCAACTTTGGTCATCCCAAATGTCCATTTGTGCACTCTTATGTAATATTACCTCGTATCACTGGTTCTGTTGCTTGGTTCACTTATTTGACAAATACTTATTGAGCACTTGGGCTCAGTAAGTTGAGCATGTGCTGATCAGGTGTTATAGGTTCATATGTCCCAGGGCCAGGCCTATAATTAGAGATGTAGGCCAGGGCTGAAGGACCATAGCAGATGAAGGAAGACCTAGGCCCTGGCTAACAAAGAGGGTGGGGTGAGCCATTGCTCAGGTGTAGCAGCTGGTTTGACATTTGATGGATTCAAACCCCAAGTTGCAAGATCTTCCCATTTTTCAAGAGGGGCCAGAAATCTTGATTTTATTTTTCAAAATTAACTCTGCTTGGGGCTGGACTTCTAGCTATGGCAGAGTGAAACTGGAAAAAGTTGGCATATTAGTTTTCTATTGCTTTGTAACAAATTATCACAAACTTATCAGCCCAATCAACATATGTTTGCCAACTCACAGTTCTTGTAGATCCAAAGTCCAGGCAGATGCAACATACCCTCTACTCAGGGTCTTACAAACCTCAAATGAAGGTGTTAGCTGGACCAGGCTCTTAACTAGAGGCTTTGGAAAAGAATCCACTTCCAAGCTCATTGAGGCCAAAGTCATCATACTATGCCACATGAATATAAATAAGGAAATCAAATCCAGCAGCATGTTACAATGACCAAAGTGGAATTTATTTTGGGGATGCAAGGTTGATTTGGCATATGAAAATTCATTAATGTGGGCAGCCCCAGTGGCGCAGCGGTTTAGCGCCGCCTGCAGCTCAGGGCATGATCCTGGAAACCATGGATCAAGTCCCACATCAGGCTCTCTGCATGGAGCCTGCTTCTCCCTCTGCCTGTGTCTCTGCCTCTCATTCTCTCTCTGTGTCTCTATGAATAAATAATCTTTAAAAAAAAGAAAATTAATTAATGCAATGTGTCATATTAATGTAATAGACAAAACCTACATGATCATGTCAATACATGCAGAAAAAGCATTTGGCAAAATCCAACACTCATTCATGATGAAACTCTCAACAAACTCTGAATATCAGGGAATTTATTCTAATATATAAAAAGCACCTAAGAAAAACCTATAGCAAATATCATACTTAATAGTGGAAGACTAAATGCGTTTTTTGAGAACAAAGGAAGAATAACTACTTTTACCACTTTTTTATTTTTTTAAAGAGTGTTGGATTTTATTTATTCATGAGAGATGGAGAGAGAGAGAGAGAGGCAGAGACACAGGCAGAGGGAGAATAAGGCTCCATGCAGGGAGCCTGATGTGGGACTCAATCCCAGGACTCCAGGTTCATGCCCTGGCTAAAGGCAGGAGCTAAACTGCTGAGCCACCCAGGGATCCTTACCACTTTAAAAAAAAATATTTTTATGTAATTTCTATACAAAATGTGGGATTGAAACTTACAAACCTGAGATCAAAGTTACATGCTCCAGTGATGGAGCTAGGCAGACACCCCAAAGAACTAACCACTTCTATTCAATATCATACTGTAAGTTATAGGCTGTCAAGAAGACAAGAAAAAGAAATTAAAGGCATTCAGACTGGAAAAAGAAGAAACAAAAGTGTCTTTATTAGCAGAAAATATGATTTTGCAGATAATATGATTAAAATACTATTTAATCTGAAAACACTAAGAAGAACTAAAAAATGAGAATGTCAAAGGATATAAAAAATCAGTATTTTTATATTCTGATAATGAACAACCTAGAAATAAAGAAAATAATGCAATTCACAATAGCACTAAAAAGAAAAGTACTTAGAAGTAAGGGTAACAAAAGATGTGTACAACTAAAAACTACAAAACATTGCTGACAGAAATTTTAAAAGATCTAAATAAATGGGGAGCTATACCATGTTCATGAACTGTGAAGACTCCTTATTGTTAAGGTGGCAATTCTCCCCAAATTGGCCTATACATACAACTCCAAAAAAAATACCATTCTTCAAAAACACTGTTTTGGTAGAAATTGACAAGCTGATCCTAGAGTTTACATGGCATTGCAACATACCTAGAATAGCAAAACAATTTTGAAAAATAACAACATAGTTGGAGGACTTATTCTGCCCATTTTCAAAACTTACTATAAAACAACAGTAGTCAAGATTATGTCACAGTGGTTTAAGGATAGACATGTAGAATCAATAGAAATGAATAGGAAGTCCAGAAAACCCTTACATTTATGGTAAATAGATTTTCAGTGACGGTGACAAGGCAATTCAATTGGGAAATGATACTCTTTGACAAATGGTTAAGGGGTAATTGACTATCCATATGCAAAAAATGAATTAATTGATAAAACATGTAGACACTTTATATCACATATAACAATTAACTAAAATTGGATTATAGACTACAATGTCAAATTGAAAACTATAAACTTGAAAAAAACTCAAAAAAATCTTTTGACTTTGGCTTAGGCAAAAATTTCTTAGATATGACATCCAAAATATGATTTATAAAAAAAAATTTGATAAATTGGGATTCATCAAAATCTAAAACTTTGGCACATCTAAAGATATCATTAAAAATATGAGAAGACAAACCACAGCCTGGGAGAAAATATTTGCAAGTCATATATCTAATTAAGGACTTGTATCTGAAATATATAAAAAAGTCTTAAAACTCATTAAGACAAACAACCCAATTAAAAATGGGCAAAAGATTTGAATAGATCTTTCACCAAAGAAGATATATGAATAATTAAAAATTTAGCACATGAAAAGATGATCAACACTGTTGATCAGAGAAATGCAAATTAAAATCACAGTGAAATACCTCTATACTTTTATTAGAATATTGATAACCTAAAAGTCAAATAATGCCAAGTGTTGCTAAGGGTATGGTGAAACTAGAGCCCTCATATATTGATGATGGGAATATAAAATAGTAAGTCGCTTTAGAAAGTAATTTTTCAGTTCCCTAAAATGTTAAAGAGTTATGACATGACCCAATAATTCTACCCAGCAATATACCCCCCAAAATGAAAACATTGCCATTTAGAGTTTATATAATTATTCATAGCAGCATTATCCACAATAGCAAACATCTGGAAATAAATAAAATGTAGTTTATCTATATAATGGAATACTATTCAGCAATACAAAGGAATGAACAGATACAACTACATGAACTACAGCATGGATAAATCTAAATGAAAGAAGCCAGACACCAAAGACTACATATTGTATGATTCTATTTATATAACATTTCTAGAAAGGCAAACCTACAGAGATGGAAAACAAATTATTGGTCATGGA
Organism: Vulpes vulpes; assembly: GCF_048418805.1. NCBI lineage: Eukaryota > Metazoa > Chordata > Mammalia > Carnivora > Canidae > Vulpes > Vulpes vulpes. The sequence continues at coordinate 53,700,657 of NC_132790.1, read as the reverse complement.
GGACTTGAAATTGGAGAGTGCTTGTATATGCACATGAGAAGACTTTTAGGGAGAGATGGAAATACTCTAAAAGTGGATTAAGGGGATGATTGCACAACTTTATAAGCTTACTAAAAATCACTGAATTATCATGTATTCTGGGTGAACCTTACAATACACATATTAGACCTCAATAAAGAGGTTAAACATAAAAATTAAATCTCCCAATTTTAAAAAGTTCACAACTAATTAAAATTCTTAAAAGACCTTTTCCCTTTGTGGGGGGAAAAATACCCCAAGTCTGTGGTGTAAACCCTTGGGCTGCTCTCTTAAAACATCAGAGCCCAGTGGCATGAATAGAATTTTAAATGAAATAAAATCCTTGTTTTCCAGGAGTTAAAGATTCAAAGGCAGAGAATGGGAAGTAAACAATTATAACACCTAATGATAAATGCTCTAAGTGGGATGTGCAGAGAGGTATGGGTCCAGAGAATCCTTGACTCTGACTGGGTTTGGGTTGGGGTACCACAGACGAGGTTGGACACTGCAGTTAGGTTTTGAAGCATAAGCAGGAATTCAGGAGATTCCAAGTGTGGGAAGTGGAGAAAAGGGGTGGGAGACATTTCCAGGCAGAGGGAATAGAATCGGCCAAGTCTTAAAGGTGTGAAAAAGCAGTTCCCTTTGAGAACTGGGGAGGTTGGAGATGTGGCACACACGGAGAATGGAAAGAGCAAGAAGGGGCGATGGGGCCGTATCAGGAATGGTTTGGCAGGCCATGTTAAAGTTTTGGACATGGGATTAAGACGGGATTTACTTGTTGGAGAACACGCACATGCTTCTTTTGGCCTGAATTAAACTTTGCAAATCTTGGCAACATCATATTGTATTCATTTAAACATATCCATTAATATACCACTTACTGTGTACCAGGCACTGTTTTAATACTTAAAATAAACTCAATCCCATCAACAGTGGTTCTCAAACTCTAACTTGCATCAGAATCACCTGAAAGTGTTCTTGAAACAGAAACTACAGTTTTCGATTTAGTACATCTGGAATGGAGACTGAGAATTTGAATTTTGATTCAGTTCCCAGAAGAAGCTGATATTGTTGGTCAAGAGAGCACACTTTGAGAACCATTTCTTTATACCATCTTTATAAGAAAGATATCATTATCACTACCATCCTCATGTTACAGAGAAGAAAACAAACAGAAGGTTAAGGAACCTGCCCAAAGCCATAGAGAATTAAGTGATGGGGCTGGGATTTGATGCCAGGCAATAACTGTCATGTCTCTTAGCTCACATGTTGCAAATGAACAGAGTTAAGGGCTGGCATTTTCAATCTTTGTTTGCAACTATCAAAAATACATTACACACACACACACACACACACACACACACACATGGTGGCCTTCACTGATATCTGAGATAAGAGAAACATGCTAACTGATGCCAATGGGGTAGTATGAGAAAGTCTTTGAGGAACTCTGTAGGCCTTTCCAATGAAGTATCATTATTTTTTGGTCCTACTGGGATGAAGCCAGGATTTAGAAATGCACAACTATCAATGTACAAAATGACTAATTAAATATGTAAAGCAAAATCCTTAAATACATGTTATAACTCAAAATTGAGTGCACCATTCCTGCCCTGGGCGCTCATGGGTTTCTCGCTGCTGCTGGGCAACTCGATTCTCGTGGACCTGCTGGGGATTGCGGTGGGCCACATTTACTACTTCCTAGAGGATGTCTTCCCCAACCAGCCTGGAGGCAAGAGGCTGCTGCTGACCCCCCGCTTCCTGAAGCTGCTACTGGATGCCCCACAGGAAGATCCCAATTACCTGCCCCTCCCGGAGGAGCAGCCAGGACCCCTACAGCAATGACCCTACCCAGGGCCAGGGCCAGCCCCAGGGGCCTGTTTTCCTGGCCTCTGGCAGGCCTCCATCCCACCCCTATCTCCCACTTACAGGGAGAGCAACCTGTCCTGGAGACCGGGCTGGTGTTCAGGGCCAATCCAAATAAACAGAATGACCTGCAAAAAAAAAAAAAAAAAAAAAAACTGTACATGGTTACTCAATACCTATTGTTTTAAATATAGTTTAATTTTTTCAAATTATGAAAACTAACAATATCTAGAGAAGATAATATGATGCTTGTATGTATGTGTGTGTGTGTGTGGTGATGGGGGGGGGGGTGTCCCAAGATGAAAATTGCAATTCTTTCAAGAATCTGCTTGCTTTTCACATCTTGATCTAATTTGTAGCATTGCCCTGGTTGCCTTCTGATAAACAACTTCTTCCTTAAATTGGTGGCATTATGTTATATTTGAGATTTGAATCACAGAAACTGTAATACAAACCTGCATGCTCCATCTTGTCGTTTTGTAGAGTGCTGTATATCTAATTAAAGCTTCTTACGGGTCCATAAAAAGACCTAACATTAAAAAAAGCAGTCTGTGTTGGAGAAAGCCTCCAGGCAGATTGGAGGAGGGGTTTCTTCATTAACAATAAACATATTTGCTTATATTCAAAGTTAAGTAATAATATATTAATTTGCACTTGAATATTCTTAAATATTGCCTAAGCATAATAAGATCATGTTACTACATCTATGGTGTGGAACTGAAAATGGGTCATGTTCTTGCCAGCAGCACTATAGCTTCCCAAGAAACACTGGGGATGAATGAATGATTTACTATCTGGCTGTATCCCTGACTTTATTTGAATCAATCTATTATTCTGTTCCTTTTCATTTATTGTTTTGCTATTCTTATGTCCTTGTTACCTTATAGACTTTAGCTGAAACCTGAGTCACACACAGCAACAATATAAATACTGTTTTCGAAGGGCTTATTTATTATGGCCATTGCTTTGTGGTTACTGTTACTCTCAGGGCTATAGGTCTGGTGGCAGAGGTCGTCAACCACTGGATTCCCTTGGGAGACCATTAGAGTGGGTCTTTTTTTGTTTGTTTTTCTTTTACAGGGTTCCCTAAATAGTGATATCTCCCTGAGGGGAAAAGTACATGGTCTTCCAACTTTCCAGTAGTGAAAGACTGACTGAATTCCACAAAAGAGCTACTGCGTAACATACGCCTAGAGTTAGAATGTCAGTGTCAAAGTGAGATTTTTCCTTTATGGTCTTTCTCAATCAGAGTGATCCCAGAGTTGGGGCTTTGACTCATCCTTAAGGGACGGAGGCTTAGCCTGAGGCCTAGAGTCCCAGGCTTTTCCCAGCCAATGATCCATCACCCCATCCTAGAGCATTAGGCTGACTGGGAGTCCCCCTTTAATAGAAAACCTTGTTCTCACCCTAAGGGCTTGCATCTCCCCACAATCCACTTACTTTTCAATCATCTTCAGACATGCAAAATTGATGCTGTGGAGATTGTCTGAAAAAAACAAAACAAAACAAAAACAAAAACCCTGACATTTGCAGGTCAGCAAAGACACACTTGCTAAAGCCATCTAGATTCCTCTTCTGCACCTAGTCAACTTAATCAAATTTGGAGCATCTGAGCAGGTTTTATTTGTATATTTATTTTTTTCTTGTGTCCTTCTTCACTAGGCATTTTTTATTAGAAGGGTGGAAAGAAAGGAGAAACAGAAAGGGAAAAGCAGGTCGGAGAAACCTGGCATCTGGCTTGTTGGCTCTCCCTTTTAGGAAGCCTCAGAGAGCCTGTCTTCCACCTATTGAAAGACAAGCTTTCGAGGGTGGGAGTCAGGAGCCCAGCACCCCTCTCTGGCCTTGCCTAAGCTCCCTTCCCGAGCCAGTTGGCCTGGTGACCATGCCGCTGGACTCGCTGGTTAAACCACGATTAATCCTGGACTTGGTCTGCTTTAACGCTTTCCGTGACCTTTTGCCCTTCCAGGTGGTTTCCAGGAGAGGCCGCTAACTGATGGGGCCGGGCTAGTGTCTCCCGTCGACCTTTAAGGCCAGCGCTGCACTCAGATGGTGGGCTTTTCTCCTTTTGTTTAAATAGCAACAAAATCAGTAAAATTCCTTCAAATTGGGTTCCCAAGAAATAAAACTGTAGAGAAGAAGAGCATATGCATATATTTATATATGTATATGTATACGTGAATGTATATTTAATCTTTTCCCTCTCCTCGCTTAAACTTGGCGGGAGACGCGGTGCACCCCCAGAAGGGCAAAGCGCGTGCTGCCCTCACGGCCAGCCCCGGGGCGCGGCCAGGTGCGCGGGCAGCCCCGGCGCTCCGATTACCCCGGTAGCTCGCGCCACTCTTCTCGGCCATCGCCCCATATCCCTTGTGCTTCCTCCTTCCCCGGGCCCTCTCCTCGGGCGCCTCGCCCGCTTCCCGCCGCCAGCCCACTGCCACGGATCCCCCCTGGCCCGACGCCGCCACGACGCCCTCCGCAGCCCGCGCGCCCGCGCCCGCGCCCCCGCGCCCCCGCGCCCGCGCCCGCAGGTGCTCCCGGCCCCGCCCTTCCCCCGCGGGCCCGCCCCGCTCTGCGTCACAGTGACGCGAGCCCCGCGCAGGCGCACCTCGCCCCCCCCCCCCCCCCCGCCCGCGGCCGGCCGCCCGTTCGGTATTATGATTAGCGCTGGGTGCGGGGATTCGGCGGCCGGGAGGGAGTCGTCGGCGCCGCGGCTGCTGCGGACGGACGCCCGCCTGCTGGCGGAGGTAGGGGCGAGCGCGGGGCGCGGCGGGGCGCGGCGGCCGCGGGCCGGGTGCGGGCCGGCCTCCGCCGCCGGGTAGCCTGCGGCGTTGCGGGGCCGGGAGTGCGGGCCAGGGCGCCCGCCGCGGGCGGAAAGTAAGTTGCGCGCTCGCCGCTGCGCGCTCCCCGCGCCCCGCTGCCTGTGCCGCCGCGGCGCATTGGGCCCGGAGGACGCGGGCTCGGGCGGCGGCGGCGTGCGGCCTGGCGGCGGGGCGCGGGGCGGCGGCGGGGCGCGGGGCGCGGGGCCGGCACTGGCACTGGCACTGGCACTGGCACTGCGGCGGCCGGCGGGCTCCCGGAGGCCCTGCCCTTGCGGCCGCGGCCGGACTGCGGCACCTCGGGAGGCGCCCGCGCCCCGCGCCCCGCCCCGAGCGGGCCCCGCGCCCGGCCGGGCTCCCCGCGGCTCCCCGCGGCTCCCCGCGCCCGGTGCCCTCGTGGGGTGTGTGCCGGGATGTGTTTCCTTCTCCGAGCAGCCTGGAGATCCGGCCGCAGCCAGGCTTTCTCGGAGGAACCGCAGCCTTACGAGAGAATGGGGATATTGTCTGTGGAGAAAGGGCACCGGGCCGGGAGGAGGAGCGCTGCCGCTCCCGGGGGAGACCTGCCGTTTTGTTGTTGCTTTTTCCTTTCACACCAGGAAACCTCCGTTCTTCTACATAGTCATCGCCTGTTGATCGCTTTCTGAACCATTTTGCAAAAGCCTGTCGTTAACTTGGACTTGGGATCTAGGAAAGTGACAGCCTCATCCTGGGGGGGCGTGGGGGGCCTGGAGCTGGGCAGTTCCTGACACTTGAATCGGATATGATCCACGGCTTCTTGGGAGGATTGGTTCCATCTCAGTATTTGGGAGAATTTGGCAGGAGGATTCTTAAATCTATAGAGGTCTGAGGATAGAGGACCTTTCAAACTGTCAGGTTAACTTTTTTATGTTTTTAGAAATTGAGTGCATTCTCAAAGCCTTAGGAATGGGTGATAAAGCTGATTTACTGCGTTTCACATTTCAGCAGTTTTGAGGGGGAAGCATGGTTTACCAGTGATGGAACTGCAAATGTTGAGTGTCCTGCTGAATTTTCACCAAATTTCTGTCAACTATCAGTTGCCTCAGTTCGGGTTCCTTGTTCAGGGTTGGGACACTATGCCTCAACCTAATGTATCAGAATGTTTATTAGTGTACTTTAAAGCTAGGAGCTGTCAAGTTTTATGTAATCAGTTTTTAAATTTATAATTACAAGACTTTCCATATTTATAAAATCATTCCCCTAAGGAAATCTGTCTTCTATGTCTGCTTAAATATTTCTTTTGGAATTGGATTCCTGAGGAAGAATGTACTGTACAAGTGGTGATTTAAGCATACTAATTAGACAAGTTTCCTTAAAAAAATACGTATTGATTCTTTTCTCCAGCTATCTTATTGTCCCTACTAGGAAAACAGATGACATTCCCATTTTACAGAACTAGAAATGAGAGAAATTACATGACATTCCCAAGGGCACATATTGAAGCAGTGTAGTAGCTGAAAAATTAAGTGCCCAGGGCTAACTTTTCTTACATCTTCAAGATTTTCCAGGCAGGGAATTTTGAGTGTGACCTTTCTGTTTTTTAAATCTGCACAATCAGTTTTTGTTTTATGCACAGAAATGGCTCTCGCCCCATTAATATTTTACTACTTAAAGTTTTCAGTATTGCTGCAGTAAACATACAAGAACTCAGAAGTTATCCTAATTTTTATTTTTCTAGAACAGAAATATAAATTGGGACTTTATGTTCAAATTTAATCCCATAATCCTCAAATGAAGGCTTTTATATGTCTTTATTGAAGTTGAAGGGCTCTCATGACATTTTTACTGGCCACAGGAAATAATGTTCATCTAAACCTTACCATGGGTGTTTCTGTCATATAGAAAGTGAAACTAAATGGAAAAAAGTTATTTATTTTTGGAGATAATTGAGCAGCCATCGTTCTAAGTACTGGTATAAAGAAGGTGTGATGTCTTCCCTGTGATGTCTTCCCCCACTGGGTCCAGGAAGAAAAGAGCACAAGTGAACTTTCTACACAGCCAGAATTTTAAAAACATAGATGAGGTACTCTAAAAGACCTCTTTTAACGGCATGCACACTGTTTGCTTAACAATCAGAAGATAGAATTGTTAGCCAATAAAACTATTTTTCATAATTTAGGTACTTCTCAGTGTATGTGTGTGCAGGTAAATTCTTAGAGCAATGTCAGTGAAGTTACTTGAGTAGATTCTAGCAGTTTTGAAGATAAACTTAGCCTGTTATCATTTATTCATGGTACCTTTGTGTGTCCATTTTTGAGACCCTGGATTCAAGAGTAGCAATAGAAAAATGAATAAAAACCAATTACTGCCTTGAGGAGCTCACAGGCTGTTGGGGCACTGAAGTAAGCAGTGATGATAGGATCCAGTGAATGCTGTGTGGTAAGGCATAGGCAAAACCCCGCAGAAGTACAAAGATGGTGGCAAGGAGCAATCTGACTTGCGAATGCTTCACGGAGGAGGTGACAATGGACTGGTCTTAATACAGGTAGGGTTCCCGGCAGAGAGAAGGGGAAAGTGCTCAGAGAGTTCAGGAAAGATGAGAAGACAAGGTTAAGTAGTGGAGGAAGAACTTAGATCCAAGTGGGTGAAAGGGAGTTGAGGAGGTAAAGACAGTGCAGCTGTTCTTTTTTTTAAAGAATATGAACAGGAAGAGAGAGGAGTGGCAGGAGCTCTGGGCATGGAGAGGGAAGTGTTTTGGTATCTTGTTTTTGTTTGCAAAGAGCTAGTGTAAAATTTCTCAGACTTAATAGCCTCACAAGAGCTCTTTTCATATATTGGCTGCTCTGGATGATCTGGAGCTAGATTATTCACACTGGATGGTTTCCTCATACCTTTTTCTGTAAGTCTGCTTTGGGTTGAGGCCTTATATCCCATGGGAAGCCATTTCTTGCTGGTGGCAGGGGAGGAGCCTGTCTAAAGAGGATCCCTGCTGCACCTTTCCTTTTTTTTTTTTTTTAATTTTTATTTATTTATGATAGTCACAGAGAGAGAGAGAGAGAGAGGCAGAGACACAGGCAGAGGGAGAAGCAGGCCCCATGCACCGGGAGCCCGACGTGGGATTCGATCCCGGGTCTCCAGGATCGCGCCCTGGGCCAAAGGCAGGCGCCAAACCGCTGCGCCACCCAGGGATCCCTGCTGCACCTTTCCTGAACGTTTATTTCTCTGCTGCTTCCAGAGCCTCCTGAGACTCTTCTTTGGAGCCTCCAGCATTCGGCTTCTGCTCAGGTAGCCTCTTCCATGACAAATCAGGCGTCTTTCTCTCTCCTTACTTGTTTTATGGTACCTTCCAAAGTGCTGCGATGTAGCACTTACTTCAAAGTCAGTCACAGGCCATGTGCTGTGATGTTTTGAGTTCTGCTGTATCTTCCAGGCTCAAAGCAGGATTGGGTCTATTTAAATACATACCCCCTCAAATGCATATGTTGGCCTGGAAATGTAACGTAGGTTATGAAGTCTGTGCTCCAGAAGTGTGGGTTACAGGTCTTATAAATGGTCAGATCATAACCCCACTGGGCGTCAGTTGCTCATTTGTTGAAATGCAGTTATTTTTCTCAAACTTTAAAGACTGTCAGCTCTTTGAAGGCAGAGACCAAGTCCTTGATTTAAACATCCCCCGACCAGTGTGATGGCCTCATGCATGGTTAGTATACCCAAGTGGTGTCTTCATGAAGAAACTTCAAAAATCTAAACTTATTTTGTTGATTTAACCAGCCTATTAATAGAAACTGTACCCATTTTAATACAGGTGGGCTAAATTTAAACTGTTTTTCAGTCATAGAATTTTGGAACTAGAAGCCAATCTTTCACTTGATCCTAGCATGTAGTAGATGCTCAAGAATGTTTGTCCCTGTCCTTTGTATTTCTGGTCTGAGTGAATGGCACCACTTGCTACCACTCTCTGCTAGAATCATTCTGGATTTCCCTCTTTGCTTTGCCCCCCCCAGGCATTGAGGTCTGAGATTCTACTTCCTAAACATGTCTCGTCCGTTATCTCTCATCATCACTGTCCACATACTGGCTGCCTAAGTGATTTAGGTCATTAAGTGGGACATTTTCAGTAGTCTCTTTATCTGTACCCCAGCTCTAGTCTTACCCTGCCAGGCTGGTCTTCACTTTGCTGTTAGAGTGGTTTGTGTAACTGTCATCTCTGCTTGCCATTCATCTGCTCAGGATTCTTCCTTGGCTGCTGCTGCTTTTTTTTTTTTTTTTTTTTTTTTAGATTTTATTTGTTTATTTATTAGAGAGAGAGAGAGAGAGCGCGTGCGTGAGAGCATAAGGGAGGTGAGGGGTGGGGAGACAGAGAGGGAGAGGCAGACTCCCTGCCGAGCAGGGAGGCAGGGAGCCTGATGTGGGGCTCGATCCCAGGACCCTGGGCTCCTGACCTGAGCTGAAGGCAGATGCTTAACCTGCTTAACCCGACTGAGCTACCCAGGCGCCCCCTTTGGCTTCTTAGTGCCAGCTTTTGTTTGATTATTTAATAATGTGTATCTATATATTTTGAGTAGATATATTATTTTGAGTAGATACTATATATATTTTGAGTAGATACTATACTCAAAATATATAGATATATGGCAGGCCCTGGGATACAGAGCAGAATAAAATGGACATGGGCTTTACACAGACTGAAGTTATCATTTATTTGAGTGGGGACACAGATTATTACTCATGTAATTATATTAACTGCAGTTGTGATAGGGGCCCTGATGGGAAAGGAATGGTGCTGTGAGAAGGTATGGGAGCTGGTGTGCAGGGATGTGTGTGGGTGGGAAAGGACACCTCCTGGAGGTGAACTTTTAGCTGGGCCCTGAAGCCCTCTGGTAAGGGCTCACCAGACCTAAGGAACCGCAGCTGGTTTGTTTGGAATACAAGGCCCCTTGGGTATGTGGTCCCTGCCTACCTGTCTGATCTCGTCTCCTGTGCTCTGTATTATCATCCCAGTCATACTAAGCTCTCTCAGGTCTGTGTGCTGAAAAGCGTCTTCCCCATCATTGCCAATTTCAATTCTTAGCTCAAACAAAATGAATTTCTTCGAGATAACCTCCTATGAACTCCCCTAAGGTAGGTTTTGGAGAAAGAGCAACTCCTTTAGCATATCTGTCTCTGTAAGAGATTGTACAGATCTTGTGGCAGGAATCTTCCTAGTATGTCTTGTAGAGGCATTTAGGGGCAGCTTGATGGGCCTATTAGCAGATATCAAAATAAGGTAGAAAACTAAGTATATAACTCCTCTCAAATATCAGACTCCTGGAAGGAAGGCCAGTTCTGAAAATTTCGGGGGAAAACGGTAGATGATTTTGAGCCTACTCACATCTTGCTAATATATATTATCCTACTTGCCTTCATAATAACTATCTAAGGTGGTGATTATCTTTGTTTTATAGATTAAGATGTGCCTCTTTGTAGAAGTTGAGTAACTTGCTGGGCTCCAGGCCCTATGGTACTCTTTCTACTGCGCTCTGATGCTGCTGTTCATGTCTGCTGAATAAATGAACTTTGATCATTTTTAAAGTGCACCTCTATGGTGAGGGTAATAAGAAAGGTTGACCATGTGGTAGTTTGAAATGAAATGCTGAATCTTAGCACGCTCTCCCAGCTCCTCTCCAATATTCCCTCTCCTCTGTGTACACACCTCTTAGGGCATTATGTTGTCTTTATATGGCGTAGCTAGGGGAAAATGGTCAAATCATAAATTGAACTGGATTTAATACATATTCACCCATGTTGTTTTTTCTTTTTTAGAGAAATTGTATTTTAGATAATGTAAGTTTTATAGTATAATTATTTATGTAAAGTTCATTTCAGATTTAGGACCGTGTACTAACAAATATTCATGGAGACAGTATGAAGCTAGAACGTACTGTATTCATGGATCTTTTTAAAAAATAGTCATAATCCTCAATAGCCTTCTATTTAGTGGACAAAAGCAGAGCGATTAAATTTAAAAGTAAAGTTTAGCTTTCTGTTTTACCTCATTTTCTGCAAGTGAAACGATTCTCTCTTTATTGGTGTAGAGAATTATGAGTGCTACTAAAGAAATTTGGAATGAGAATATTCATACAGTCTTAGTTTCAGGGCTTGATTTTGTCCTTTGTGCTCCTATTTTATGTGTATTTGCTAATCTTCCTGTAAAGGAAAAGGCTTTTTCAGAAACAAATGGAGAGAATGTAATTTGCAAAGTGTATTAGAATTGCAGTTGGGGAAAGGGTACAGTTTTTATGCAGAAAATAGAACCTCCCTAAATTTATCTGAATTACTTGCTTGGCGTTGGCTGTTCTGTGCTACTGGCTGTTTTTGTCATCACAAAGTTGTATGTAAACACTAAGGTGAAGTTATTTTTAAGGTGCCATTCCATTTTTACATGATCAGTAAATATCTGTCTTTTGAATAGTTATTTGTCTGTAATTTCTTTTTTTTTAAAAGTAGTTTCAAAAAGTCTTTAATGGAATTGTTTGTTAATAATTTTTATTTAGTGAGCGGTGGTGCCAGGGAATTTCCTCCATTTAATCGATTGCTGGGCTAGGTGACTAGCATATCATATCATCACTGGAAGAATGTGAGAAATGTCCAAATTGATTTATTTTATTGCTGTTCTTTCCCTGGGAAAGAAGACAGGCCTAGGTAAAGAGAGGTGTATTGTTGCAGGAAATAATGGAGGGCCCAGGAGTCAGTGGGACCTGGAGTCCAAACCAGGCAGCTCTTAGCTGGGTGTAGGATTGGGGCAAAGTCCTCTTTGTCCCCTGCTTTCTCATCTGTGAAGTGGGTATATTTCCATTGTATTGCTGGTTGGGGGAATAAATGATTAAACAAATATAGAGTTCAGTATGGACATGGATTCCCAGTTGTTACTTTGTTCACTCTTTTTGAGACCTGCATTAAAACAAAACTGAAATTCTAAAGTAAACAGTTGTGGCAGTGAAAGACATTTTTTAAATTTGAAATGAGACAGTCAACTAGTTTTGTTAGGAGACTGGACTTAATTTCTATATAAACCTATTTACGTTTGTAGTAGGTTTTTAGGAAAGTAGTATGGGTGATAATGAGAAAGGTCTAATCTAAGTCAAAACAAAATTGGTGTTTTATGAAACTTTAAAGTGGACAGTGAACTTTTTAAAATTGGTTTAAATTCTCTAACGACTTTATTTGTATGTTGCATTTATGTTACTACCTAAAAAGTTTTTTTCTTTTGAGACCTCTTATCAGCTCTGTGATTAGAAGCTGCTTCTGTGCATTTTTAACTCTCTAATGACACTTAATTAAACTTAAGTATAATTCAAGGATAGATTTGTGGTGAATTATTGAGTATGGCAAGTTTTCCATTAGTTTTGAGAAAGTAAGAGTTCATCATAGTTGCCTAGATGGTAAGCCATTAGGTATTTTTCAGGATCAAACTTCTTAACCGTACTAACTTACCTCACGTCTACCCCAAATCATAAATTCACCCAAACTGATATTCTCCTTTCCAAAGCCAGCCAGCCATGTGCATGCTCTGCTGCCTCTCTCTCCCCCGCTTTCAGGAATGGTGTTCCACTGCTCCCTCTTGAAGGGTAAGCTCTGGTCTGTGGGCTGTCCTGTTCTTGGGGATCCTGCCTTGTTAGTGTCCTCTGCTCTTCCTTTGGCACTCCTCACCCAGGCTAACCTGTGTAGTTGTTTATTTTTTTATATGTAGATAACATTTGTAAGGTTATAAAGGACAGAGACTGTTGTGTTTCTACACAATTAAGGCTCAAATATTTGCTAATGAAAATAGACTTGGTGATCCTGTTCCTTCCTCAGTCTGAAGGAATATTGCATACCTTGTCCCTTATGGGAAGCAAAATATTTCCTTGAATATGTCTTGTTTATTAAGATGACATAAATAGGTTTTAGATAATGTATTTTTAGGGAAATTAGTCTTTTCATAGATCTCAGAAAATTGAAAATTACACACAGAAGAGTCAAAATTTTAATAAACTGTTTTAGATTGTAAAAGCAGCACACATTCACTGCCAAAAATTTGAAAAGAACAGGAAAGCTTAAAGAGAAAAAAAATTCTATAATCTTACCAACTTAACATTTTGGTAATTTTAAAATATATATGCAGACAAATTAAATGCTTTTTTAAAAAAATTGAGATCATGCCATGAAATTTGGTATATGAATTTTTTAACTTAACATTTTATTGTGAGAATTTCCCCATGAGATTAAATAGCCTCAAAATATGACTGCATAGTGTTAATGTTAGGTGTACTGTGATTTAATTGTTTTCTTTTGCAGACCTTTAGATTATTTCTATTTTTTTGTACATATAGATATCACTGAACATTGTTGAGTGTAAAAATTTTCAACAACTTTATTTCTTCAAGATGCAAATCTAGTAGTGAGATTATTAAATCAAGGTGAGTATTTTAAGGCTCTTGATGTATATATTGCCACATTGCTTTTCAGAAATTTCAGAAATTAAATTTTTAGAAATCAGATAATTTTAGTCTTAACAATATGAGAATCTCAAATGATGTAGCCTTTTAAGTCAAAGTCAATGTAATGTTAAGTATCAGTATTTTTGTTTATAGGTTTATTTTTTTTTTCTGTTCCAGTATTCTTTTTTGACCATTTTTTAATGACCATCTTCATCACAAATCAGCAGGGAAAGAAAAGACGGGGAGTGAAAATGAGTACTGATAGCATTTTAATAAAAGTTTGGAAGAAAGATTTAGATTATTGGGGGGCACTTGACGGGATGAGCACTGGGTGTTATTCTGTATGTTGGTAAATTGAACACCAATAAAAAATAAATTTATTAAAAAAAAATAAATAAAAAATAAAAAAAAAATTAGATTATTAAGTTTTTGAATTCTCCAAACTTCCAATTTCTCTTGTCTTCCTGGCAACAAAGAGTAATTGTGGATTAGCTTTATTTATTTTGGAGTAACTTTTACATACTGCTTTTGCTCAAGTCATTATTACATGGGTGTGTTATACCAGGCTGTCACCAGAAATGGTGACACATTTAGCATTTTTTATCATTTTAACAAGAGGCAGATTCTGTTTAGGAATTTAAACTTATCATCTGCACTGCTGGTCCTGATTGTGTGGTTTGGATGTTAACCTCTTTCTTTTTACAAATAATTAGTACTACTCTACATCAGTTAATAAATCGCCTGACTCCCGGATACATTAAATTCCTTGATATATCCTGGACCATTGCTAGTTTCACTTAGAGAAAATAAGGATTATGTAAACCAACGCTTCATGAGATTGATCTATATCTGTGACCCAGTCGCTGTCTGAAGAGCCGAACAGTCCTTTCAGCCTGCCATTCCTGGTCACTTTGGTTGCTCCCCGTCCATTAAAATTGAGTGCTTGGAAGAGTACTTGCAGAATATACTTGAGTAGGCAGTTACCTTCCCTTGGAAAATACTTTCCTAGACATTTGGAGGTACAATTTTGCCTATTTGGACATTTCTCATAAGAAATAATTTAACCAGGATGCCTGAGTGGCTCATTGTTGAGCGTCTGCCTTCATTCAGCTCAGGGCATGATCCTGGAATCTGGATTGAGTCCCGCCTCGGGCTCCCTGCATGGAACCTGCTTTTCCCTCTGCTTGTGTCTCTGCCTCTCTCTCTCTCCCTGTCTCTCATGAATAGATAAATCTTTTTTTTTTTTTTTTAAGAATTTAACCTTTTAATTTGTAATTTCCAATCTTGAATCCATCCAGTGAGTGCAGCCTGATAACCACATAATAGTATATGATAACTACACTGTAATATCCAGCCAATCCAGTGAAAAACTCTGATCCTTCCATAACTTAGGACCTCTTGGCCTATTTGTGGTTTCTTCATCTTTGATTTATGGCTTATATTGGTAACTCCCAGGAGGAGGAGTGCTATTCTAGAAATGTAGAATATTGTTTATTTTGGATAAAGGGAACAGCAGTGGCAACTGCATGTAGGATTGTGTTTATTTTGCTTGACCAGGAGGTTGTTGATATTCTCGGAGGATTTAGTCTACTGTCTTCCTTTCATCCTATGCCATTTTTGTTATGGTATCTGAAATTTCAGCAGTAAAATCGGGGAGGTAGTATTCACTGAGACAGTGTTAATTCCTCCACTTAGTTTTTCTATCAGCATGCAGTTTAGCATTTACCATGAGTAAAAATTACAGTTTGCATTTTTGGTATTTGTAAAAGATAACCAGAATATTTCCATATGTAAGAAGCTTAAATGCAGTTTTAGTGTGTCTTTGCAAAAAGTCCTCAAGAGCATTCATTGGCACAGATTTTTTTTTTTTTTAAAGCACTTAATTTTGGGAGAGGTTTTACATATTTTAAATATTGGTGGTCCGATTTTAGGAGGAAATTTATAATATCCCAAGTAAAATGTAGGAAAACACATGGCCCTTTTTGTTCCATTCCTCTACTTTCTCATGCTGTGGATTGGGCATGCAGAGCTACCTTTGTTCAGTATTCTGTTTTGTCCTCCCCAAAGATGTGAGTAGGAGACATTTGTTTGATACACAGACCACACTGCAGTGGTGGTGATGTCAGTGAAAATCTGAAAGTGAATTTCGAGAAGAATAACAGGGCGAATTTCAAATTGACAGTAGATTTAACAGAGGCTGGTTCTACAAGTGTTTTCAGCAGCTTGCGAAATGTGTGTAGGGCCACCCACTCTTCCTTCCTCTTCTCCAGCCACACCCATACACTTCAGTTTGCTTCTCTTTAGAGTTGGGAGGATATCAGTATATTCTTGCAACATATACTGGGAGTTGTTTCTCAAACATGAATTTCCATATTATAAACACTTTTGACTAGTTGGCTGGTTTCATTTAGGTCCAGCCTAGTTATGTGCTTGTGTGACTGCTTTAGAATAGCCTAATTTAGTGGTTTTGCTGTTTTAAAAGATGTCATATTTGTTATGTAGCCATTAAAAATACTGATATGCAAGCAAGTGCATGGGAAAATGTTCATTATATAAAGTAGAGGAAAAAGTAGTATCAAACTTCATATTCAGTATCTTAGCTTTGTAAAGAAATGTAGGTATAAAGGATATGTATTCATAGCTGAAGAGAGGTTAGCTTAGATGAAATTACAGGTGATTTCTCTATCCCCACCCCCAGATTGTGCTTTTCTACATTTTCCAAATTTTCTAAAGTGAATTTGTATCAACTTGTTTTGTAGAGAGAATTACTTTTAAAATGTTATAGACCTGTTTCTCTTTCTGTTCCTATGTTTGCATATATTACATTTTATTTAAAAAGTTGTGTCTGAGCATATATTACATGAAGAAAATAATTGGAAAGGCTGTGTACCAAACTGTTAACAGAGATTGTCCCAGAGAATAGAAAAATTGATGTTTTGAAAAAAATTTCTCTCTTTTTGCCAGTTTATATGTTCTAATTGTATATTTTCCTATATTGTACAGGTATTTCTTTCATAACTTCATCATAGAAATAAAATACTAAAATGAATGAAAGTAATACATCAGGCAAAAAAAGACTAGAAGACATAAAGTTATGTATAGAATGATCACATCTTTGTAAAACAGAATAAAGAAGAAGCTGTATGTAAATATTTGCAGAAAGATCGCCAAAATACTGATAGTTTTTATCGTCAGTGGTAGGGCTATGGATGCCTTTTTATTCTTTCTACTTCTAGTCTGTATTTTCCAGATTTTCTGCAAGAATGTATTACTTTTAGAAGGAAAAAATGTGAAGGAACATTTAGTTCTTTTTAAAAAGGTAGATTTGAAAGAAGGTCATCTTGATATAATTTTAAAAGCAAATACTTAGCTTTTGTGGGATGTTTTATTGAAAAATCAGGGGGATTCCTGGGTGGCTCAGCGGTTTGGTCCCTGCCTTCGGCTCAGGGCGTGATCCTGGAGTCCAGGGAGAATCGAGTCCCACATCGGGCTCCCTGCCTAGAGCCTGCTTCTCCCTCTGCCTGTGTCTCTGCCTCTCTCTGTGTCTCTCATGAATAAATAAAATCTTAAAAAAAAAAAAAAAAAAGAAAGAAAAGAAAAATCATCATGCTTTGATGCCCAACTAGAGATAGTATTTTCTTTATGTAACAGTCATACCTCAGTCATTTTCAATTTAATACATTTTAGGAAACTGAACAGATCAGTAAATTCATTCTCTTGAAGTAGGGTGGAAGAATTTCTACCTGCATGAGAGAGAATGCCATCATTTTAACAATGATGGTGGTAACCAGTGTTTACTGTTTATTCTCTGCCCAGCTTAATTCTAAACACTTATCCTATACTAACTCATTTAATTTTCACCACGACCTATGAAGTTGTATCCTTACTACTAACATTTTCTAACGAGGAAACGGATCGTAGAGTCGAGTTTTGCTGAGGTCCCGTGGCTAGTGATAGGTGGAGTGGGATTCATATCCAGTCATTGGTGCTCAGAACCAGTCAGTGCTCACCTGCACCAGACTACCACACTGCCTTGCCTAGAGACTGAGTGGTAGAAGGAGAGAAGCAGGCAAGGCTAATGTCAGGAGCTACCAATCCCACTTGCTACTGAACGTGGAGGTAAGCGTCCAGGGTTCACCTGTCTCTAGATGTGGGCCTGTGCCCATGACCTGGCCCTGTTTGTGAGCTTAATGATTACCTGGATGCTCACCTTTAGTGTGTTGTGTAAATTGCCTCGGCCTAGTATGAATGTTTAGGCCTTTCAGTATTTGTGGGACATTTCAGTGTTGTGGAAAGGACCATAAAGCCTTTATTCTCACAGTATTCTCACCATGCCAGACTTATATATCAGTGATCTGTTCACATTCTCTGTTTGTAGTGATAGTTTCTTTTTTACTATTGAATTGGAATCTTCTGCTTTATGTGTTCTCAGATGCTGGCCTTATGATTGATTTCTGCTGACTTGCTAGAAGGTTGTGTGTTGTAAAGGTGGGAGTGAGTGTTTCATGAGCTGTCAAGGGTTCCTACAGGCACGCTAGGCTTGGAAACTAGCCTAGGCAGGATTGGAGTTGCCCACTGCTGCTGATCCGGCAAGTTGAGCCTCATTGTGCCTAGCTTGCAGGCTCTTAGTGATGGTCCACAAAATGTGGATTTGGTGTCTGTTACCCAGAAAGCATTTAGAAAACGGTCAGTTCACTGTTGTTCATGATTATTGTTTCCTCCTCCACTTAGTGGAATGGTCTGACTGGGCCACCTCGAACAATCTCTGTGAAATTCCTGTTCACTCACGATTGTTTGAGTGGGTTGTAATTCACAGAGGGAGAAAGATGATGGGAGAGGAGACTGGGTCACTAAGGACAAATTTACCATTTTTATATGTTTGTCTGGATCCAGCCTTAGGGTGTATATTTTGACTTTAAGCAGTTGAATAGAACTAAACTAAAATCTCCTCCTGTATTTTCTTTTAGGAAAAAGAAGCAACTAACAAAACACAGTGGTAACAAGGATTATTCAGTATGTGGTTTGCAGGGTATGTGCTGGAGCCATTGCAAAGTCACCTGTACTTTATGTAAGCCACATCTTAGAATTTGACATTGTTGTTTAGAGTGACTGAAGATCCTCAAAGATAAAAAATTTAGTTATTTCTTATGCTAACACAAAATGCACTTGATGGTAGGATTGCTTAGTGGACTCGTACTTAAAAAGATGTTCAATAACAAGGATCTTTTTCCTTCTCACCTTCAGTTAATCATAATGTCCTGTTTTTAGTGTATAATTATAGTTTCATAGACCCTGGAAAGGGATATGTGTACAAAACAAAGTACAAAAAGAGTAAATTTCTTGATAGTGAAAGTGATTATTATTTGACTCTAGGGTAGTCTCATTGTGAAGAGACCTCCTTTGATTCTTTCCCATCAACTTGTTAGTGGATTCAAAACCTAATTAATTTAATTAAATTGAGATTTATTTCTAAAATCTGATTTATATGCCACTTTATAAAAATCTGTCTAAACTAAAGCGATAGATGAAAAAAACCAAATATTTTAAAATTTGGGGGTGGCTTGAAATTGTTCTGAAAGCTTAAGTTGCATTTGCAAGCTTGTACAACAGAAACATAGACTCAGGTAGAATTTTAAAACTAATCACTGCCCTTATAATTAATCAAAATTAAGATTTAAAGATAGTTTTCTGCTCCCTGGAATTAGCGTAGAGTTTCTATTTTTGAAAATAAAATATGCCTGAATTGAATTTTCTTTTGGGGAACTACTCTTCAAATAAAGCAATATCTTGCCACTCTGATTTTCCTGTTAATCCCATTAAAATTATTAGCTCAGATGACAAGATAGATAATACACAGTATGGAAGAAATTTGCTTTTTCTCCAATACCTGTACATAGTACTGGTTTCTTGTTTTAAAAATCTTTGAGAAACAGGGTTAATTTAGTTTGGTTTTGAAATTGGTTTGCAGAAACAGTATAGCATAGTTGTTAAAAGCACAGATATTGAGGTTAGGTAGCCCTAGGTTTAAATCCTATCTTTTACACTCTGCCCTGTTAGCCAGCGCCAAGTGACTTAACCATTTCTTTGCCTTAAAATGGGGCTAATAATCCTTATCTCTGAGGGCAATTGTAAGGATTAGTTACAATTAATATAAATAATATAATTATTATAATTATAAATAAAATATAAAATTCATAAAATTTATATATTATTTTATATATTTTATATATTATATATATTATATTATATTTATATTTATACATTATTATAGTATATATTTATATATATTATATATAAATATATATTATATTTATACATATTTATATTTTATATATTTTATATATTATATATTATATATTTTATTTATGATTATAAATAAAATATAAATTTTATAAAAATATAAATAAAATATAAATAAAAAAGGATAATATAAAGCATTTGGTATATAAATGGCATATTATACTTAGTGAATGGTAGTTTATATTTACAGTAATTACTAAAATGTAAAAAAATTAATAAACATACTAACGTTGGCTCTTTAAGCACACGCACACATGTGTGCACGTGCGCTCTCTCTGTGTATATATATATATATATATATATATGTATGTATTTTGAGGTGACCCCAGATATGTGTTTGAGATCATTTTAATTTGCATGTGAGAATAACTTTATGCCTCTTTTATTGTTGGTACTTTAACTCTCCAGATATTATCCTAAATGTAACATCATTTAGAGTGGTTAAATATTTATAAAGAAGATGGGCTTTGAAATAAAAATTCAGTTTGAATCTTAGTTGTAGCACTTTGATTCATTTTGCACAAATACATATAGTAGGCTTTTAATAAATGTCAGTTTTTCTTCTGTTCCTTTAAGCAAAAATGAGATCTAATGAAATGTAATGCATGCGCTTTAAAATTTAAAAAACTCCTCATTTTATGTACAATTTACTTTTGGGGGGTATTTTTCATCTAAGTGGCAGTAGATAAAAAGTACTTAATAAAACAACTGGAAACATGTATTAGAAAAGGTTTCATGGAGGGGAGGGTATACACTCATAGGACAGAGCTAGTCTTGGGAAGTGGCTGTATTCCTCTTTGAATTTTGCTATAATTCTACTAAATTTGAGTCAGAAAAAGTAATAGCGAGAGTTGAATTTGTGAGATTTAAAGTGATGTCTTAAATTTAAAATTTGTATAATTTTATACATTTGTTTTTCTGAGGGTCATTTATAAAAGTCTTTTTCTGTATTTAGAGTTTATAAAGGTTTAGAATTTTAAATGCCATATGAGATATGGTCTTTAAAACCAAATGGTCTTTAAAGTGGTTTAAGAATGCATGCATGTTTGTTTTTGAAATTTAGTCAGATCATGGTGGGTTATGTTTGAGAGTTGGAAAACTGTAATACAGATAAGCATAACTGATAAGTCCAAAGATTACCAGTCCGCAAACATTTATTAAGCAACTACTGTGTGTCAGATATTGTTCTAGGCACTAGTGACACAAGAGCAAAAAATTCCCCTGTAAGCATTTTAAAAAGAGGTTGAATTTCAAAATTTAATAAACTGTTGATTACTTGATATATCTAAAACACTCTTCAGGGGAGGGTAGAAGGAAAAAAATAGAATTTTAGAGTCCTCAGGACCCTCGCAGTCTTAAGATGGGGATGGTATATACAAAAACCTATGGAATAAGACCACACGGATGTCCTGAACTGCTGGGGAGATGTGGAGTAGGGAAGGTAATTTCAGCTGGGAGGGTTAGAGGAGGCTTCATTAAAGGACTTTGTACTTAAAGGAAATAGTGCTAGCTTTGGAATAACAGGAAAAAGTTGTTTGGTTTCTGTCCAAATGTTTATTGTTTTTCCCTTTTTGCCAATTCTTGACTTACTTTTTAAGACACTAATTGAAATTACTTTTGGAAAAATTTTTTTAAACATAGTTTATCAGACTTGCCAGCTTTTTTATTTGACATCACCAAAAACTTGTTTCAACTAATTTTTTTCAGCTTGCAAAATTTAATATGGCATTTAAATTCTCAACCTTTGTAACATAAACCCAAAATATATAAATAGGTTCTTATAAATGGCCCTTACTCATTTTATGTCTCTGTTTACTGCAGGCTTCTCTTAAAAAAGAGAAAGCTATAAAAGAAAAAGCTACAGAACCTTAATTTTATTTCTCCTCTTGTTTTGTAGATGTTCATGACGGCATTGAAAATGAATTCCTTATTTTCACCAGATACTCTTATATGAGAAGATCTATTTCAAACAGTCTAGATCTGTTTCCTTCTGTTGGACCAGCATGGCAGGATTCAAGCGAGGATATGATGGAAAGATTGCTGGATTATATGATCTGGATAAAACCTTGGGTCGAGGTCATTTTGCAGTGGTTAAACTTGCCAGGCATGTCTTTACAGGTGAAAAAGTAGCAGTAAAAGTTATTGACAAGACAAAATTGGACACTTTAGCTACTGGCCATCTTTTCCAAGAAGTGAGATGCATGAAACTAGTGCAGCATCCCAACATTGTACGCCTTTATGAAGTTATTGACACTCAGACCAAACTATATCTTATTCTAGAACTTGGGGATGGAGGAGATATGTTCGATTACATAATGAAACACGAAGAGGGACTTAATGAAGATTTGGCTAAGAAGTACTTTGCTCAGATTGTTCATGCTATATCTTATTGCCATAAACTCCATGTAGTTCACAGAGACTTAAAACCAGAGAATGTGGTCTTCTTTGAAAAACAAGGTCTTGTAAAATTGACAGACTTTGGTTTCAGCAACAAATTTCAACCAGGGAAGAAGCTCACCACAAGCTGTGGATCTCTTGCATATTCTGCTCCAGAAATTCTGCTTGGTGATGAGTATGATGCACCTGCAGTAGGTAGGTAACCTTCTTCCAGTATTTGCCCACTTGAATTCCACCAGCTAGAGCATAGTTGGTCAAATTGGTTGTTGTTTATCTGAAAATAATTTTTTAAGGGACTTTCTTAAATGCATCGTAATTAACAGATTGGGTTTCATGAATACCATACATGCCTACAGCTGGCACTCAGTTTGTTTTACTCTTTAGATGGCAAATGTCTAAAATATATTTGTCAGCACAGAGAAAAGTGAGTAAGTTATCATTTAAGGTAACCATCATGTACTTATTATAATTCTTTTGCAGGTCTGAGAACATTTCCTATTTTCTTAGATTCTTCTGGTAGCACCCCTCATCAGCTTTTTCCTATGCATATCCTTTAACAGTCATTGAGACTCATATTGGAAGGGTACTATGAATATTACAGTTCATTATGAAGAATTTGGTCATGGGAATCATTTATTAATTGTGACCTTGAAGAGTACACTTGATTTCTGCTTTATTTCCTCATCCATGGAATAGAATTGGATCAGATAGAGGTATCACATCCCAGGTTATCATGTTTACTGTCTATCTCATTGTACAAGACATACAGACACCTGCTGAATGGTGGATTCCAGAATCTTGGTAGCCCCTGGCATTCCCAATTACCCCGTCTTCAGTCCAACACATGATTGTGTTCTGTCTTGTCATGAATTATCTACCTGGGGTGGAAGTGTTTACTGCTTTTCAGCTTGTGTCAGCTTTATCCCTTGGGATTATATCTGTTTTGAAGGTCATATAGGAATTTATTAATAATTTTTAAGGATTTGTGAAGTTGAAGGTGTGGTCAGCTTCTATAACTTTTAGTTTAATCTTGGAACAGTGTGCCTTAATACTACATGTGTGTGATATCTTCATAGATAGCACTCTTCCATTTGGCTTCTCATCATTTGAAGTGCATGTTACAGAAGATGAAAGACACACGTTGAAGAGCACATTGAAGAGTGCTGATTTTTATACTGAATATTCTGTAAACCAAGACACTGCTTTTCATGTTAGACTGTTCTGGAAAAGACAGGGTTATTGAATGGTTCCTGCCCACTATAAATAACAAGGCTTCACTAAAACATTTCATTAGAATATTTGAGTCAGAGATTTTTGATGAGTGGAGCAGGTCTAATCAGAAAGGGAAGCCAAGAATTAACAGAAGAGGAAACAAATGTCTGAAGGTGAAAATGATGTTCAACTTCACTAATAATCAGGGTAGATAAAACCAAGATCAGATACTGTTTCATACTTTTCACGTTGGGAAGAACTAAAGTCAGACAAATCCAAGTGCAGGTAAGACTATAGATCATCGGGGGGATCCCTGGGTGGCGCAGCGGTTTGGCGCCTGCCTTTGGCCCAGGGTGCGATCCTGGAGACCCAGGATCGAATCCCACATCGGGCTCCTGGTGCATGGAGCCTGCTTCTCCCTCTGCCTATGTCTCTGCCTCTCTCTCTCTCTCTCTGTGTGACTATCATAAATAAATAAAAATTTAAAAAAAAGACTATAGATCATCGGGAACTCTTGTAGTATACAGAAGACAGTTTGTCAGTGTCTACTAAAGTTAAAGATTTACACAACCCTGAGACCCAGCAGTTCTCTTCCTGTGTACACATCCTAGAGATGCTCTCACTCTTGTGATTTTCCAAGAATTTTTTTTTTTAAGATTTTGTTTATTTATGAGAGAGAGAGAGAGACAGAGACAGAGACAGAGACATGGGCAGAGGGAGAAGCAGGCCCCCTGTGGGGAACCCAGTGCAGGACTTGATCACAGGACACTGGGATCATGACCTGAGCCAAAGGTGGATGCTCAACCACTGAGCCACCCAGGCTTCCCTCAAAGAATTTTTTTTTTTTTTAAGATTTTATTTATTTACTCATGAGACACACAGGGGGGGGCGGGGGTAGAGACACAGGCAGAAGGAGAAGCAGGCTCCATGCAAGGAGCCCAATGTGGGACTCAATCCTGGGTCTCCAGGATTCCCCCCGGTGCCGAAAGCAGACGCCCAACTGCTGAGCCACCCAGGCGTCACTCAAAAGAATGTTTTTAACAGCATTATTGTGTATTCATCAGTAGGGGAATACTTGTTTGATATTCATACAATGAAATTGGTGAAAATTAATGAACTTTGTATGTCATCATGGCTGGAGTTCACAAACAGAATGTTTAAAAAAAGGAAATTAGTAAGAGAGTACTTACAGTATTAAACACTTATATAAAAGTTTGAAACAAATAAACAGTGTTATATTATTTAGGGGTAAATGGACATGTAGTAAAGTACTGAAGAATGCATGAGGTCAAAATAGTTACTTCAGAAGGGCAGGCATACCTAGAGGGAGGGTTTCAGTTGTATTAGTGTTATTTATTTCCTGACTTGGGTGGTAGGTACATAGGTATGCACTCTAATGTTCTTTTTTTTTTCCTTACAAATATTGCCTAATAACACTTTTAAAAAGGGAAAAGGAAAGTGTCTGGAATGATGCTTACCAGTTCGATAAATGGTTGGTAAAGTATGAATTGGGTGGAGTTTATGGGTAACTCTGTATTTATTTCAATTTTACGTAATTGTGTAGTTGAGATAAATGCAGAATTCCTTTAAAAAACAAGTGGACAGTAGTCTTTCTGCTAATGTAGTGTTAATTTATTATGCCAGAATCAGTCAGTGATTTTTCACAAATATGTAGTAGCATTAGTAGGGACAAGGATTAATACTGATCTATTACTAAATTATCAGATGTTACTGAATTAAGGAACTTTGGTTCAATTTTATGTGTCTTAGAGTGCACTGATCCCTAACATTGACACTTGGTTCAGGATTGTCTATTATTTTCAAAGAATCAGACTTTGATTTTACGGATTAACTGCACTTCTATTCTCTATGTCATTATTTTTTCTTTCATTGTTACTAATTTTTTCCAGGATCCTTCTGTTTCCCTTTTCTTTTTTTTTACCGTCTTGAATTGAAAGCTTTTTTTCTTTATTGTTATGATTTCTAATATTTAAAGCTGTATGTTGCCCTCTCCTGCAATCTCTGGTAACATCCTGGGGATTTCACTCTGCTGTCATTGCTGAAATTTATCTTTACTGTTTTGTTTCTTGTTTAACTCCAAGGTTCTTTTTTTCTTTTTAAATTAAAACTGGATAGATTGATTTTTCCTTTTAGCTATTTGGTTTTTAACTTCTAATTTTAGTACATTTCAGTCAGTAATGTACACTATATTCTGATTGGTTTTTGTTTTGGAAAGTGTTTTTAGATTTTCTGGGTGGTTTAATATGTAGCGATTTTTGGTGACTATTCCCTTAAAATATTTGTATGTAAAGCATGTACAAAGTTTTTATACATATACATTATTAAGATTGTTAATTATGTATTTTGTTCCTTTGTGTCATGTTTTCATTCTGATGTTATTTTCTAAGGGAATTATGTTAATTTTCTACTCTAATATGAATTTTGTATTTTAATCAACTTTTGCTTATTATATGTTATTTTAAGCTGAATGAGGTATATAAACTTTTATTTAACATGATGTGCTATACACCTTTTATCAATATGAGACTGTGCATTGTTGCCGTGGATTCTATTTTGTCATTTTGTTATAGGATGCACTAGTGTCTTCCCTTAATACTCAGAGTTAATATCCATATCATTCCTTCTGCCCTCCAAACAAGAACTAAATGTAGTTTGCTTTTATTTTCCTTTTAGTTATAGATTTGTAATTTGCTTTTATTACTTAAATACTTTTTTCTGGTTCAGTAATGCTTTAAGATCTGTTGAAGAATGTGGACATATCTTAAAATTGTGTTCTTAAGCATCTTTATTCCATTATTTGACCTAACTTACTACATGTGAAGAGCATCTCAAAATACAATATGAATTTAAAAATGACTAGCTGGTCTATCTGAAAGGCATTGCCTTGTCTTGTGAAAAAGTAGATTAGTAAAACATAAATTGAGACATTTTTGATTGTTAATTTGTGTGTAACTTATAGTTTGTGTAATTTGCCAGTTTTTGGAAATCTTGGCATATTCAACCCAAGAGTTGTGGTTTAGAAGCCACATTGAATTCCTTAAGGCAGTCTGTTCCTTGCTCTGCTTTAGCATGATGAAGAAATATCTCAGCATGTTCCCTCTTACAAAGGAGTCTCTTAGGGAATGTAGGAAATGGGCAGCCACCAGAACTGTGATTGTAGTATTATGTGTATAATATGTTTAAATATTTTCTCTTTGAAAACTTTTAAAAGGATTACTCCTTCTTGTACAGATTGTGCAACCTTGGCCATAATACATTTGTAAAATAGTCCAAAAGGACATAAACCAGAAATTCTCTTTGGTTTATCTAAATTTGCTATTACATTTTCTTATGAATTGATAACTCCTTGCTTTTGTTTCCAATTTTTTCCAGAAAAGCTATAAATGTGCTTGTTTCTGCAGTTTTCTCCAAATCTCTGTGGGTACATCTTTATTTCCCTGCTCAAAGTTACCATTTATTAGAGGCAGATGTCTTAGTAATGTTAGTGTTTTCTGACTTGAACCTTCTCTTCCCAGAGTCAGGTTCTGGTTAATTTTTTTTTTTTTTAATTTTATTTATTTATGATAGTCACAGAGAGAGAGAGAGAGAGAGGCAGAGACACAGGCAGAGGGAGAAGCAGGCTCCATGCACCGGGAGCCTGACGTGGGATTCGATCCCGGGTCTCCAGGATCGCGCCCTGGGCCAAAGGCAGGCGCCAAACCGCTGCGCCACCCAGGGATCCCTCTGGTTAATTTTATATTATTTACTCTTCCACAGTTTGCCATTCAGACTGTGGGTCCTGATGGGTTCTAGATTAAAAGACCTTGGCTTGTGTCATAGTTCTAGATCCAAGTTGGGGGTTGGGATTATATATTTTTAAGCCTTTTTTTTTTTTTTGTGCATGAGGAAGTTTGGTCTGCTTAAAGTATTATCTTGTTTGCTTTATTTAAAAAGGTAAACATAACACCTGCCTGCATGGTACGTGTCTAACATGAGCTGCACTGCATCCGTAGCCCAGGCAAACACATGTGGCATCCAAGTGTACAGAACTGAAAAACGTGTCCATAGACATGTGGCATGGACCTTCCACAGTCTAGCTGCCAAGTGCATGGTCACATACTCTGAAAGATACCTTTTACAGAGTGTAACATCATCACTTGTCATATAAAACCAAAAGGAAGAATCTCACATTGTGAGAAATGCCAGTTATTTCAGAAATCAGTTAAAAATTGATCTGGCCTGAACCCTGTGTAAACAGAAGCACTTTATGGTATTAGCTCTATATGCACAATGTACTGGCTTTACATTGTGAATGTTGTGTAATTATATATTTAGGAAACAGCAAAAGTTCTGTGCTTTGAGTAAAATCTTTTGATTTTTATAAATAAACTACTATAGAATTAATATTTGTAATAAAGATTCTTGACCATGAAATGTTATGGGTAAGCTATAGGTGCCATACAAATGGGTTTCTTAGGCTAAACAACCATTGATTTTTTTTAAGTGAGAGACCTGAAAAATGAGATAAAAATGACTTATGTGCTTTTAATGTTTTCCCTCCTACATTTTTAGCTCTGATGCTTATGGTTCTCACTGTGTTTTAAGATTCAGATCAAATGAAATATATGTTGACACTATTTTGAAAAGTATAATTTACTCTACTGGTGGTATGGTAAAGATCTAGATTGATGGGGATGCCTGGGTGGCTCAGCTGTTTGGCGCCTGCCTTTGGCCCAGGGTGTGATCCTGGAGACCAGGGATCGAGTTCCGTGTCGGGCTACCTGCATGGAGCCTGCTTCTCTCTCTCTGCCTGTGTCTCTGCCTCTCTCTCTCTGTGCCTCTCATGAATAAATAAATAAAATCTTTAAAAAAAAAAAAAAGATCTAAATTGATGGTTCTTTACTTACCACCTATAAGTTTCACCTGGAGCAGATTTAAAAAAAAAAAAAAAAAGCAAACCTGGCCTGGGCCTTACCCAAGAGATTGTGATTTAGATAGTCTTGGGCGAGGCCCTCGTCCAAAAGCTTCTGTGAGATTCTGATGTGCATTCAGCCTTGCCTACCTGTGATTTAAAATCCTAGAATCAAATGATTTTGGTTATTTAGTGAAAAATAGATTCCTTACATTTTATAATATTCTTTAAAGAATAAATGTTCAGATGAAAATGCTTAAACCTCTTTAGTTTCAAAAATTGAAAAAGAACATAGATCCTTTTTTGGTGTTAATAATTGAGCTTACATTTCTCTCCACTTCCTCTCCCCTGTTTTAATCACACCGTGTGCTTATTTAGAGATAAGTAAGTGAAAACCAAATTTTAGATCCTTAGGAAATTTTTTCTGATGTTATTCCAACACCTGGAACTTCACTCTAGACACTCCTTGCTTTTCCTGTTAGGAGCCTGGAGACTATCCTGCTTATTTGGTTTCCACTGCCATGCCTGGAGCTGTTTGTCAGGGTGTCCCTTGGCCTTGTGCAGGTTAGAAGGTTGCCTCACCGCCTCATTCAAAATAATTTATTTTCTTTCTTTCTCTTTCTCTTTCTCTTTCTCTTTCTCTTTCTCTTTCTCTTTCTCTTTCTCTTTTTCTTTCTCTTTTTCTTTCTCTCTCTCTCTCTCTCTCTCTCTCTTTCTTTTTTTCTTTATTAGAGAGGGAGGATGATTACAAGCGGGGGTGGTGGTAGTGAGAAGGAGAAGCAGACTTTCTGCTGAACAGGGACCCCAGTGTGGGTCTCGATCACAGGACCCTGAGATCATGACCTGAGCTGAAGGCAGATGCCTAACTGACTGAGCCACCCAGGTGTCCCCAAAACCATTTTCTTCAGAAGATTTATAGCACCTTCACACTTTTCTAAGGGGTTTTGCTGCCGCTCACTAGACTTGGGTTTGTCCTCTCAAAGCCTGTGTGGAAAGACAAAGATGTACAGGACTGATTTACCTAGGTTCCACTAGAATAAAAACTGGAAGTTACTATTCATATACTTTCAGATTAGCGCCCAAACTCTGAGTCTTTGGTACTTCATGTGAGGAAGTGGGAATTGGGCTGATTGACATAACTGTGCATTTTTGAAAGAAGATAAGGAAGTGAGTTTAGAGGCAGGTTTCCTGTCATTTGTACCATGCTGCTTGTTTTCAGATATTGACAGTTGCAGGTGACAGGAAGTCCTGGGGCTTTGGGCAGGAGTAGGTAAGGAATTATCCTGTGGAACAGCTGGAAGAGAGGGGGAATTCCTTAGGAGGTGGCAATTTTAGATAGTCACCACTCTTAAGAGAAAAATATGCTTATCAGTTCCTTTCAAAATTTATATGCATATCTCTCCTCTGCTCAGAACACTTTAAAGACTTACATTTCCTTCACCTGTCAACACCCGAGTCCTCACAGAGGCCAGCATGGCCCTCAAGATTGGCTTCCTTATTTCCTTGCTCACTTTTTCTTCCCAGTCTTCTTTCAGTTGCTTGCTCAGCTCTAACAGCACTACCTTCTTGATGTTAGTCACATTCCACATCCAGTCATGTCTCTGGGCTCTTCTGTCCCCTTCCCTCTGCTTAGGCCACTCTTGCCCACTGCCACCCTCTTGGCCAGGCCCAGCCCTCTCCTCCAGAGGTGGAGGGCCCCAGCTCCGCATCTTCCCCACGTGACTCACTTTTGTGGTCTCTGTTACCTCCATCTGAAATGAGGATAGTGCTAGTTCCTGCCTTTAGCATTGTTGAAGGAGTTCGATGAATGACAACATGGAAGTACTTAGCTCAACACCAGACACAAAGTCAGTCTTCAGTCAGATACAACTGTCAGTGACCCTTTTGGGGGTGGTCACACTATATCAGGTTTCTGCGGTGCCAAAGGGTATTTAAAGATCATGGTCTCATTTTCCTTTCAAGGTGCTTGCTTTGTGTTTGGAAATTTGTCCTCAGGGGAGTTTCTGAAATGTTGGCTGCTGTGAGAGAACCAGGAGGGAGGGGCAGGCCCAAGAACTTTGCTCTTGTGTTTTTCTCACACATGTTTGTTGTTGTATTTAACTTTCAGAATGTAGGAAATAGGTTAGCTTCTAAAGTAGTGATTTCTCTTTTTTTTTACATTAAAGTTAGATAAAAACAAATGAAAATATTTATTTGGTAACTGGTTGGTTTCTTGGAACTTTAGAAGAACTTTATAAAACAATTAAAATAGCCGTCTTAACACAGAAATACAGAAACTGAATCTACTTCTATTCAGGTTATAGCACAGGAAACCTTTAGGGAGTTGAAAACATCAGATCTGTTTGGGGTGTGTGTGTGTGTGTGTGTGTGTGTCCGTGTGTAGAAGTGTAAACCTGTTGAAGAAAGACTAGTTTGCAAAACAAAAAATCAGTAGTTAGCACAAACTTTCAACACAATAAACTTGGAATCTTGTTAGTCACAATATACATTGCTGGACAAACAACTCAAATGTTGAGCAAAGTCACTGTAGTGTTTTTAAGAACTGATGAAAACTGTATTGACATACATGTGCTGTTCTCAATTGCGCTCTTGTTCTTGCCCTGAGATGGCCTGTTGGGACTTGTTAGTGACATGTCTCCGTTTCTGGGGAAACTGTCCCTCCACGTCAGGAAGTTGCCTGTGTGGTCCTGGAGTTGTCATGACTCCCAGAGCAGCTGCCTAGGAAATGCTTTCACGGGCACATTAACGAACATAGTAGTGTGTTTTTTTTCTTTCAAGGGCTGTGGCTTCTCTCAGATCCTCACATGTTGATATAGACTTTGGTGGAGAAAGATGGAGAGCAGACATAGAACAAGGCACCATAGAGCTAAGCCAAGCTAATTAGCAGAGATGTACTGTTGAACTGGTGCTTCCTTCCAACTGTGGTTCCAAATACATGTCTTTGCTGTTTTTAAATGTCTTCTTCCAGTCATTCTTTATAACCCATTTTCTATCTAACCTACTTTTTCTTTGAAAAGCATTGACTTATCTTACCTAGTTTTTATTGATTAGCATTACGGTGATGTCTTTAAAATCATATCTAGTATAGTGCAGAGCAGTGCCTAATTTAATATTATAAAATTTTAATTCAATTATCTTAAACCTTGGAACCTAGGGAAAACATTGTAGGACCTCAGCATCTGTGGCACTGTCCAGTGAATAAGAGAACAAGACTTTGTGGAGTGAGATGCTCTTTGTAGATACATCTAAATTGCACCTAGGATTCAGCCAGGCACAGAGTAGGTATACTAGATAGAAATAAGGGAGGGGTTGTAGATGGCTGAAAACAGGATGATGTAAGGGACACATGCCCTGATGGCCTTTTCCCTTTGGAATTGGATGGGATGACACCAGATCTTGCTCATTTCAGTTGGCTCACTTGTGCCCCTTGCTCAATAGTAAGGTCTTTGAGAGAGAGAACTGTGTGTTTATGTATTTATCTAAGTCCCATCCCTATCACCTGGTAAACAACCACAAGGTCTTAATGTTTGTTTAAATGAGTAAATATTGCAGAGATGAACTAAAGAAATGAAAATGTACATTCTTTTAAACTTGTTTGCAAAGTGTAATTTTGACCCCATGGTCCCTCCTGATGTCCTTGCTCACATTGGCGCTCCTTTTCACTGCTTTCTGGATAAATATTAATGTGTCCTGGACTCACTGTGAGTCTGATGGAAGCCGTGGTTCCTCTCTTCATGGAGAGGCAGAGCTGCAGTTTCAGGCATGTTATAACATATGACCACTCTGAAGCCCCTTTTTTGGATCTGATCTTGCAGGCTTGCTGGGCTGAGTAGAAAGTGTGCCCACAACTTTGAGAGGAAGGATGAACATGGGCAGTTTTGAAATAAGTTTTGGAGCATAAATTATAGGTGAAGAATAGTGTCCTTATTTTTGTGCCTTTGGCTACTTAACTTTTTGTTTTATACATTTAGATCTCTTATTTTCCTTACTGTGTTTTAAATTTCCTAGTTATAACTTGGAAGTTTGTAATAGAAAATTGAAAGTAAGCTTATAGACAGGGCTTCTTCCAAAAGGAAGATCAAGTCATTGGGGATATGGTATGTTTTTGTTTTTTGTTTTTTAAAGTCAGAGAATTAGGGGTGCCTAAGTGGCTTAATTGATTAGGTATCTGCCTTCGGCTTGGGTTGTGATCCCAGCATCCTGGGTTTGAGCCCCGCATTGGGTTCCCTGTTCGGTGGGGAGCCTGCTTCTCCCTCTCCCACTCCCCTTGATTGTGCTCTTCTCTGTCAAGTAAATAATAAAATCTTAAAAAAAAAAAAGAATTAATTTGTAGATATTTGGTGTGTTTGATATGTGTGTGTGTGTGTTTTTTTGTAAGCCCATTTTGTGTTATTAACAGTTTGTATGTATTGACTATTCACTGACATTAGGAGGTCCTTGTTACAGTTTAAAGAGACTTAACATGAATTAGGAGCTTCAGTAGATAGCAAGGAAGCTTCTCAGATGGTGTGATCCCCATCTTCCAAGGTGTGATTCTCAGTTTTGTACTCAGTGGTAAGTAGTTTCTAGAGGACTAAAACTGGCTTAACAAATTCTTAGGAGACTAATGTATAAAATACCAATTGATTGATACAAAGATTTTATTTATTTTTATTTTTTATATATTTTTAAGGATTTTATTTATTAATTCATGAGAGAGTCAGAGGCAGAGAAGCAGGCTCCCTGTGGGGAGCCTGATGCTGGACTGGATCCCAGGACCCCTGGATTACTACCTGAGCCAAAGGCAGAGGCTCAACCACTGAGCCACTCAGGTGCCCCAATAAATGAGATTTTAAATATTCAGTCCACTACAAGTTTATATTCTTGCTTCAGATTAGTGATATTTTTCCTAAATTTACCTATTTTTCAGGTTTCTAAAAAGTTGACATACAGAAAATTTTCTTTTAGGTATAGTATAAGTTGATTTTGTTTAACCTTTTTAGGAACTTTTGTGATCCATTGAAAGTCCCAAGGTCACATGATTCTTGTTTGGATTTCTGCCTAGCTCTTAGAAAGGGCTCATCCCTATTCTGATATTTTAGTTCATTTATTTCTTTTGCTTCCAAAGCCCTGAAAACAAGGTTTCAGCAAGTTATCGTTTTGTTTCTGGTTGTGACAGCACGATCTTCAGTCTGCTAAATATATTACATCCTGGTGGTTTTAGATTAATCCTAATTTTGTTCTCAGTCATCAGTTTGTGGGTAGGATATGTTGTTATCTGTCCAAGGATAGCCATATTATCAAGTTGTCAGTAAAAAGCTTGATAAAAAATTTTTGGATTTACTGTCCAGCTTCGGTATCAAAATGAATTCATTAGTAAACCAAAGCAAAAGTAGTTAGAGAAGTTGTATTCTGTTTCTGACTTTTGACCCTTCTGGCTGCTGTCAGGAGATGAAAGGGGACGGCTTTCCATGTTGACGAAGTTTTTAAGGCTTCATTCTTGAGTTACTTCATGTAAGAGCAACAAATTTCAGCATCCTTAGCTATCAGTGCCTCTTAGAGAAATATTTATTGATCACTTTCTTTAGATGAGTTCTTGAGTTGTTCCATAGCAGAGCACCATGAAGCAAGCAAATGCTCCTGGAATGCTGAAATGGGCTGTCCTAAGCCCATGTAAAAGTTCATGTATTTTGTTTATAGTTTTCATTCAGGGTGTCACTTGGATCCTTATTTAGTTAATTTTACATAAAATTCTAGCAAGTTCAGTAAATTAGTATTTTGAGCCTTCCCATAGGTAGGTAACATTAGGGACTTTTTAGAGGTTGGCCCACTGATAGCAAAGATGAGAAAGAACAATGAAATCATAACTGAAAACTCAAAAACATGATATTCCTGAACAATCAGTGGATCAAAGAAGAAGGGGAAGTGAAAATTTCTCAAGACATAGGAAAATGGAAACACAATATACTAGAACAGCTATATGCTGACAAACTGGACAACCTAAAAGAAATGGAAAAAGTCTTAGAAACATATAGCCTATCTATTTTGAAAGCGAGCTCTACTTTGAAAACTATAAGACATTTGTGAAAGATAGCAAAGATACAAATAAATGGAAAGAAGCCTGTGTTCATGGATTGGAAGAATTTAATATTGTTAAAACGTCACTATTACCAAAAGCCATCTGTAGATTCAGTGCCATTTCTATCAAGATTCCAAAGATTTTTTTTTTTTTACAGAAATAGCAAAAAGCATTCCTAAAATTTATATGGAACCACAGTAGACCCAAAATAGCCAAAGCCATCCTGAGAAAGAAGAAAGCAGGAAGCATACTTTCTGATTTCAAGCTCTGCTATAAAGCTCTAGTCCTGTAGAAGAGTGGTTTGGGCATAAAAACAGACAAATGGACCAATGGAACAGGATCAAGAGCCCAGAAAAAAACTCAAGCATTTACATTCACTAATATTTGATAAGGGAGCCTGGAATCCTCATTGAAGAGAAGATACTGTCTTCAATAAATTGAAGAAAATTGGATGTTCACATGTAGAAGAATGACACTTGACCCCTCCTAACACCAGTCACAAAAATTAACTTGAAATGGATTAAAAACTTAATATATTAATGATTTCTGCCTAGCTCTTAGGAACTCTTAGAAGAAAACAGGAAAAACCTCCTTGACATGGGTCTTGGTAATGATTTCTTTGGATATGACACCTAAAGGACAAGCAATAAAATAAAAAACAACTGGGACTACATCAAAGAAAAAAGCTTCTGCACAGGAAAAGAAATCATCAACAAAGTGAAAAACAACCTATGGAATGGGAAGAAATATTTGCAAACCATGTATCTGATAAGTGATTAATATCCAAAATGTATAAAGAACTCCTACAACTCAGTAGTGGCAAAACCAAATAATCTAATTAAAAATGGGTAAAGAACCTAAATAGACGTTTTTCCAGAGAAGATGTACATGAAAAGATGTTCAGCATCACTAATCATTTGAGAAATACAAATTAACACCACAATGTAAGGAGATGCCCCTTATACCTGTTAGAAAGGCCATCATCAAAAAGACATTTGTTATCACAAATGCTGGCGTGGATATGGAGAAAAAGGGAACCCCTGTGCCCTGTTAGTTAGAATGTAAACTGGGAGTACATCCAATGAAAGGAAAAATACTAATTCAAAAAGATACCTACACCTCCATGTTCAGAACAGCATTATTTAGTAGCCAAGACATTGAAACAACTGTTAGTGTCCGTCAGTGGATAAATGAATGAAGAAGTTGTGGTGTGTATATGTGTGTGTGTATATATATATATACACACACACACGTATGTATATACATATATATATATACACACACACACACACACACACACAAACAATAGGATATTATTCAGCTATAAAAATTAGGAAATCCTACCACTTGTGACATATGGACCATGAAGGTATTACACTAAGCAGAATAAGGCAGAAAGATAAATATTGTGTGATCTTATTCATATGTGGAGTCTAAAACCAAGCCAAAACAAACAGCATAGTCAGAAAAAGAGGTCAGATTTGTGGTTATCAGAGGTGAGGGATGGGGGAAGGGGGAATTGGAGGAAGGTGTTCAAAAAATACAAACTTTGCACTGTTGGTGGGAAGGTGAACTGGTGCAGCCACTCTGGAAAACTGTGTGGAGGTTCCTCAGAGTTAAAAATAGACCTGCCCTACGACCCAGCAATTGCGCTGCTGGGGATTTACCCCAAAGATACAGATGCAATGAAACGTCGGGACACCTGCACCCCGATGTTTCTAGCAGCAATGTCCACAATAGCCAAACTGTGGAAGGAGCCTTGGTGTCCATCGAAAGATGAATGGATAAAGAAGATGTCTATGTATACAAGGGAATATTCCTCAGCCATTAGAAATGACAAATACCCACCATTTGCTTCGACGTGGATGGAACTGGAGTGTATTATGCTGAGTGAAATAAGTCAATCGGAGAAGGACAAATATTATGTGGTCTCATTCATTTGGGGAATATAAAAAATAGTGAAAGGGAATTAAGGGGAAAGGAGAAAAAATAAGTGGGAAATATTAGAAAGGGAGAGAACATGAGAGACTGCTAACTCTGGGAAATGAACTAGGGGAGGTGGGCGGGCAGGTGGGGGTGACTGGGTGACAGGCACTGAAATGGGCACTTGACGGGATGAGCACTGGGTGTTATTCTATATGTTGACAAATTGAACACCAATAAAAAAAATTTATTAAAAAAATACAAACTTTCAGTTATAAGATAAATAAATACGGGAAATGTAATGAACAGCATGATGACAGTAGTTAAGGCTGTTGTATGGTATATAGGAGAGTTAAGAGAACAGATCCTAAGAATTCTCATCATAAGGAGAAATTTTTCTTTTTATTGTATCTATATGAGATAATGGTTGTTGACTAAATTTGTTGTAATCATTTCACAATATGTATAAACCAAATTATCATTCTGTATACCTTAAAGTTATACAGGTGTATGTCAGTTATTTATCAATAAAAGGGGGAGGGAGGAGAAAAAGCCAAATATGGATGTTTGTTTACCACATGGAGTCCAGGCCATGTGGACTGGTTATGGGCTCTTGGAGGTAGGGCAAAGTACATACTTGTTATGGAAGCAGCTCTAACAGGGGTATCTTGGATGAAGGGTAAGAT
Source organism: Vulpes vulpes (assembly GCF_048418805.1). Classification (NCBI taxonomy): domain Eukaryota; kingdom Metazoa; phylum Chordata; class Mammalia; order Carnivora; family Canidae; genus Vulpes; species Vulpes vulpes. Next base: position 53,664,055 of record NC_132790.1, on the reverse strand, counting down.
GGAGCCATCTTTTTATAAGCCAGATGGTTGTTACTTTCTCTGCAAATGAAGGAACAGAGATGAATTGTGGCAAGGGACACAAAGGGCAGTAGTGCCATCTCTCCTGGACATTTTCCCTTCATTGCCAAGCCCTAAGGTCTCATTATGATTGCATCTCAGCGCTTACCACAGTGCCTGGCAAACAGTGATGCCACACATTTATGAAAATTCATTCAGTGTCTGCTTTGTAGCCCTTTAGAGTAAGGACCAGTGCCCCCAAAGACAGCACTGTGTTAGCATGGTTCTTTAGTAATTTTAAGTGATGTGGGAAAACAGGCTCTAAATAGTTTTCACTTCCTCATTATTAGAAAGCATCAGAGGAGGAATTAATAAATTATACTGGAAATAATTAAACATTTAAGGAAGAAGGCATGGTATATCCCTATCTATGTTATGTGTCAAAATAAATTCTAGGTGAATTAAGGATTTGTATATAAAGAATTAAGCTCCCCCCCAGGTAATATTCATAAGATCTTGGCCTTCTAAACAGGAATCATAAGGAAAAGGTGATAGGTATGATAATAGTTTATGGATATAGTGCACATATTTTTTAGAAATTATAATGGAAACCAAGGAAATTATTTGTAATATAGATGATTACTATTCTTACTCTAGAAAGAGCTTTTACAAATCAATGAGGAAATCTAAAGACAAATGAAAAGAGAGTTCATTAAAAAATTACATAAAAAACCAATAAATATGGAAAAGTCTAACATTAAAAGTAAATGGAGTATTCAGGACTTAGTATAAAGCTACAATAATCAAGACTACGATATTAATGAAAAGGCATACATATAGATCAGTGGAATAGAAGAGAGTCCATAAATAAATCCATACATATATGGTCAACTGATTTTCAGAGGAAATACTAAAGCAATTCAGTGGCAAAAGAGTAAGTAGTTTTTTCAACAGTGTTGCTGGAACTATTAGATATCTGTATGCAGAAAATGAATCTTGATCCGTTTCTTACATGACTTAAACTCAATGTGTATCATAGACTTAAATGTGAAATATAAAACTGTAAAACGAAGAAAATATAGAAGGTCTTTGCATCTTTGACTTAGGCAAAGCTATTTTACTTTATTTTTAAAAACTATTTTAGGTATATCAAAAGCATGATCTATAAAAGAAAAATATGATAGATTGGATTGTGTAAAAATCAGCTCCTGCTTCTTGAAATATGCTGTAAAGCCACCAGCAGGGAGAAAATATCTGATAGAGAATATGTAAAGAATTCCCAAAGGTTAGAAGATACATGCAAATGATAAATCCACTAAGGGGTTAAAATCCAAAATATATAAAGAACTTCTATAACTCAGCACCAAAAAACACAAATAGTCCAATTAAAAAATGGGGCAGAGGAACAGACATTTTCTCCAAGAAGGCATACAGATGGCCAACAGACACATGAAAGATGCTTAGCATCATTAATCATCAGTGAAATGTATATTGAAACCATAGTAGGAGATCACTTCATACCAATCAAAATGGCTAGATCAAAAAGAGAAGAAATAAGTGTTGGTGAGGATGTGGAGAAAAGGGAACCCCTGTGCACTATTGGTACAGCTGCTGTGGAAAACAGTATGGTAGTTTCTCAAAAAATTAAAAATAGAAATACTGTATAGTCCAGTAGTTCCACTACTGGATTTTTACCCAAAGAAAACAAAAATAGTAATTTGAAAAGATTTATGCACCCTTATGTTTATTGCAGCATTATTTACAATAGCGAAGGTATGGAAGCAACCTAAGCAACCATCGATAGATGAATGGATAAAGGCAATATAGTGTGTACAAACACACACACACAGTGGAGTACACTTCAGCCATAGAAAAGGGTGAGATCTTGCCATTTGTAACAACATGGATGGACCAAGAGGGTATTATGCTAAGTAAGTCAAAGTCAAATGCCATGTTTTCACTTACAAAGGAATCTAAAAAACAAAAATTAAAAAATCAGATTCTTAAGTACAGAGAACAAATGCATGGTTGCCAGAGGGTTTGGGGGGTGGGGAGAGGGGTGAAATAGATAAAGGGGATTAAGAGGTACAGATTTAAGTAAGTCATGGAAGTGGAAAGTACAAGTAATATTGTAATAACATAAGGTGACGTTTATCATGAGCACTGAATAATGTGTAGAATTGTCAAATCGCTATGTTGTACGCTTGAAACTAATATAACACTATGTCAGCTGTACTTCAGTAATTTTTTAAAAAAGCTTTTGAAGCTGTTTTTCAGGAAATAATGTAAATGCAGTCAATATGACCATTTTAAGATAAAGCTGTTTTTCTTTATTGCTAGAGATGGTATATAAAAAACTCTCAAAACTCAATAAATTAAAAGGCAACCCAATATTAAAATGAATGAAGGATGTGAACACATAATTCACCAAAGAAGACATAATATGGCAAATAAGCACATATAGGTGCTCCACATCATTAGTCATCAGGAGAATGCAAATGAGAACTACATCCTCAGAATGGCTGAATATGAGGGGAAAATAATCAGGATAATAAAAGAAAATACAGTACAAATTAAAACAAATTATCGTATCTTTACCTGTCTAATAGGCTAATATTAAAGAATGTCTGTGGTGTTGATGAGTGTGCGAGGGACTCCCACAGGCTGCTGATAGAATCTTCTGCCCCTAAACATGTATTTCTCATAATCTGAAAAAAAATAAATGTTAAACACTGGGGAATGCATGGTTATATTTGAAAGAGCTTTCTAGCTAAAGTTTTAATATGAAGGAATAGTCATAATCCCATGTGGAACTAACTGGATTGTATGTTTATTGTAATTCCTAGGAAGAAAAAACATGCTGACTTTTTTTTTAAGGTAGGAAAATAAGTTTTATACACTTTCAGCCACATGCCTATTTAGGTGTTATGCATGGAAAACAAACCAAAATCAAACATTTCAAGAACCAATTAGTTTGAATTTTGAATCTTATTACAGCAAATACACTATTTTAAAGTTTTTTTCCTCTTTATCCTCAATGAGAAAGTTAAAGTCTTTTGACAAGTTTAAACATTTTGGGCAATCTAGGGTAACGTGTTCTGTTAAAGGATAAACTTCATTTGATTTTGTATCCCCCACATGCATTAAATATGGTGTGCCTTTTGAAAGAGAACCGGTGGGAGTTGGTATATGCAGGTGATTTTTTAAAAAAATTTATTTATTCATGGGAGACAGAGAGGCAGAAACATAGGCAGAGACTCCCAAGGGGAGCCTGATGTGGGACTGGAGCCCGATGAGGGACCCAGTCCGGATCCGAGGATCATGCCTGGGCCGAAGGCAGATGCTCAACCACTGAGCCACCCAGCGTCCCTATGCAGGTGATTTTTATTAACTGATATTTTAATGGCTTTTATATTTTTCTTATGTTAGCATACCTCAGCCTTATGCAAAAGGCTCAGCGTTCTTAGAATAAATTTAAGAAAACATCAGAATATTCCACTACCTAATTAGAATAAAGCATCAAGCAGACTTCACATTTATAAAATGCTAATCATACAATTCTTTAGTGTGCATGGTTTATATTGTTTGACTAGACAAATAGAATTGGACATTTTTAGATTTGATTCTAAATCTAAGCATTCCTACTTTTAGATCAAAGTTAGACTTGTGAAATTTGCATCATTCATAATCTCGTGGGAAGTTGACATGTGAAATCACTTCTGAAAACTAAGTCTGCAGTCACTGTGTATCCACAGCAGCAGCTCCCCTTTCTGAAGAGCATCCATGTTGAAATTTATTATAGAAGAAGGTGTGCATGTTGCCATGCTCATGGTCCTATTTTCCACATTTTAAAAGTATTTCTAAAATATGAACACTTTAGACTTTGTGGCTAGTGTTATGATGAAATTAGACAAAAGCCAAAGATTTTTTTCCCATAAGCTTAGTGTAAAAGGAAGTATTTAGTCTTCACAAGGTATTTTTTTAAAGGTATAATTTTGGGAAACTGTGAATTTGTAACGAATTCCTGCCTCACCCAGGTATTTAGAAATGCCTTGAGGAACTGTTTTGGCTAGTTGGAGATTTGGGAATGCCCCTGAGGTGGGTTGCACTGTGGTGGCTCTGGCTTTGGTGTCCTCTTCCCTTTGTGAACCCTTGGGAGTGCTATGCTCCAGCACACATGGAAGTAGAGGGTGAAATGGCCAGCAGCACTGATGTGGCCCCTTCTCTGGCCTCACAAGACCCAGTGTATATTATTTGAGAGGTTTTTTGGTCCTTGAAAGAAGATAATTTTGCTAAAATTCAAACTAAAATAATTCCTACTGTAACTATTTATGCTGTGGAAGGATTAGTCTATGAATTCATTAAGGAAACCTTGCAGAACCAAGGGTCCCCAGGCCACAGGTTGAGAATCACTATCTCAACGAGTAGGCTTTTTTTTGTTGTTGTTGTTAAATTACCTTTACATTGCTCTAAAGATGTTTTTGCTTATCCCACTGAAGTACGTACACTTCATAATGTTCTGTTAAGCACACCTAATTTTAATTACTTTTTAAACAAGCAATAAATGAATGCTCTTGTAAGATAATTTAAATAGTACAGAAGTAGGTGGAATAAAAAGTATTAAATTCTTTTTGCTTTTCCCTACCTGTCTCCTATACTTAGAGGTAAGGATTTTCTCCATCCTTGCACATTCTGTAGTGATACATGTAGGGCTCTTTGCCCCAGACACCCTCTCAGAAATTACCAGATGACTGGGAGTGTCCACCTTTTGTAGAAGAGAAAACTGAGGCACAGAAGGCAGATATAACTTGGCTAAGAACACATAACTAATTACATGGCCGAGGTAGGATTTGATCCCAGGTCTCTGATGCTTTAGCCCAGGCCTGCTCTTTTCATTAGGCCATACTGAAGGAAATGACATGATTTTAGCCTGGCCTATCTTTTTTGCTCTTCATCTATAAAGTTCACTAAAATCAGATTTGTAAAGCAATTTATGAAAGAATGCTGTGTTGGAAGGGTATCTGCTGCTTGTCTGGTTTGGATTTATGACCATGTGCAATCCCACAGTGTATGATTGATAACCTCTGGACTTCTTGAACTTTTTCCTGTTTTCTTTTGAATTGAAAAAACAAGTTTGCGCAAGGCGTCAAACCCCTAACTGAAACAAACTGCAGCTTCTCTTTACTGATCCTCACCTCCCCCCACCCCGGGTACTCCAGCTCCTTTCCCTCTTAGCTTTTATCTGAAAGACTGTAATAACCTAGTGACTGCCCCTGCAGGAGCAACTGCCTTTTGCAGGGCCCTACCCAAGCAGTATTTGCCAAAGTACTCCTTTCTCTTCAGCTTCAGGTTCACTCTGACATTCAGCAAATTTCTGAGGGTGTAGGGGACGGGTTCTGCTCTCCAGGAGCTCTGAGTAATAGAGCAAAACATCTAATTACAGCTCACTGTGGTGATGCCTTGGTTGCCAGGTTGGAGGGCAATTGGGCAGATCTCAGGGAGAGTCGAGCGTCAGTGGTAGGAGGAGCCTTGGAGGATTGTGGGCATGTGCAGGAGTTGGCAGGATCTTCCTGACTTCCAGAAGGAAGTCAGAGGACTCTGTGGTACAGAGTCTGGGTGCCTCCCAGGTTTTGACTGGATAGGTGGAGGTGCCATAAGACCACACTAGAACTTAGATGAGATGAATAGATTTGGGTAAAAGGTGACAAACTTAGTGTGGACAGCATTGATTTTTGAAGTCCTCAGGGGGCATTTAGATGAATTCAGGTGTGGGAAAGAAGTGTTTTGAAGTAGGTATGAATGATGGCATTCATTCTAACTTTCTTCTTCCTCCTCATCCTCCTCCTCCTCTTCTTTCTTCTTTCTTCTTCCTTCTTCCTTCTTCCTTCTTCCTTCTTCTTCTTCTTCTTCATTTATTTATTCATGAGAGACACAGAAGGAGAGAGAGGCAGAGACACAGGCAGAGGGAGAAGCAGGCTCCATGCAGGGAGCCCGATGTGGGACTCCATCCAGGGTCTCCAGGATCACGCCCTGGGCTGAAGGCAGTGCTAAACCGCTGAGCCACTGGGGCTGCCCCCTAACTTTCTTCTTAAGAGAAGAAATGGTTATTACTTTGATAAACCTTTGCTTCTAACCAGAGTATTGGTAAAACCAGAAATAATAATAAGTACTCTAAAATATGGACTTAATCAAATGTTTCATTCCTCTTCCGCCCCACTCTTAACCCTGTTAGTTCAGAAAACCACTTGGAGAATGGTCTCTAGTCTGGTCCCTCAGAACCAACCACTGATCTTGTTGGGAACAAGAATCTTCAGTAATCAGAGTTCTAGGTGATGTTGAATATAGATAAGTAGTTCTTACTGTGTAGGGAGGAATTCACATTAGTAGACCTAGGGTTTCTGAATATCCATATGAGTTACAAATATCCTGAGACCTATGTGTTTGTGTAACAGCACTAAGAAAGCATTGCCTTTTACATTAGTTTTGGGTCATATGTCAGTGGCCAGTAACCATAGTTGGAACTGAAAAGTGATCGCATAAATCCTGCTGGTTTTAAGTGGTGTTGTAAAAGGTGCTGGTCCCTGCTTCATCTGTAGTGATTTTAGAACATTCGGTAGCTTCTGTTATGGTTAATGGCTATACTGATAAAAGAAAGCCAGAAGGAAGAAATAGAGGTTTCCACGTGAAACTTTTCTTCTGGTCTTCCCATTTTTATTTCTAATCCCTGCTCGCACTTTTGCTCTCTGGATAATTCACTTCAGAAATGATTTTTTAGAAAACCTCTCAATTATATCATCCTCCACCTAACCCCTGCCCCACCATTTGGCAGTAGCTTTTTTTCAAATTAATCATTAGCATGTTCTTTTATTGTTTTGTTTTCATTTTTGATTTTTTGTCAGCCTGCCTAAAATGACCTTTGTGTATAAACTCCACCTCCAACCCTAGAAATGGCATAATTAAATTGTATTATTCAGCAAGTTGACCTGCTGAATGTTAGCTGGTGAAGGAGATGTCAGTGCTTATTTTTGTGATCTTATTTCCAGCTAACTTGAGAGCTGCCAGGAAGGGGACCAGTAACTTCCAGTCTTTTTACTAACAAAGACCTCATTATCTTTCCACCCCTTCCCACAATTCCATGAGTTGGAAGTGTTTTTTTTAACCAAAGGAACTGCATTTATTAAGTGGTGTTTTCTTTTTCCAGTTTTATTAACCAAGGACCTATAGCTGGGTCTGAAATCAAAACATATGCTTTAGATAGGAGTATCAACATTATATTTGATTTTTCAGATGGTTAATATTTGTTAACATGTGTACCTTTGAGTAGACAATTCCATTAACATTTTTAAAAATAGAAATAATGTGAAGTCCCTATTCTGTGCTCTTTCTCTCTCTTTCCCCCTGTCCATCCTCTACCCCCAGTTATAGACTTGGTGGATCCCAAGCTGAGTGTATGATCTGTACCTTGGGAGTGTTTAGTTTTGTAAGCAAGTTTTTCCTTTTTTAATGGAAAAAGATATTTTAAAATAATCACAAAAATAAAATTTTATTAAGACAACTACCAACTCCCTCCCTCGTTTGAGGAGAATATGATAGATAATCTGTCCTGATGCCATTGTTAGTCCTGTAATATCAGATGTCTTGTCCTGGGAACCCCGGATCATGAATTGTCATCTTTCGTAGCTGCATTACTGAGAGACCTTTCCTGTTCCTCTCCCCCCACGTCCACTAGTTTTTCTTGTCTGTGTTGGCTTTGTGCCTTCTTGAGCTTACCTGCTGCTTGTCTCTCACAGTGAATTGAGAGCCCTGGAAAGGCAGGTGTGTCCCCATTCATCTCTGGGTCCGCAGTGCTCAGAAACAGTGCCCACCCGGCACAGATGCATGAAGGCAGGACAGTACAGCCTCCTTAGGATGCTTTCTGTGTGCTGGGCTCTGGCCCGAATACCCAGCATGGACTTGACTTTCATCTCTTTAATGCCCTCAGCAGCATTAGGAGGCAATGCATTACTGTTACTATTCCCATTTAATGATGGGGGACACATTTAAGTACTTGGTTAAAGTCATACCACTTTGATGATTTTTTTTTTCTCTTTCCTTTGGCCTTTAGGGTGGACACGTAAAATCATTCAAATACTAAAAAGTAGAATAAGAAGAGAAATTAAGTCTGGAAAATAAGTAAATGGAATAAGCAGCCCCTTGAATAGTCGCGTTGTCTCAGTGAGAGGTCATTTGCCCTTTCTAAAATGGCTCCCTTAGTCACATTGCTGCTCTTCTCTATTCTAGATGCTTCATATAATGTCACATAGCAATGTAAAGTATCAGGCACAGAATCATATTTCTAAATTTCTCAAATTTTAAGCGTTTCTGTGTTTGGAAATTATTTGAACCCTGACTAGAAACAGTATATATATTTATGTTGTTTTTCTCCTTTTACTCTTCTAACCATGCACCACTTCCTAACGAGTGGTGTGTGAGTTTGCTTGGGCAAATGATCCTGAAGAGAACATTTCCAAATAATTGAACTTCCTTGTTGCTGTTTGAGGTTGGGATTTAACAGAAAATGAAAGTTTTCTTTAACCAGATAAGAATTTGAGGTAATTATTAGTTGATGTTTATGTTATCTGTTACACTTTTAGAACATCAGCTTTATATAATTGCAGTACCAGATATCATCTCCAATTTAGTATAAAGAAAAAACTGAAATAACCAGGCTGATTTATCCAGTTAAACCATGAAATGGTGGAAGAAATAATGTAACCAAATTCATTTTATAAAAATTTTTTTTGTAGGATTTGTATGAAAAGATATGAACTGATTGTATCTCAAATACATGTGTATTAATGGTTGGACTTGGTTATAGTAGTAGCTTTAGACATTGTCAATATTTGAACAATGGAAGAGAGAAGACAGTTTTTATTTTAACTACCCTGATTTTTATGTTTATGTGTTTTTATTGCAAGCCACTTAAAATATCTTCCCTTCTTTGAGGATGAGATAGCTAAAAATAATCAGAATAGCAGAAAATAATATAAATCAATCAAAAATAAAAATGTGTGTTTTCCTTCTATAAAGAACATTAGTGAAAAGATGAGTTTACTTTATAGTGAATTTCTAAAAATATAACTGCTTTGTAAAATGAGGGACACATGTATTAAAGCGAGAATGATTATAATTGTCACTTGTTCATAGTAGTGGCTTGCAAGTTGGGGCAGGTGACCAATAATAGGTTCAGGTTGTTCAAAGAGGGTTTAAGTTAAACAACTATATAGATTTCCGTTGAAATTCCCAACAAGTTACAACTAGTATTTGTGTTATAAATTCTTCTCACTGGATATTTTTTAAAAGATTTTTATTATTTATTTATTCATTCATTCATTCATTCACTCATTCATGACAGACACACACACACACACAGAGGCACAGGCACAGAGCAGAGAGAGGCTCCATGCAGGGAGCCCGATGTGGGACTCAGTCCCGGGACTCCAGGATCACACCCTGGGCCGAAGGCAGACACTAAACCGCTGAGCCACCCAGGGATCCCCACCCACTGGATATTTAAATAGTAGGTGCAGCTAGCCACCATTATTCAGATTGTTTGACTTTGTATGGGGATGGCCATCTGCATTCCAAGATCAAGGTAAAGAAATGTGGGTCAGTGAGTAGAGTGGAGTCCTGAGCCAGCTTGCTGTCCTGGGGCTCTAGGTCACGTAATGTATGCAGCCAACAAGCAATGCTAGGCAGACCTCCTGGAGACACTGAAGAGCCAGGGGTTTGGATTGAATGATCTTTAAGTCCCTTTCATTCTTGCATATGTGGTGTTTAAGTTTAATAGATTTTTCCATCTGCTTCACTAATTTTCATTGAAGCATCCTTAGTAAAATTTATTGTACATACAAAAAAAAATCACAGTGTGTATAACTGTTGGGTTTCTGCCCTTCTTGCTCTATTTGTTTAGTTTGGACCAAGGAGAGGATATTTTATTGACAGGTTGTAATTCTGCTGGAAAATAATATGGATCCTACATTATTTGGGTGTTTAAGCTTAAATGGAAACAGCAGCTGAGTATTAACAGATGTGTCAAAGTCCTTGTGGTTTGCATTCTCTTCTTTTTGTGGTCGAAAGCTTCTTGAATTCATCTCTTATTATATTAATGCTTATGTAATTATGCCTATACTTTAGTTTCTGGGATGAATGAATGATTTGTGGTACCCTTCCTAAATGAATTCATCCTTTTTTCATTTGAAAAAGCATCATTGTCCCAACTGATTGGTGAGATTTTTATCTAATGGCAAGAAATAGGGCGTTATTTGATCTTGTAGGAGTTAGTCTCACTCCTAGGAGTTAGGAAGGTTCAGAGTGTCCTCAGATGTCAACTAGTCCAGTCTTACAATCACTACAGGAATGTCTTGTGCAGAATATTAGACAGCCTCGCCTTTGCTGAAATACGAAACCTACTGTCTCTTCCAGTGTTTTATTAAGGAGCTTCTGCTGTTTTTAAACCAAAGTGTACCTCCTCGTTACTTACACCTTCAGACCTAGTTCTGTCCTCTGAAGTGATGTATAACCTGTCCTTTTCTTTGATAGCACAGAAATATTTCTTCTCTGAATTTTAATTTTCTTAACTATAAAATGACTGTGACTTACATTGTCTGGTTATCTCACCAGGACTGAAGTAAAGAACACCTGAGATAATTGTGATGTTAAGCAAAAATCTTTTTCATGTCTCAGAGTATTAATATATTTTAGTTTTTTCTTTGGTAAATAGCAATATGAGAAAGACAGCCAGCCGTCTGTTGTCCATTGGTTTGGGAACCTTGATAGGCACTTTCCACGTGATGTTCTTGCCATTAATGAATTGATTTGTCTCTTTGCTGAACATTTATTGACTATTCACTGTGTGGCTGAAGTGCATATAAAAACAGTGAACAAGACAGATACCTTCCCTGCCTTATTGAGACTTAAGTTTTCTTCTTAGATGTTTTTCTTTGAGATATAATTGCTTTTCACTATTCTAATAAAGTAATATTGTTAGTCTCTTTTTGCTCTTAGTGCTTTTGGTTTTCTGACTTACCCAATATTTAACAGTATGTCTTTGATTTGTAGATATATGGAGTCTGGGAGTGATCCTTTTCATGTTGGTGTGTGGGCAGCCACCCTTTCAAGAGGCCAATGACAGTGAAACATTGACAATGATCATGGATTGCAAATATACAGTACCATCCCATGTGTCCAAAGAGTGTAAAGAGTAAGTAAAAACAGAGCAAGAATATGAAAACTTAAGCACTCATAATAAAACCAGAAGTTTTATTTATTTCTTTAAAGATTTTGATTGATTGATTGATTGATTGATTGATTGATAGCATGAGCAAGGGGAGGAGAAGGGGCAAAAGGAAAGGGAGGAAGAGGGAATTTCAAGCAGACCCGGCCCTGAGTGTAGAGCCCTACTTGGGGCTCAGTCTCATGTCCCTGAGATCATGACCTGACCCGAAATCAAGAGTTAGATGCCTAACTGATTGAGCCATGCAGGCACCCCAGAAGTTTTGTTTAATTCTAATAACATCAAAAAAAACTTTGAGGTAACTTCAGCATATAAGCATCTGCTGGGTTTGTTTAATTTTTGAACCAATAATTTTTTGTTAACTGTGTTTTGAGAGGTTAACCCGGAATATGATTTGAAATCTAATATTGGAGTGCAAAATGTATTAGTCTATTTCTTAAATATGCTTGTTTTCAAGAAACCCATTATATTCCTCTTCAGCCTCTAGGAATGGTAGTTAGATGCTTGAAATGAAGATATTACCAAAAAAGCAAGACCACCTGGAATTATTTTAAATTCCAGAGAAAAGTTAAGAGATTTCTTTGCCTGAAATAGACCACCAACACACCATTTTTAAGTTTTACGTAATGTGTTCCTTAATTTTATTCATGCACTGCTCTCCTCAATTGGTTAATGTGACTGTGAGAAGCCAGCAACCAAAAGTACACTTAATTTGATTATTTGGAATTTAAAGTACTTTATAGTTCTATGATATGTATAGTGAGAAGTACAGTAATGGAATAAAAGTACTGTTAGAAGTTCAGTATTTCATTGACATTATGGGTGATATATATATATATATATTTTAAATGGGTGATCTTTTTTGAGTAAGTTCAGCTGAGATTAAAGGATTTTCTGTAACAAAGATTTGAGTTTTTCTCATCAACTTGTAAGAAGGAAATCTTATGGTTTGAGAAATCTTTTCTCTAAATGGAACCCCATCTTAGGCCCATGTGGTAGATGATTAAGAACCTACCTATTCAAACTCTCTGGATTCAAATACAGGCTTCTCCTGTATGTGAGATGATATGAGATTGTAGATGTGAGAATGGTAGAACCTGTTGTCCAGCATTAGAAATAGAACAGTTGTAATATCTTAGAAGCCTTCTCTCTCTTCTAGAGGAATTATTTTTAATAATTGTAGGACTATTCAGTTTTCTACTTTTTCCTATGTCAATTTTGTGAACTTTTTTTAAGGAGCTTGCCCATTTTATCTAAATTTTCAGATGTATTGGCTTCAAGTATTTACGTTCTCTGGTTATATTTGTAAAATATATAGATCAGTGGAGATGTTGCCCTTTATCATTCCAGTATTAACAGTTTTTGCCTTCTCTTGTTTTGGTCTTGATCAGTTCTTGCCTGAGGTTTGTTAATTTTATTAGTCTTTTTCAAGGAACTGCCTTTTATCTTTATTAATTGACTTGTATTTTTTGTTTTATGTTGTGAATTTCATCTATTACTTCCTTCTACCTCCTTCATGGGCAAATTCTCTTTTTTTTATGTTGGATACTTAGCTCACAAATTTTCATTTTCTAATGTCATAGTTAAGGTTATAAATTGCCTCCTTGTACCATTTTTTGTGATATCTTACTAGTTTTGATTTATAGCCCTGTTATTATTTAGTTCTGATTATTTTTTAGCTTCAAATGGTTTATTTCACCTCTAAATTTTTAGAGGGGTGTTTTACATTTCCAATTTTTTCTAATTACTTTTTTGTTATTCATTTTTAACTTAATTGCATTGTGGTCAAGAATATAGTCTATAATAGTACTAGTTTTTTTTTTTTTTTCACATTGTTGAGGCTTGCTTAGTGCCTAGCATGGTGTCGATTTTTGTAAATGATCTTTTTGTTTTGGAAAAGAATGTATATTTTCCAATTGTCAGGGTCAGAGTTCTATATAAATCCTTAAGATTGGTTGAGCTTGTTAATTATGCTATTTTAAATTACTTACATCTTTTCTAAGTTTTTTTTTCTAAGTTTTTTGATTACTTGATTCAAAACTGAGATATTCTTCCACTATGATGATGGATTTATTGTTTTATTCTTAGAGGTCTGTCAGTTTTTGCTTTGAGCATTTTGAGGTAGTGCTGTTAGGTACAAATTGTACTTTACTGGTGAATTGAACTTGTACATTACTATTTATCTCTAATGATACTTTATGCCTTAAAGTCATTCTGTGTTATCTAGTTTTGTTAGCCACATCAGTCTTATTTTGGTCAGCATTTATGTGCTATATAGTTTTCCATTCATTTACTTTAAACCTTTCATCATCTTGGTTTTAAGTACATCTTTTTAACAGCTGGGAGCTGGAGTTTAATCCTTTCTGAGAATTTTTGTCTTTTCATCAGAGTTTATCCCATTCATATTTATTGTCTTCACCTTTTGACATATTTATGCTCTTTCTAAATGCTTTATATTTGTCCTACTTTTTTTTTCTTTATATCTTTATGTCTGTTCCTTTTTTGGGGTTGATGCAAGTTTTTCTTTTTTCACTAGCTTGGGAGTTACAGTCAGTTGTTTTTAGTGATTATCCTGTTTTAATACACATATCTGTATGTTTAATTTAATGAAGTCGATAATTAATCCTTATCTCTTCCTAAACAACACAGAATCCGTAAAACACTTTACCATTTGATGTTTTTTTAACTCCACAAATTATGAATATTATTATTCTATATAGTAAAAAAAAAATTTAGAATTACCCAGATGTTTGGTAAGAACTTGGTATATATCTTTCCATTTGGGATCAAATTCTTTTGCTAAAATTATACCCTTTAGAATTTCTTTGATGAGCATTTGTTGGTGGTCAACTTTCTCAATTTTTCATTGAAAATCTCTTAATGTTACATGTGCCCTTGAAAGACAGTTTGACGGAGTGTGGAATTCTAGGTGGACCGTTGTTTTCTCTCAGGTTATTGAAGACACATCTCTGATATGTCTTGTTACTTTTGGGAAGTCAGTTGTTTGTGTTATTTTTCTTGCACAGGTGATCTGTCTCTTCTCAGGCTGCTCTAAGAGCTTCTATTCATTCTGCTTAGGATGTGTTAGGCTTTTTGGGTCAGGATTTGTGTTCTTTCATGAGTTGGGAAAATCCTTAGCCATTATCTTTTCAAATGCAGTTTCTTGCCCATTCCCTTGTATTTTCACTCTGTCCACACCTTGCCTTTTCTCAGTCCACCAGTGTAGGGTTACTTCCTTGGTTCTATCTTCCAATTCATTAATTCTCTTTATGTCTAATTTTTAAAAATTGTCCATTGCTTTTTTTTTTAAGTCTTTTGTATTTCAGGCTTGTCCATGTCTTAAACATATTCAACACAGTTATATATATATGTATATATATATTTTTCAACACAGTTATATTATTCTGTGTCTGAAAATTTCAGTATTTGTAGACTTTGCATTTCTGATTTTCCATCATGTTTTTTTAGTTCTTGTTAAAGGTACTTGTTTCCTTTGTATTTTTTGATTGTGAGGTCATATTTCTTGTAATATTATGTAGGGAATTCTTTTAAGTTACATTCCTATGGAAAGGGTTTGCATTTCCTTCTCTATTGTAGTTACTCAGGAGCACCTTCAGCTTAAAACCACCTTAAATTAACCTCTTCTCTATGTGTACCATGCAGATTAATTTGGACCACAGGTCCATTAATTTGGACCACAGACTTGTGTGAGGACCTGTCGCTAGAAATTCGTAGAAGAGATTTCCCTGCCCCACCTCCACAGCCAGTGTTGAGGCAAGCAGGTTTCCTTCTTGATATCTTAGCAGTATATTTGTTTCTCATTTCTCAGTCACCGTTACACTGAAGCTGGGATTCCAGCACTTTACAAGGGCTCTAGTTGTACTTTTTGCCCTCAGTAGGCCCTACACATTGTATTCTATTTTGTGCACTCGGTGTGGCTTTCAAAACCAAAGCAGAAGCAATCAGGTCAAAGGCTAGCTTTGTCATTTGCCTCCTCAAAGTCCTGCTTTGACTACATTTTTATCTGTTGAGCCTGCCTTCCTGCCTGCCTTCCTGCCTTTTATCCTTCCATCCTTAAGTATTTATGTATTTGTTACTATGCCAGCACAATGCATTTAAACAAAATATATGTTTAAAAGCTTGTGGCATTTTGATGGTTTTCATCAGGGTCATTTATTCTTCCTGAAGCAGAAGTTGGCGCATGCACTGTATTCTTTATGTCATTGCTAATCATGATAGCCGGTTCTGGTATGCCACTAAGCCACAGTTAATTCAAGGGCACATGTTGGTATCTAGAGTTAATTCTAGATGCTAGGAATCTGTTTGGCTTATCAGTATATCCAGCAGTTGTGATTTTCTATTTATGAATCTGATGGTACTAAATTTTCTTTATTCCCATCTGCCTTGCCACCATCACCACCACTAGTGAACCTAATGAAATTGATGGTATAAGTGTAGGAAACAATTCTGATTAATAAAATAATCCACTGTTACTAACCCCTGCCAACAGTTTGCTCTAACGGTGGACTTGCCTTCCTTTCCAGCCTGATCACACGGATGCTACAGAGAGATCCCAAAAGAAGGGCCTCCTTAGAAGAGATTGAAAATCATCCATGGCTTCAGGGAGTGGACCCTTCACCGGCCACAAAGTATAACATCCCCCTTGTGTCATACAAAAACCTCTCGGAGGAAGAACACAACAGCATCATTCAGCGCATGGTGCTGGGGGACATAGCGGACCGAGACGCCATTGTAGAGTATGTCAGCACTTATCAGCATGGGGCCATGGGTTTAGGGTTCTTGGAATGATCTCTCCTTTTAACTTGTTAGGGCCTGTGGACACTGTAATGGGGAGCGTTCTCAATTGGCAGGGGCTATGTCATTTGTTTCTAGAGTGCCTGGCCCAGTGCCTGTCTTATAGTTTCAGACTTCATTGTTTGGTTGTTTTTATTTTCATATTAGTGAGTAGGTTCTACCATTGCTGGGTGGTGTCAGTGAATGCTGTGGCCACTGTCCCTTCCTCTAGGGGTGGATCGGAATAGCTTCTTTTGTATCTTAGTACATTTATTTTTCATAGCGGCATCTTCTCCATTGTCATGTCTCTCTTTGCTTCCCACAGCAATCTGGAAACGTGGGAAGGAGCACAGTCCTCTAAATCAGAGGGCGACATATGGGGCCTGTTACACATTGTTGTAAGGAAAATTTTAGTGGGCCACAGTCATGCCTCCATGTCTTGGATATTGTCTTTGGCCACATTGTGCTGCAATATCAGGGTAGCTATAAGACCACATGACCCACAAAGCCTAGAATGTTAACTTTCTGGCCCTTCAGAGCCCTTGGTGCAGCAGTCTGTAACCCACCAGATACAGAGTTGTTAAATAAGTCGTTTAAAACAGTATAAAGATTCTGTTGCTTTGTTTTAATAATGATTTATTTCTGTCTTAATAATGATTTATTTATTTATTTAATTTAATAATGATTTTTCCTGTCTAGAAAATTACAAAGTATTTCCACAAATGAAAAGTCAAAAGTTACTTACCCTATTGAATGAAATAGTCAGGTATGGTGGAAAGAGGATCTACTCGGGGAGGGGGAAAAAAACCCCAAAAACTCAGATCCAGAATTCTGATTGAAGTACAAATTTCTACAGATTTCCAGCTGCATTATGAATTTTCATACTTAATGACCTAAATGAAAAGGAAGAGCAGGACACTTGCTGTTCCTGCCAAGGGCACTCACTTTAGGAATGTGTAGAAAGTGATTTTTCATTTTGAGTGTATAGCAGGCTATTTGTATCTCCCTGAATTGGCTCAGTGTTCTTAGCTTAAATAAATATATGCAGTGGTACCATTTTAGAACTATTTGATTCATGTAAATTCAATGATGAATCCGCAGGGAGGGATAGTCTCATTGGTTCCGGCAACCCGCTTTGCCTGTCCACCATGGACAGGTGCACAGGGAGCAGGGGCTGGGAGGCCCGAGCTTACTCTGCCCCTAGCTGCTCTCAGGTCTTGTCTGTGGCTTGTGTCTGTGACCAGCTCCTCCTTCTAGGCGTAATTCCTCTACCCAAAGACACATGTTTCTTAGTCCCCTTAAAATAAGCCATTGACCTTATCCGGTATTCCACTTAGGAAAGCATCTAAGAAGTCATTCTGAGTCCCGAATTTCATCTTGGGCTCTGACTTCAGAGTCTTGCATCTCAGTCTGCCCTGCCCCCATGAGCTGTGACCCCTTGTTCCTTTTGTGAAAAGTGATCCTTGTATTGCTGCTTTCCTGAGTGTTGCTTGTGTATTTTCACGAACCATGGAAGGTTTTTGCAAAGTGCAGTTCTGTATTTCTGGGCCCTTCGGCAGTTGGCAGGCTGGGCCAGCCGCAGGAGAGGAGGCGGCCGGGTGCCCTGTGGGCGGGATGCTGTCAGCTTCTGGCCTGCGGGGTGCCTGCTCAGACTAGGCACCCTGAGCACTCTTTAGAAATGGATGAATGGATACATTGATTTTATTCAGAGAAGAGGCTAATGACAGGCTCTCAGTTACATTAATAATTCATTAAATGCAGAAAGTGTAAAAATAAAAACTTACCCTTGTTTTTCTGATTGATACTAGTATTTCAGTGCATATTCATGCAGCTCATTTCATACTTCTGATGGAAGCCAGTAAGCCAGTTTAATGGAAATGAACACTTTGACACATATTAGAGTTTATATAATGTATACATTCTTGGAAAGCTTCATCACCTTTTTTTATGCATTGAAAACTGACATCCAGCTCAGCTGCCATCAGCATTTGGATTTTTCTTACCAACTGAATGTTTCTATGTAGTTTCTTAGAATTTCAAGAGCAGTCTAACTACTAGGTTTCTCTTTTTCTTCTTGTTTTTTCATCATTTTAAAGATTCCAGGTTATTGAATTTCATTTGCTTGTACTTCAAACAACAAAAAAAAATTGAGTTCTGCTTGTGAAAAAGCAAACGTGCTAATGTGGCTTTTATTTATTCTCCCTTATTTTCCTCAGAGCCCTGGAAACCAATAGGTATAACCACATCACGGCCACTTACTTCTTGCTTGCTGAAAGGATCCTGAGGGAAAAGCAAGAGAAAGAAATACAAACCAGATCTGCAAGTCCTAGCAATATCAAGGCCCAGTTTAGGTGAGAACAAAATCTTCACTGATTTTAGTAAGTTAATGTTTTGAAATAGAGAACCCCTATGCTTCCTAACTCTTTGGGGCACGAGTATAAACCATGGTGACAGCCTCACTGGCGGGGCCATGCCTGGGCTCTCCATGTGTGGGAGTCTTGTTCCCCCATCATCAAGGCCACCTTCCCTCCTGGGGCTGCAGCAGAGGAGCTGTGGCTGTTGGCCTGCTCAGGAGAACACGTTTGGAGAAGCAGCCTCAAGCAGAGTATCTGTCAACTACGTTCATTAAACTGTTCCCCATCTGATATGTATTAATGTGTTATTTTCTTTTCACTTTGTTTTCATTCCAGCAACAAAGCCAAGTTTTCCCTCCATTATTTCAAATAATTTTTAAGAACACTTAGGGTGTTTCTGTGCTGTGATGTTATCTCAGGATTTCAGTGATTTGACATATCAGCTAGTTGATTTATTAGCTGCTTGACCTTCGGAGGTCACGTCACCTCTTTTTGACTCAGCTTCCTGGTCTGTGAAATGAGAGTAATGCCACAATCTGCCTCCTGAGCTGCTCTCCACGTGTTTGCGGTCACTGTTAGGAGTATTTCACCACCACTGGTGTCTTTGGTAAAGTTGTGACTGTGCTCTCCCCTGGTTTTTCCCCTCTCCCCCCTTCGCCCCTCCCCCCTCCCGCATTGCTTTTTCTTCTGCTGTATTAGCTTTCCATTTAAAATCAAGGCTAGGGAGGTCACATTTTTACATGACCACTATGAAAGCTATGTAGAATTTATCTTTCCCTCTCCAGATAGAATAATCCATGGAAGTGTAGTGATTGAAAAACAGAAGGTTGCTCCCAGTTCTGAATAATTCTCTACTCATACATCCATATACAAATATGTGTGTGTGAATATGTAATAATAATTATTTACAATAGGCAGAAAGCCATTGGATTTAAATTACTTGCAGTCAGCTTGCTATGTGTATGTTGTTACTTGGGATGCAGCAACAGAGACGAGAGAAGAAAACATTTCTGGGTGACCAAAGAATAAAGATTTAGAAGTTTAGAACTGGACTCAGTACCTTCGTTTATATCTTGGATGGCGGCTTCTGTAATGAAACGTAGGCATACTGTGCTATCTGTGTGGAAAGGACTGGGTCCCAGGAAGCCAAGGACTCGGGCAGGAGACAGTCTAGGACAGTGACTTTGAGTGGTGAAGTCATCCTGGTTCTGACCTGAACTCCCTGATGGAAAAGAGCAGGTTAACCACGCGTCGGGCCACCACGTCTGGGGTCACCCCAGCCTTACAGAACGGACTCTTTGGATTTGAGCCGTTTTCAGCGACACAGGAAAGTTGATCACATATGTGAATGAGTTAAGTTGCTTTTACCTTATTCTTAAAGTCACAAAGCCAGCAGAGGCTCTAAAGAAATATCAGAGCCTTCCCTCAAGTTTTCCTTTCATCCTCTTGGGGATGCTGGAGTGGAGGGGCTGTGTGGGCCTCGCCTCCTCCCCAGCCCAAGGAAGGTCATGCTTCTACTTCCTTGCCTTATTTTTACTGTCACTGTGACTTTATGGTTAAAACCCCAGACCTGACTTGGTTCTGTCGCTGGACATGCCTTCAGGTCAGAGTGGCCTGGGGCTCCAGACCCTAGACTGAGTCAGGAGACAGGTATTTGAACAGGCATAGCTGTTCCGGAGGTTGGGGTAGGCAGGGTGAGCCAGGGAGCCCCAAGTGCACAGAGAGTGCCTCCTTCGGGTCCTGCCAGTGTGGGCTGGAAGTGTGGTGTGGTCTGAGTATTAGAAGAGGCCTCTGGAGGTCCTCCAAGGAGTAGACCCCAGCAAGGGAGGGCTCAGTGCCAGCATCCTCTCAGAGCTCAGGAACTGAGGAGGAGCACGGAGACCAGACCGCAGCAGCCACTCAGAAGCTCCGGCGGGGCGGGGGGTGGTGCTGGGGGGTGGGTAGAGTAGCCTTGGAACCCCAGGCTACGTGTTGTCCACAAGCCTGCGCCACCTTGGGCAGGTTTCTTACCCTGTCTGCATTCTTACTTGTTCATCTGTGAAGGGGATAATAATGGCCCCCACTTGTGGAGGGGTGGGGGGATGAAGCACGTCCATCCCTGTCGGGTTCCCGTGGTGGTGCTGGCTCCGGTAGGCCCTCAGGCCTTGTGAACTGTACTGTCCATGTGACTCATTTCTAATTCTTGTTTAGCAGTCTCTCCTCTCTTTTGTTAACATAAGCCATAGTTTGCTCACAGTGTTCTGGCAATAAAGATGACTTACTTAGTTTAGCACAGCATTGAGCTCAGATGTGTGCTCAGTTAATGTGAACTATTGAACGATTTGATGTACTTCAGACCTGTTGGTTCAGAAGTGGCCAGTGGTGGAACTACCCCAGTGGCAGCACCCACCCATCCTGTTTTGGGGAGTGGGTTCTGAGAACTCTTTTGGCTTTCTTTTCAAGTGGGGTGGGAGGCGAGGAGAGAAGATCCTCTGCCACGTGTGGATCCCTCATCCTGGATGGCACCAGCTGCCACTCTGCTTGGTGGGACCCGGTCGGCAGGTGGCCTCCCAGCCCAGGGCTCCAGGGTGTTTGTGTGCGTGAGGGTCAGGGTGTGCAGTTCCCCAGAGCTGCAGGCCTGGCCAGGGTTTTGAGCATTTGCGTTGGTGGGGGAAAGAGGACTAGTCCAAAGGCACTTAGTGACCTCAAAGATGTTATCCAACACTCGGTTGTTATAAACTACCAAAGCAATGACAAGCACAAATGGACCCCACTCCAATGACAAAGAGGAAATGGCTCTGAGTTGGGGAAAGATGTCTGTCGTAAATTCCTATGAGTTTTTTTTAAAGCTGTAGATTTAATTGAGTTTTATTTCTAGGATAAGATAATTGGAGTGAAACGAAAGTGTTGTAGTGTGGAAGTTACTGTTTTAAAGATCTCTGGCATCTGCTATTCCCCGGACAGAGCACAGTTGAGAATTCCAAAACAGGCTGGAGACCTGTTTCAAAAGTTTTTTTTCTTTGGCTGCCAGACAGTGTTCTTGTTACTTGGGTGACTCTAGATTGGGGAATAAAATCAAAGTTTAAATAATTGTGGATTTGCTACTTACTATACTTGTGTGGACTTTTAAAAATACATGTATTTATATTTAGTGTTGTGTGTTTTATAATTGGTGAAGGAGAGATGTATGTGTGCCAGCGTCCATGGACTTTTCTTTGCAGTATTCTCGTGTTTAATCCACTGAATTATTTCCATTTATTTTTATAAACACCAAACTTTTATACCATCCTGTCATACTTGGAGGACTGGGAATTTCAGGTGAATTGTATTTGTTTCAGGTGAATTTTATTAGCAAACCATTGCCCTTCAAAGGTGGTGATCTAAGATCCAAAGGAATGAAACATGTGGTGTTTGGTGTTTTTGCTTTGGTGATCTCCCTTGTGCTTTTTTAAACTGCTTTTCTTGTGGTGTGAGACTAGTATGGGAAAGATGGAGTAGCTCTTGGCCTCCTTTTCCTGGTGGCTCTGATGAAGTTCTCCTTTGGCTGGTAAGCCACAGACCGAGCCGTGTTTCAGAAGCACATTTGCCCTGCTGGTGTCCTTCATAGGATGGTGAATGGGTTTGCAAGGCTGTGGTTTCTCTCTTTTCTTTTCTTTTTTTATGTATTTCTTTTTTTAGTCCATGGATTTTGCCCCAGTAAGTTTTATATGATATAGTTTGAGTAAAGTCTGCATATTACGTGGTTTTCTTTTTCCAATCTGTTACACAGGCAGTCGTGGCCAACCAAAATTGATGTTCCCCAGGACCTTGAGGATGATCTCACAGCCACTCCTCTGTCCCATGCGACTGTCCCTCAGTCTCCTGCACGGGCCGCTGACAATGTCCTCAATGGCCACCGGAGCAAAGGCCTGTGTGACGCAGCTAAGAAGGATGAGCTCCCGGAGCTGGCTGGCCCGGCACTGTCTACGGTGTCACCTGCGAGCCTGAAACCCACGGCCAGTGGGCGCAAGTGCCTATTCCGGGTGGAGGAGGATGAAGAGGAAGATGAAGAGGACAAGAAGCCCATGTCCCTCTCTACCCAAGTGGTCCTGCGCCGGAAGCCCTCGGTGACCAACCGGCTGACGTCGAGGAAGAGCGCTCCAGTCCTCAACCAGATCTTCGAGGAGGGGGAGTCCGATGACGAGTTCGACATGGATGAGAACCTGCCTCCCAAGCTGAGTCGGCTCAAGATGAACATCGCCTCCCCGGGCACTGTGCACAAGCGCTATCACCGCAGGAAAAGCCAGGGCCGCGGCTCCAGCTGCAGCAGCTCGGAGACTAGCGACGACGACTCGGAGAGTCGGCGGCGGCTGGACAAGGACAGTGGCTTCACTTACTCGTGGCACCGGCGGGATAGCAGCGAGGGCCCCCCGGGCAGCGAGGGTGACGGCGGCGGCCAGGGCAAGCCGAGCGCGGGCGGTGGCAGTGCGGACCAGGCCAGCCCGGGCGAGAAGAGTGCGGGCGGGGGCAGCCCCGCGGGCGGCTCGGGTGGCAAGCCCACCGGCACGTCGGGCAGCACCCGCCGCTGTGCCGGCCCTGGGCCTGGGGAGCTGGTGCAGAGCCTCAAGCTCATGAGCCTCTGTCTGGGCTCCCAGCTGCACGGCGGCGCCAAGTACATTATCGATCCGCAGGGTGGCCTGTCCTTCTCCAGCGTCAAGGTCCAGGAGAAGTCCACGTGGAAGATGTGCATCAGCTCCACGGGGAGCACAGGCCAGGCCCCCGGAGTGGGTGGCATCAAGTTCTTCTCTGACCACGTGGCGGACAGCTCCACCGAGTTAGAACGGATAAAGAGCAAGAACCTGAAAAATAACGTGCTACAGCTACCTCTGTGCGAAAAGACCATCTCTGTGAACATCCAGCGGAACCCTAAGGACGGGCTGCTGTGCGCCTCCAGCCAGGCCAGCTGCTGCCATGTCATCTGACCTCGGCCCCCACTGGCCACTGGCACGCTTCCTGCTCTGAGTGGTGAAGACCGGCTCACTTCACTGCTCTCTTTTGGTTTTACTCTTTTAAAGTGGGCGTTAGGAGCAGTTATTTATTACCTTTTCGTTGGTCCGCCTGACGATGTGACAATGCATGGTCTTTGTGCATGCTGCTAGATACTACTTTTCTTTTCCAGCCGAAAAGTCTATTGTGTAATTTTTACATTTATAATTTTAATGTGGATGATCAGGATTAAATTAAAATGTATATTTGGAACCTAATATAAATGGAGCACTTAGAAATGTGTGATGTTCTGCACTTAACATAGAGAAAAAAATGCTTTTGTTTCCTTGTGAAAACTCTAAATTCCTATTCTGACCTTCTGTGATAACAGAAACTCCGTGCTCGGAGGCACACTCCGTGGTGTCTGAGACAGAACCAAAGCAATAACGTGATGCCAACAGGCCTGGTGCCTGTGAGCGTGTGCGTGCCCCACCCTCCGAGGCCTGTGCGGAGCCAGTACAGCGAGCGTCTGCACTGAGAACCTTAAAACCACGATTTCAACATACCCACACCTGTTTGTCTTAAGCTATAGTGTGAAAACAAGTTTGGGCTCTTAAAATTTAACTGAAAAAGATTTTCTTGTTTTGTACTAGGTGAGATAAAGTAGATTTATAAGGCAGCTTCCCCTGTAGTGGTAAATTACAAGCAGACAATCTTACTTTGTAATGTGATGAAGTGAACTGATGGTGTCTTAACTCTACTTACAGAGTATATAGTCTGTCTGACAGAAAAGATGCTCAGTGTCCATTCTTTCCTAAAGGGCACACCCTAGGGTTTCCTTTAAAACCATGGAGATAGAGGAAGCTGTACGGCCTGATACGGGAGCAGAGGTGCACACAGAGGTTGGCAAAGTCAAAACCCTATGAAGTAAAAAAAAAAAAAAATACCCGGGATTTTTTAGGAGTTTGGTAATTAGATCGACTCTTGTTTTTTCCCATTCTTCTATATCCTTTAGCTCAATAAGCTATGAAAATTGGCTGATTAAACACACAAAAGAGTAAAATTCACACAGCAAACAAAATGCACAAAGCCTGCTTTTTTGTTTTGTTTTGTTTTGTTTTCTGGAAGTGTTTTTCACTTTGCCGTCCTGCCAAAATAATAAAGAACTCTTGCTTTAAACTGTTCCTGTACAAAGACTACTTTTGACCAGATAATCGTCCTTCATGGCATTTTATCTTGTAAGATGCAGTATATTGGCAGATTGCTAATTTTAGAAGGGGCCAGATGCTACTTGTTCATGCTGTGCCCTGGGGGTCTTCAAAGCAGTGCTTTTCCACACTGGTGATAGGATGTGGCTGGGCTGGGGTTAGGGGAGGGGAGCTTTCCCACACTCATGTCTCTGAGTGGGCAGAGCACCAAAGGACTGCATTCCATTGGTCGTGGTTTCTCCAAGTACACACTGACTCTGCTCCTTAGGGTTCATACATTTTACTCTGAACTCTGAATTTCACAATATACTTACTAAACTAAGATGATACTTAAAATACTTATTTTACTTTCTAGACCTAGGCTAGATATGTTTTAAGCTACAGCTCTCGTTCATTGTGACATTTGATTGAAAGCTACCAGAAAAGATGTGTGGGTGAAGCCATAGAACATATTTGCTTGAAATTCTTGAGCAGGGATCTTATAAAGGGCCAGAAATAAGATGTGTGGTTCACATAGATAGTGAGCGTAACATCTGTATTAAACGTAGGAGAGAAGTTTATAAAGGGCATTGGCAATAAACTCTTTGTTGCAGCTGTTTTCCAAGTAATGTAAATACTTCTTCCTGTGATAATGTATAGCCTTGGAATGGCACCTTTTAACTAACCCATACGTGTTTGTTTTCCAATGGTTTTTTATATTCAGATGTATATATGGTGCTCACTCTAGGATCAGCAGTGTTGACCGTCTATGCTGCATAGCTGTATTATAGCCTTATTAGTTGTGTGTGGTTGGTTGGCCCTCTGGGTATACAGATGTTAGTCTGAGTGGCGTCTTACTCATTTGTTCATAAGTGAATGATTGTGCATGTGTTGTATGTCATAGTATGTCGTCACATAAAAGGGAGGGAGCAAATAACCATTACATTAAGATAATATTGGACCAAACTATTTACTAGCTCTAAAGTTTCTTGTACCCCTTAACCTGTCTTCAGAAGTTGCATAGAGTTATAGTAGTGTGTAAATTCAATATTGTGGAAAAACAATTAGTCTTGTATTTTTCTGTACGTGTGTGTACATATATATATATACACATATATATATACATATATATATATATAAAATTATGTACTTCTGGCAATTCTATCTGTATTTAAAGATGTGACAATCTTGACACCGATTTTAAGAATAGCTGTGAGACTGAATCAGAATAAAGATATCCCTACCAAGTAAGAATTGATGTGTTAAGAGGGTACAGAATTATCAGCTGATTGGTCGATTGCTTCCACTGCTGGTTGATTTCCTCATTGTGTAAACATTGACAGGTATGTGACAGATGGGAAAAAAATCCAAATAATAAAGTGGCATATTGGTGTTCAGCAATATAAACTGTGTCCCATGTTTCTCTTCTCCTGAATGCAGCTTTCTCAACAGACTCAGCCTGGGTGACACGCAACTCTGCACATGCTGTGTACCTGCACTGCCAGATGCAACTGAAAAAATAGAATTGTGACTGTCCTTGGTTTAAACTCATGACCACAAAAATGAATGAATAAATAAACAAACTCATGACCACAAGTGGCTCCAGGACTGCCTGCTAATTATGCTTTATTTCCCAATTCATGGCTTCCCTCACTTGGCTGGTCATCATGCTCTCAAATAATGGAATGAAGTGAAGCCATTGAAACTGCTGCAGGCTCCCACTTCCTCCTCCCACCTTCATCTGAACCCGCATGCCCTGCCCTTGCTCCTGGTTGTGTGATTCCGAGGTCAGTTCCTTTACTCACACCTTGAGGCTTTATGGCTGTGAGTGAGGCAGCCATGAGGACTGCTCATTCCCTGCTTTCTCTTGCACCATCCATCTTTGCTTCACTGCTAGATCATTCCTAATGGCAAACAAAACAAGACTGGATTCCCCTACCTTAAAGAGATGTCTTTGTTCTCTCTCCTCTTGGTTCTTTGAACCCTTCCAGTCAGGCGCTTGCTGCTGCCACCTCCCCCCACCCCCGGCCCTTAACGCTTTGCTCAAGGTTATTCTTTCCAGCACTCCATGCGCTAAAAAAATGGTGAGTTTTAAAAAACAGCTTTAGAGATATAATCCACATGGCACGCAACTTGCCAGTTGTACAATTCTATGCTTTTCGTGTATTCTCAGAGTTGTGCAACCATTCCATAAACCCCAAAGGGAATCTGTACCTGTTTGTACTTCCTCCCTTCCTGTCAGTTACCCACTGGGGCCTTAACCCTGGTGACTGCTGACCCTGGCAGTCAGCTTCTAACTCTTGGTAAGTTGGTCACCCCTTCCTCATAAATCTCTCATTTTGGGCTCCACTTGCGCCTCACTGCTCTTCATCCCACTGGCTCGTCTCTCAACTTCTGTGTTTGGAGTACCCCAAGGTTCCTTTCTGGATCTTTCTCTGCACTCAGTCTCTTGGTTATCCCATTCAATCTAACATTTGTGTGCTGATAGAACCCCAAAGTATATGTAGCCCACCTACCACAAGCCAGATTCTAGCACGCTATTTGACTTCTCTCCATGTTTGTGTCTAATAAGCACCTTTTTCACATGCCCCAAACTTAGAACCTCCCCCTTAAATCCTTCCCTTCCTAATGCTTCACATCTCATAAATGGTGGCTCTAAACCTTTTACACAAGTCAAGAATCTGGGAATCCTCCTTCCCTCTGTAATCCCAATATCCAATCCATTAGCAAATCTTAGGCACCATTCAGAAATGGATCCCTTCTTACTGCCTTCACTGCTAACACTTTAGTCTGTGGTACCATCATCACAACTGGACAACTGTAAATGCCTCCTGGAGGGTGCTGCTGCTTTTGCCCTTGCCATTTCTTTTGACTTTCTCTTCAGCAGTGTGAGTGAGACTTTTAAAAGCTAAACCAATAAAAGTTCAGTAAAAAGGTATTTAATTTCCAAATTATTTGGGGGACTTTCCACAGAAGTCTGTTACTAATTTCTACTGCAGTTCTGTTTTGGCCAGAAACTGTACCTTGTATAACTGAAATCATTTAAATTTTACCAAAACTCTTCCTATGGCTCAGCTAATGGCCTTTCTTGATGAATGTTTTTGTGAGTGCTGGGAAAGTGCGGTTGTTGGTAAAGTGTTCTACACATGTCAGTCCAAGTTGCTTAGTAATGTTAGTCAAGTCTTCTGTATCCTCACTGAGTTTGTCTCAGTGAGAGAGGAGTATTGAGATCTAGAACTGTGGATTGGCTATTTCTCCTTTTAGTCCTATCAGCTTTACTTCATGAAATTTGAAGCTTTGTTGTTAGGTACACATTTAAGATTGCTAAATTCTCCTGATGAACTGATCTTTTTTATCATTATGAAATATTCTTGGTCTCTGGTAAACTTTTGTCATGAAATCTACTTTGATATAGCCACTCTACCTTTCTTTGATTTGTGGGACTATTTTCTTTTTTCCATCTTTTTAAATTTTTAACCTATGTCTTTATATTTAAGGGACAGTTGTTTTGTTTTTGGGTTTTTCATTTCTTTTTTATAGACAGCATATAGTAGGGTTTTGCTTTTTATCCAATCTGCAAATTTTTGCCTTTTATTTGGAGTATTTTAGATCAAGTATGTTTAGTGTAATTATCAACATGGTTGAATTTAATTCTACCATCTTTCTGGTTTTCCATTTGTCTCATCTGTTTCTTATTTCTTTTTCCTTCTTTACTATGTTCTTTTTGTTTGTGCACTTTTTATTGGCTTATTGTGCCTCTTTTTTAGTGGTTGCTATAGGGATGGATATAGATATAGATATCAATGGGTGGATATATGTGTATATATATACGCACAGCATATTATACATATATGTATGTATAAAACTGCAATCTACCTAATGTAGAAGTAAGAACCTGACAAATGTGCACTTCTTTACTCCTCCTGTTCTTTGTGCTATTGTTGGCAGATATCCTATTTTTACATATGCACAAATATTTTTATTTTAAATTGTTTTCTTTTTAAGAGATGAAACATAAGGGGAAAGAGTGTCTTCTTTTACCTACATCTTTATTCTTTCCAGCACTCTTCATTTCTTTGTGTAGATCCACATTTTGGTATTTTCCTTCGGTCTTTAGAACTTTAAATTTTCATACGTGCAGGTCTGCTGACAATATATTCTGTCAGCTTTTGCTTGTCTAAACAAGTATTTTTACTTAATTCATGAAGGATATTTTCATTGAGTATAGGTTGATTTTTATTGCAATGCTCGACACATTTTACACTGTTGAGTGCTAGGTTGTTTTATTCATGTAAAAAGTGTTGGTTTTCATTTTGGCATACAGTTACTTGGAATCAGGTAGATCCTTTGGGGTCTTGCTTTTAAAGTGTGTTAGAACAGATCCAGAGCTGCCTCTAGGGCTAGTCTGCCCCACCCCTGAGACAATACCTCCTAAGCACACCACTGAAGGACACATCACTCCACTGAAGGACATGTCAGGCCTTAGGTCGCCCCTTTGCCTTTCTGTCCCCCACTGCTGTCCACTGTGATGAGAAGGAGGACTGGGACCCAAGCACATGGTAGACTGCCAGCACACTGTTTCTGAGGACCCCTGTCTTAGCAGACACCCCACTCCACGTTGGGTGTTACAGGTTGATAAGTCAGGAGAATAAAACGGAATCCTTGTCCTTGTGAATTCATAATGCCCTTGAGTAAGAAATGAGGATTTAAATTAGTACCAGATGAAGATCAGAGATTGTGATGTGTGGCAGGGCACTGCTGGGGGATCCTGAGAGTCCCAAGGAGGGTGAGTTCAGGGAAGGAGAACTGAATAGCTGGACAGATGCCAATCACCAGCTCCTGTATGTGCCAGGAGCCAGGAGTGGACCTTGCTGAGGGAGAGTCCACTTTACTTCTTGGCTCATTCATCCTTTCAACAGGATGCTACGATTTCTGGACTGGAGAACTGGAAGGGGTGGTATCAAGGGGACTTGAGACTGTTCAGTACCCCGTAGTGTGCAGCCTATCCTTAGCCTGTGCCCCAGGTTTGGAAGGGCCCCCTTGATTTCATGCTCCGCTCCTAGTTTTTTGTCTTAAAATTCTTAAAAACTTTCAAACAAGGGTGCTGCATTTTCATTTTGCACAGGGCACCTTAGGTTCTGTCCCTGGCTGAGAGATTACTTGCAGATCTGTACTCCAGGAGTATGGGGAGGTGATCTCAACCCTGAGAGGGGGGAACTTTGGTGAGAACATAGGTCCTGAGGGAGCAGCAAAGGCCAGAGATGGGCACCCAAGATTACCTGCGAGGGCTGCCTGTGAGCCTGAGAACTTCTTGCTGAGACTGAGTGGTCTGTGGATCAGATTTGAGCACCAGAGGCTCCCCAGACTTGTGGAGAGTGAGATGGAATCAGGTCCTTGGAGGACTAATTGAGAAGTGTCAGGAGAGCGTGTGGGTATGACTTTGATAGTGTCCCCAGTGAAGGATGGGCAGTGGTGCACGGCTCCTAAGGCTCAGAGAGGTAAGGGGCCTGCCCAAGGGCACAGCACTAATCTGACCCCAGAGACCCCCTCTGCAGGTTGCCCACCTGGGTGGGGAGAGGTGAGATTGCCCTTCGACTTACCTTGGACCTTCCAGTTCCAGAGAGCCAGGCAAAGCAGTATTAAGCCTTGTACCATAAGGTTACCCTTGAAACCACACTGGACCTCATACCTGCCATGTATTAACGCATCTTTTTACCTTTCTAATGTCTGAAATTTCCAAGTTTAGAGAGACAGCTGGTCCTAGGGGATGGTGGACTTGCAGGAGAGACCAGATTGGGCAGCTTGTCGCACACCTCGTGAGGTGAGATCAATTAGAGTCAGGGCCGAGAGCTGGTCTCACATTTCCCGAAGAATTCCAGCTGGCTGAAGCTTCCCTGGGCTGGATGGCTATTTCCTGGGACCCACCACCTGGGAGGAAACTGAGACCAGGAAAGAAGTGTCTCTCAGTCCCCAAGATGCCTGTTAGGAGACCCTAGATTCCACATGGTTAATGCAAACCCCAACCTGCATCCTTCCTTCAGGTGGCCCAAATGTGGGGTGTTGCAGGGTGGCTTCCAGCTGGTAAGCAGGGCCCCCAGCAGGCGGGACCCCCAGGATGGGGCCGGTGGGCAGGCCCCAGTCCTTCCTGAGAGGCTCCTGCTCTCCCGGTGGTGCTTAGCTGCCTCTACCTGTGATGGGCAAACCCCATGGGGCTTGTTTCCGGCCTTGTGTTCCGGGGTGGGGAGGGGCAGAGGTGGCTTCAAAGTGGCTCACCAGTCTCCACAAGCGGGGAGACCTAATTGGTTTCCCTTCTCCGAGCCAGACAGCCTTGTAAAGGGAGGCACGTACCCATGTCGACATGAGCTGCCTTCAGAGACGTGGGCTCCTGGGCCAAACTGCCCAAATCCTGTCCCTCAGGCCCGGGGTGGTAGGGCCAGGGCGAATGCTTGAACAAGGTCCAGGTGATTCTTTCCCTATGCGTGCGGACATGCTCTGAGGAATCCGAGGCCCTGTGCGGCTGGGCCCCGGTCCAGGACTCGCTGCCCACCTGGTGTGGGCCTTGGTTGGGGCCCCCTGGCTGGCTTGCAAGACCTCCTCATTTTGGCTCTTAGAAAGCCCTGACAAGCAGTGTCCCACAACCTTCCTGGGTTCCCACTTCTGCATGGATGAGAAGACCATAACTGGGCCTCTTGACAGGATCAGAAGTATCTTCCATCCTCTGAAGAGGTTGTGGCCTTCTTGTGGCTGGGATGAAAGGATGCTCCCACAGCTGCCCTGGCACAGGAGCTACCTCTTTCCTTCAGGCTCTGGGGGCTTCTGGAGGAGCTGGTGGCGCCAGGCTCAGGTCCCTGCTCTTCAAGCCATCCTCAGGTGGGTGTGGGGACATGCAAGGAAGCCTGGCCTATTTCTTCAGACGTGGCCCTGTGGTCTGCTGGCGGCCAAGAGCTGGTGCCAGGTACCATCCTCACAGGGCTGCGCAGGGATTCTTGAGATAAATCAGCTGGAGGACTCTGGATCCTGGTTCTGGGGCCTTTGGTCTTTTTCCTTCTGTTGCTAGTTTCCTGCTGGAGATGGGATGAGAGCTACAGGGCTGAGGAGAGAGCAAGCAGTGGGTAGCTTGGTGCAAGGCAGCAGTACCATCTTGGCAGATGTGGGGCTGTGGAGCGTGGGGACACTGCTGGGGGGAGCCTGTGTGCCTCAGTTTCCTCATCTATAAAAGAGAACAATATAAGAAAACTGAGGCCCATAGGGTATACCAAGGAGGGCAGTGGACTCCCGGCCTCCAGCTCCATCATAGGACCCGGTATCCCTAACCACAGGCTTCCGGCTTCTTCCCCTAAGCCACTAAGATCAAGATTTGGCCTCCATTCCGACCCAGTGTGGCCACTGTCTGACACCCTCCCGTCCCCAAGGCTGCAGGGGCTGGGCTCTGCCTGCAGAAGCCCAGGCCCAGGCCTGGGGACGCCGTGGGGCCGGCGGCTGGGCGGGCATGCCACGGGGCTCCTGTGACCTGCCTGCCCGAGGGGAGCTGGCTCGCAGCCCACCAGGCCCCCCGACGCCCCGCACCTCCCCAGGAGGGCCTGGGGGAGAGCTGGGGGCGCGGGGTCGTCCACGGGGAGAGATGCCGGGCGCCTCCCCGGCTCCGTTCCGCCCCTCGGGGCTGGTGGCCCGGGCTGGCCGCAGCCCGGCTGGTGGCCCGCGGTGGCGTCGGACTCGGCGGCCTCGGGAACGCGGGGCCGCCTCCAAGGGCCGAGCCTCCCCGGCCTCTGCCCCCACGGGCCCTCCCCGAGAACCCCAGGAGGCCTGAGGGGGGATGAGGACCCCGGCTGGGGGGCGGCAGGGCCCGGGGAACAGGAGCCCAACCGGGGGAGGCAGGGGCAGCCCTGGGCTCCAGGGGCACCCCCTCAGCACCGGGCCGCGCCCCTGCTCCAGCTCGGCCTCCGCGGGGGCACCGAGGGCACCAAGGGCGCGGGCGCCACCCCCTTCCCCGGCCGCTTCCCCGCCGCACAGGCCCGGGCCCCGGGGGCCGTCCACCTTCCGGAAGGCAGCCACCAAGCAGAGCGCCCCGAGGTGACGGTGCCAGGGCCGCCGCGGACCAAGCCCACGACTCCGGGGGCAGACGAGGGTGGGAGTCGGGCTCCCAGCGGGCCCCGCTGAGGCCATCCCCGCCCTGACACGGAGGGAGGGCCCCCAACTCAGACGGGTCTAGAAGTGGAAGGTCCCCGGCCCCTCCTGGCTGCTCTTCCCCCAGAGGAAGGAAGAAGGGACCACAGGTCCGCAGTGGCCCAGCTGTGAGGGACACTGGGGGGCGGGGGCTGCCGCACCAGGCAGAGCTTGGCAGTTGGCAGGAGACAAACGCCAGGCTCTGCCCTCCTGGGGGGTCCTCGTGGTCAGACTGAGGCCAGGGCAGCAGCCTGAGCTCTAGTTAGCACCCATGTGCCTGTGAAAGATGTGGGTGCAGCCTCACGGCAGATGACACCCCTGGGCAGGGGCCCTTGTCCTCTTCCTGGGATCAGGATGCAGGGGAGGCAGCTGGCCCTTGGCCTGGTGCCATGGGCATGAAAGCAGCCCCAGTGGCCCGTGCCAGGCCCCTTGAGGGGACAGGCTCCAGTGAGCAGAACCTCTTGAGAACTGCCCAGGCCCAGGCCACAGGCTTTGGAAGTGGCACACAGGTGCCCAGCCTCAAGCTGAGGTTCTCAGTTCCCCGCCTCTACAGTTCCCCTTCAATGACCCAACCCAGGGTTCATCTCAGAAGGGAGGGAGTTTCAGTCCCAGTCCAGTAAGTAGGAGTCAGAGAGGTAAGTGTTGCCTTTAATAGCTCAGTTACTCTGTTTTTTGTTGAGAAAAGGGTCTGTTAACATACTGCAAAAACAGAACAGGAGAGAGGCATTTAGAGCTGTCCAGGTGCTGGCAACGCTGCCTGGAGGCACACCCTCCCTCTCAAGTGAGGCTCAGCAGGAAGCCCCAGACCAGCTCCGGGGGTGGGGTGTGTGTGTGTGTGTATGTGTGTGTCTGGGGGGTTCACACCCTGCCCAGCTGCCCAGCCCATGGAAGGGCCCGTTGCTGTGAGAGGTGAATGGAGAGTGGTGGTCCCCGCGAGCAAGGCTCTGGGGCGAGGTGAGACAGCTGCAGCGGTGACAAACAGGGCCTGGGCAGGGGCGGGAAGACATGGGCCGACTGGGGGCCCAGGAAGGGCCAGGTCTTGGCCGCCCTGTCCCCTGGCCCTCACCAGGACACTGCACATGGAGGAGGGTGCCTGCCACGTGGCATCCCTTCTTGTGGCCCTGCATGGGGTCAGGGTTCAGGGGCCACTTTGTTGCTCCAGGTGCCCCTCCGCCCTCACTCCAGGCAGCCTGGGCGGGCGCTCAGGCCTCCTCCTTCTTACTGCTTTCCTGTGATTCCTCCTTCAGGTTCTGGGCCATGAGCTTCATTTGCTGTTGAGAGAACACAATAGTGGGTGAGCCATGCAAGCCTGAGTGGTGGCCCCCAGATGGTGGCCCAGGCTCCCTGGGTGATGGTGTCCCTTGAGCTCCATCAGAGCACACTGAACCCTGAGAAGGAGCCGGCGCACTCTTGACACTGCCTGAGGCTTCCTGAGAGTGCAGAGCCCGGGCTTCTGACCCTGATGAGATGGGAGCCAGAGGGATTGGGCTGGGAATGTCCTGTTGTGTGAACCTACTAGTGCAATGGGGATTCTACAGATACAGAAACTCGAGGCAGCTGGAATGTCCTCCCTGGATCCCTAGGGCAAGGGGAGGGGAAAGGACAGAGCAGGAGGCCTGGAGTACTGACTTGGGGCCAAGTTCTTGCTCTGTCTCTATGTAAACTTGGTGACCCTGGAAAGCTGACTTCTATGAGCCTCTTTGTTTCCACATCTGCATAGTGGGAGCCACAGTGCACACTTTGCACGGTGGCTTTGGGGGGAGGGTCACTGTGCATGAAGTCCCTGGCCCAGAGCAGCTACACCAAAACAGCAGACATTTCACCAGTCCTCTGTCCCTACAGCCATAGGACCATCCCGAGCCATCGAGCCGTCCAGTACCACTGGGGACATCCTATGAAGTCCCCCTGAGGGCCAGGCCAAGTGGGAAGGGTCAGAAGGAGCCTACACCCAAGGACAAGGCAGCCTTTGTGGGGGAGGTCCCACTGCTCCCAGTCCTGAGCCCCCTACCCTGGACAGTCCCCTAGGCCCCCACAGCTCCCAGCCCCCTCTGTCCCATGGGTGATGGAAAACATCACTCTAGCTCTGCCTGTTTGTTGAAAAAAATTAATAACTCCTTTGGAATTTGGCTTAAAATACACACACTGATTTTTGATAACAGTTATTTACTGATGGGGAAAACAAGACTCTGAGCCCAAACACTGCTGGTGTTCCAGGTGTTCCTAATCACAAACACGGCTGGTGTTCCAGGTATCTGGCTGCCCACCCCCCCTCCCCGGAAGCTCCAAGCACACCAGGCTGGACACCAATGCCCACACTCTCCCTGTTTCCTTAAGAGGAGTCCTGTTCATAGTCTATAATCTGTCTTCTACTTCAACCCGATTTCCCCTTGTGAGGATCCTTTCCATCTGCAGCATCTCGGATGACCCCATTTCACTGCAGATGGTTCCTTGCTCAGAGCCTGGCCTGTCCACCACAGGGGGCACAGTGATGTGAGCTTGGGGGCCATCGCTCACCCCGTGGGCTGGGGAGGGGCCTGCCGGGCTTTTGCTGGTCCACAAAGACACAGGATTTAGGGGGTGGCTCTTAATGGGGAAGGGGACAGGTGGGAGTGAGCTCTTCTTGTGTGGGACAGAGCACTGCAGCAGGCCGACCTAGTACATGATGTGGGCATGGGAGCTGAGGTGGGCCGAAGGACTCACAGTCACAATATCTGTACAACCTCACCTGCCAGCATGAGGCTGATGGGTTGATTTGGTTCACAGACCTGCAGAAGCAAGACTGCCAGGCCACCTGAGAGTCCCCTAGAAGTCATGTTTGGCATCTGATCCCTCTTCTGCTGCTACTTCCTGTCCCCTTGTGAGCCCACTTTCCCTGTTCATTGCTGGTGTGAGCTATCCCCAGACGGGAAAACTGTTATTATTTCAGCCCAGATTCACCATAGATTCTTCCAGCTGGTGTCATTTAATACTTACGAGACCTTTTAAAATGTCTTTTTATGAGAGAATATTAATTTATTTCCTAATTTGACAGTAACTATAAGAAATTTAAAGGATAAATAAATTTAACTAAACTAGAACTATAATGAGGATAAAATAGTCCCTAGCTTGTCATGGAATCTTCTAGCCTTGCTTCCTCAGCATTCCACATGGGGAGGAAAATCAAAATGGGTTTCCGTCCAAAGGAGTCTGTAAGGCTCCCTGCAGGGTGCAGCCTGCTGTCACATGATGAGCGTGGCTACTGTTGGGAGCCGCTTGCCAGCAGGTGAAGCACTCCAGAGGTGCACTGCAGAGGTGCAGACCTCCTGGGAGTGGCATCCTGCTCCACAGCAGCTAGGCTGTCAGATGGAACCCTCCCTTGATCGACCTGGCTCAAGGTGGGAGCTTCACTCAGGCCAGGGGAGTGGTTCAGAACCACCTCCCTACCTGCTCAGGGTGGCTCCTGAGCACGAGGGATGTCTGGGAGGTTGTGGCTGTCTGCACTGGCTGTGCTGCTGGTTGCAAAGGTTGGAATGATGGCCAGGGACCCCACCACCCACTCACGCCCCAGCCCAGGCAGCAGGAGCAGTCTGCCCAGGAGTACCTGTCCCTACAGCCCTTTGCCTCAGTGGTGGGTCCCACAGGGCCTGATCTGCCTCCTGAAGCTTGGTGCCCTCCAGAGAAAACAGGGCCCACGGTGGGCAGGAAGGCCTGTGCTCCCCAACCTTTTGCCAGTGCAGGACTGAGCACCCTGGCTGTGAGGGCAGCAGAGGCCTGGCTTGTCTCCCTGGGTCTCCTGCCCTCCTCGCTGGACATGCTGAGCCAGTGGCAGAAGCAGAACTTCAAACCTGTGGCTCAAGCCCAGAGAAACACCCAAGCAGTTTAGAAGAAACAAGCTGCAGCAGCCTGCTTGCCACAGAGAGAGACTTAAACTGGTTTTGAGACCAGCGAGTGACACCCAGACCTGTCCTGTGCAAATGGGCAGACCTCTGCCAATCCTCCTGAATGACGGAGTCAGAAGCCACGGTGTCTTGAGGCAGCTTCTCTCAGGAAACCCAGATGCTGTGCACTGCTCACAGATCTAGATCCTCTCCAGCTGCTGTCATGAACTCAGTGAAGAAGTACCCCACCCTCCTGGTGCAGAGGTGCCAAGGGGCTGGGCCCCAACCCAGTCTGCTCCCCACTTCCTCCTCTATTCGGGGCAGATGACGAGCATTGGCAGAATGAATTCCAGAAGCACAGACTTCCTAATCTGAAAGAACACTGATTGACGGTTTGGTCCTTAAGAATCTGGAGAGTCTCTTAAATGCAGACTCAGGCCTCTACACGAACTCGTTGGTCTGTAGCTGGGGCCCACTTCTTTTGCTTTTTAGCAGCCCTACCTGGGGAGATGTAGTGGGAAGGGGGCAACATAACCCTTTCAAAAACAAAAACAAAAAACACCTTGGCTTCTTTAGGGATTCTTAAATTAAAACCTTACTAAAAATACAAGCAGGATAATAGCGCTGACTTCTTCCCTACAAAAAGCATCAGAATGAAGAGAATGAAATCTTCCCTAATTCATGACTCATTAAAACACTCATGCTCCAGATAACTCTTTAAAAAGCATAGACTGACTTGCATCACTATTAATAATATTTATAGGAGGAGCCTAATCACTAAGTGTGTTGTCCAAATGCACAGCTGAACATAAGAAAGGATGCAGAATTGGACCCATTTTTCCCTGCAGAGACGCACAGAAATGCTTCCTGAGACCTGCAGTGCTTTCTACAGACCTGAGATGGCCCCTGCCCCCTCCTGGACTGGTCGCAGAGACTCTCTGGCTGAACCCACAATCAGCTCTGGGATCCTTCTATTCACAGCACTCAGGAAACCACAACCAGTGGAT